>NC_060274.1:12535841-12907120 GCF_021613505.1 Equus quagga | reverse complement strand
GCAGGGAATAAGAACAGGAGAAATATAATTACAGTGCTGGCCTCACCTGCAAGGACCCAGGCAACAGAGAGGAGAGGCCAGGTTTGCCTTCTGTAGGGGCCACCCCCTCTCCCTTTGTGCCCATGTCCTGTGGTTAGATAACTTCATCTCCACTAAGATGGAGATGGCCTAAGACGGCCCTTTTCTTGGAGAATTCGTATGTTGAAGGGAAACTCTTTGAGGTCCCAACTAACTTTATTATCCAAATCTCTTAGTCTGTAAACGGTCATGTAATCTTGAGCAAGTCAGCCCCTTTGGGGCTAAATATTGAAGACTTAAGGTCCAAAGGAACTTGATGGATCCTTCTAGCTTCACAATTCTCCTTTCCAAAATAGTGAGATATCAGTTGTTGAGGGCAGACGAGGGGGCAGGCAGTTTTGCACGAAGGAGCTGATGAATTCCTTCCTGTCTGCTCTAAGTCTGCCAAGCTCCTGTGGGTGTATAACCTCACGTGCTGACATTGGCTTTGAAAATAGGACATGAATAGTAATAAAGGGGAGAAAAAGGGGAGATTCAGGATTCTGTATATTGTTCACAGATTTTAACATAGAATGAAGATATGCAATTTGACGGAGGCTATTTTATTACCTGTAATTATAGCAAAACATACTTTGGTTGTCAAACTGAGGGTTCACGTCTGTCAATGTTAAAATAAAATAAGTAAAAATTCTAAATGCCCAGAGAAGTACTTATTACTATTCCTGGTCATCAGATGCCAGCTCTGCTCCTCCTTGAGGGGCTGGCTCCCCCAGAAAGAAATGTCCCCAGGTGTGAAGTGAGGTGTCTCAATTTCATTTAGGACCCAAACCGCTTCTTCAAGTCCCCTTTGCCCTGCCTTACCCCGACCCAGGTGGTCGCACACGCAAATATTGTTTGAATTTTAACTTTACTAGATTCCTCTTTTGATAATTTATATTCTATTTAGTTCTGTGGCTCTGTTCCTTTTTTTCCCTCAGACAAAAACATATTCACAAAATGACCTCAAATTAAATTACTATTTTACAAAGAGTGAAAATACAAAATCGGTGGTTTTGTTTTTCCTGAAAAAATGTACTGGGAGGTTCTAGCACCAGCTCTGCCCACATCCCTTCACCAAGTAGTGATTTGCCAAATCATTTCATCCCTGTGGGGTCAGAACCAAACCATCTATAAAGTCTCTCCCAGCTCTATGTCGTTATAAATTTAACCATTGCAACACTGCTTAACGCTTTTTAAAATCAACGTAAGTACATCTGAGGTTTGCTCCCTCCTACCCAAAAGAATTCCTGGATACAAGTATGGTTTTAATTAGCACTTGATTTTTTTTTTTCATTTTGCACTCACTCTGTAAAATATTATGTCTTTCTGAGACAATGGGCATGCATCCTCCTCAGTCAGTGTCTCTGTACAACTAGAAATATCTCAGATACTCAAGACGCTAAACTTCCACCAGTGGAATTGGGGAGAAAGTGTCTCTCCTCTTCTCCCTTTTCTCTTTAACATCTGGCTCCATCAACATCTTCTTCTATTTAGGGCAGGACTTAGGAGTAGAGATGAAATCTCCACATAACTGACAAGATCTGAAATCTATCTTTTATGTGGTTTGTTTCTTATTTCTTCTTCTGATAGCACTCGTTTCTGCCGTTATTTATTATGAAAGTGGGAACAATTCAAAGAATGGTATTATCTTCAGTTACTAATTAATCCACTAAGAAACTTAAAAGCATTCCCTTCTGGGAAAAGGGGGCTTTATATAGTTGACAAGAGTCCTTTATCTTCAAAGGTCCGGAGGCTAAATGATTATCAATCTGCAGTAGAACTGCCATACTTTTAAAGACTCCTTAAAGGCTCCCCATGGAAGACTCCCCAAAGGGGAAGTCCAGTCATGGAGAATAGTGGAGCTTGAGGAATTCTAAATTGGCCATTTCAGTCATTAAGAGACAAGCCCTGGAACTGTCCTCACACTCGGGCCACAAAGAGGAGGCTCTCTTGAGTTCCACTCCAAGATGCAAATATTATAGCCCAGTAGCCAATGAATTACTCCTTCACTCACATTTCTTTGTGTGCTATTTCTACCCACTGAGCAACCATACACAATCTCTCACCAAAGCTCTCGGCTAAAATGTAGCTGACGACCATTTTAAATTTTCACCCCATCGTACAGCATCTATGTACAGACAAACCTCAGTGGGGTCCTCACAGGAGCTGTTTCCGCAGACTACAGATGCCCCACCAAAGTGACTTATCTGAGAACCAGAGGGGATTTTATCTTACCCCTGGGCCATGTAATTCCAGTCTCCAGTCATTCAGACAAATCATGTTCAACACAAATGTGAATGAAGCAGTAATAGATGATCTTAAATCCATCAACTAATCCTAGAAATGAAAAAAAAACCTCAAATGTTTTCATTAATGGAACCCTAACCAGTGTTGACAGAGTGGTAGCAACGCAACCAAAACAGTGAGAAAAGAGTGAAGCTCAAGAAACCTACATTTTCAATGATTCTTTTTCCAAGAATTATAATAATAAACAATAAGAAAGCAACAGCTGTAAAATAAGGCATAACAAGACATTGTGTACTAACAATGCGTATAAAACAAGGTTTAAATAATTTTGAATATCTCTGAAACATACCATTTAGTTTGTTCTTAAATTTATCAGAGTAATTATGGTGGTTTTAAAATACATCTGCACGGTCTTTGATATCTCTCTTGCAAGAGGTACAGTCTAATTTCCCACCCCTTGAGTGAGTGACTCGCTCCTAACAGAAAGGGCCGAGGTGAAGATAGTGACTTTGAGACTGTCTTAAAGAATGTGTGGCTTCTGACTATCATGCTCTTGGATCACTCCCCGTGGGAGGAACCAGCCTCCATGTGAGGACCCCTAAGAAGCCCTCCAGAAAGGTCCACCGGGTAAGGAATGGAGGCCTTCTGCCAATGACCAGCACTAACTTGCCACCCATAGAAGTCGGCTACCTTGGAAGCAATCCTTCAGCTCCAGTCAGGCTTCAGATAACTGAAGCCTTGGCCAACTCTTGATTGCAACCTCACGAGAGACCCTGAGCTGAACCATTAGCTAAGCTGATCCTGGATCCATGACTTGTGGAAAGTGGGTAGGATAACAGACATTAATTGTTTCAACATGCTAAGTTTGGGGGATAAGTTCTGCAGCAATAGATAACTAATACAGAATATTTGAGCCATTTCTACATTAAGATTTCTGTCACCTTAATATACTTATCACTATCACAAACATTACTAATTTATCCATGGTCGATTCCATTCCATTAGAATGTAAACTGCATAAAAGCAGAAAATTTCTGTTTTGTTTAATGCTGTGGGCACTTAGAGTGAAAAGCAGTGCATGTCACAGAGTAGATGCTCAATAAACCTTTCTTGAATGTATGAGTCATTTGATGAACTTGTCATAATCTTTATCAGATAAACAGCAGAGGACAAAAAACATTTTCAACTATGCATCATTTCATCAGCAGTAAACTAAATAAACTTCAGCAAAAGGGCCAAATGGTAATATTTATAGTGAAAGTGGAATAACCTTTCTAACGTTAAGATAATTTTATTATATAGGTACAGTATCTGTGAAATCTATTTGTTGACAAAAGGAAAAGGCTCAACTGGAGATAAAATCCTGTAATCTCTCCACATAGTGTTAACCAGCAAACAAGTATGAGAACAGAGTTCTACAGAAAAACAAACAAAAATGAGAACAATAACCAAAAACACACAAACACACCACACACACAACTCTCCAGAACCTAGGGTGGGAGAAAGGCCTAAAAAGTCTCTAAGGCGCATAGTTAACTTGACTGATAACTGGAAAATGCTGAGAGATGTAACATGAGCGCAATGTGGTAAGTCTTCTAAGAGCCAAAATAAATAGTGCGGTGTTCGTTTTCAACATTTACAAAGCTGTTGTTTCCTGTGTACGCGTCAGAGCCAGATAGGTCCGTTGGTTTTCTCTCTTTCAACAGTTTCCCTATTTGTATCGAAAGACCCATCTAATCAATCTAATTATTTTCCACCCGTGTCCAACTAAATCCTTCTGTCCTAAACTGACTATTTAAGTTGCACAATTCCTCTGTGCTCTTCTGTGGCAGTCATTGTGCCATTTTTCTTTCTTTGTACTCACTGGACGTTAAAGAAACGTTTAGTAAACGACTATGCTGTATTTACCATTCAAGTCTAAGAGCATTAAAATGTCTGTGATTATCTTGTTACCGACTCAACAAGGAGCTGAGTGTCTACCACCAGCTCCTTCTGTTCTAGGTGATATAAATGAAACAACGTTTTTAAAAATTAGATAATCTTTTCTAAAAGAAAATATAACCCACCCCAAAAATGTTACTGTAGTAAACAAGGTCATCACGCTAGTTTTATATTGGGCAATTGGGGAAATCGTGTATTAATTCAACTTCTTGGTTGAGTAATATCACAGAGATGATGGAAGCCATGGAAGTTCAGTGAAATTAGAAATAAGTAAACATTTCAAAAGAAAAAAAGTTTAATGCCATGTCTTGTATGGGTTGTTTGAGCTAAAACCTGAGTTACTTACGTGTCCTGAAGAAAACACTTCTAGAAAATAAAAAGAGAAAAACAGAATGAACAGAGAAAAATGATAGTGCACAAATAAATCAGAGACATAAAACCTAACTTAACAATGGAGTTCCACCTTTAATTAAAAAATGGCAGTTGATTCTTTATGCATTACTGGGGCCTGGGGAAAGAATTAGAACTGTTGAATGATCTTAAAAGCAGATTTTGAGAAAGAGGAACAAAGTTGGAGGAATCACGCTCCCTTATTTCAGGTTATATTACAAAGTTATAGTACTCAAAACAGCATGGCATTGGCATGAAAACAGATACATAGATGAATGGAACAGGATAGAAACCCCAGGAATAAACCCATACATAGGTGGGCAATTAGTTTACAGCAATGGAGCCAAGAATATACAATGAGGAAACAACAGTCCTTTCAATAGATGGCGTAAGAAAACTGGACCACCACGTGCAAAAAAATGAAAGTGGATCATTACCTTGTACCATGTGCAAAAATTTACTCAAAATGGATTAAAGACTTGGATATAAGACCTGAAACGGAGAAACTCCTAGAAGAAAACATAGGCTCCTTGCCATCTTGGCAATCCTTAACATCTTGTCAATAATTTTTTGGAGCTAACATCAAAAGCAAAGACAACAAAAGCAAAAATAAATAAGTTTGTAGTTTGACTACATCGAACTGAAAAGCTTCTGCACAGCAAAGGAAACCATCAGCAAAATGAAAAGGCAGCCTACCAAATGGGAGAAAATATTTGCAAATCATATAGCTGTTAAGGGGTTAATATCCAAAATGCGTAAGGAACTCATACAACTCAATAGCAAAAAAACCAAACAACCCAATTAAAAAAACAAGCAGAAGAGCTGAATAGACATTTTTCCAAAAAGACATACAGATGGCCAATAGGTATGTGAAAAGATGCTCAAGATCACTAATCATAGAGAAATGCAAATCAAAGCCACAAGGAGATAGCACCTCACACCTGTTAGAATGACCATCATCAAAAAGACAAAAAATGTTTTGGCGAGGATGTGGAGAAAAGGGAACTCTTGTGCACTGTTAGTGGGAGTGTAAATTGGTGCAGCCACTATGAAAAACAGTGTGAAAGTTCCTTAAAAAGTTAAAAATTGAACTACCATATGATCCAGCAATTCCACTTCTGGGTATTTATCCAAAGAAAACAAAAACACTAACTTGAAAATATATATGCACCTATATGTTCATTGCAGCATTATTCACAATAGCCAAGATATGGAAACAAGTGTCTGTCAATAGATAAATGAATAAAGAAAACATGGTACATATCGACAGAATGTTATTCAGCCATAAAAAAGAATAAAATCTTGTCATTTGTGACAATTTGGATGGACCTTGAGGGCATTATGCTAAGTGAAATGAGTCAGACAAAGAAAGACAAATACCACATGATCTCACTTATGTGTGGAATGAAAAAAAAAAAACGAAAACAAGCTCATAGACACAGAGAACAGACTGGTGGTTGCCAGAGGCAGGAGGTGGGGGCGGGCAAAATGGGTAAAGGGAGTCAAAAGGTTCAAACTTCCAGGTAAAAGATAAGTAAGTCCTGAGGATGACATGTACAGCATGGTGACTACAGATAATAATACTATATTGCATATTTGAATGTTACTAAGAGAATATGTAAATCTTAAAAGTTCTCATCACAAGAAAAAACAATTATGTAAATATATATGGTGACAGATGTTAACTAGACTTATTGTAGTGATCACTTTGCAATATATACAAATATTGAACCATAATATTGCACTCCTGAAGCTTATATAATGTTATATGTCAATTATACCTCAATAAAAAAAGAATTGTTGGATGTTCTTATGTTTGGAAGAGGAGACAATAGGGAGGAGGTTGGAGGTGTGTTCATAGCTAGAGTGGTTACTACTATGGGCCCAGTCAGGCAACAACCACATTTCTCCCTTAATCAATTATTTTGGAACTTTAAATGCAGATAAACTTCATGAGCCCAGTACAAACAGCTCTCAAGTAATCATAATATTGGGGGGAAGGAAAATCATGGTAAAAACAAAATAAGATGATGAGGTGTAGCATCATAAGTAATCTGGACTTTGCCTCCTAACCTCCCTCCCCACCCCACGAGCACTGCCCTTCTCCGCTCTTCCACAGTCCACATCCCCAACAGCGTCACTCACGTGCTCACGTGCCAGGCCCTGTGTTGGCTTGGGCATACAGCAGTCAACCAAATAGACAAAGATCCCTGTCTTCTTGGAGCTTGCTTTTTTTTTTTTTTTTTTTAAGATTTTATTTTTTTCCTTTTTCTCCCCAAAGACCCCCGTTACATAGTTGTATATTCTTCGTTGTGGGTCCATCTAGTTGTGGCATGTGGGATGCTGTCTCAGCGTGGTTTGATGAGCAGTGCCACGTCCGCGCCCAGGATTCGAACCAATGAAACACTGGGCCGCCTGCAGCGGAGCGCGCGAACTCAACCGCTCGGCCACGGGACCAGCCCCTTGGAGCTTGCTTTTTAATGTGGAAGATAGAAACAATAAATAAAATACATAAAGAAAAAAATATATATATGATAATTCAATGTTAATATCTTTTGATGAAATTTTTAAATGAGGGGGAAAGTCTTTGATATCGACCCACATATTTACCCTTGCCCTGGAGTTATCTTTCCCACGAAGCAAGGGAGCTGGGCATGTCCCAACCTCCTCAGTCATGGGTTGAGTGCTACTCCCAGAGGAGTGTTAATTCCCTGGCACAGAGCAGGCTCCTTGGGCCAGAGAAAACCTTCAGGCAAAGAGATGTAAACATTGGCACTAGGTTGTAGGCCCAGCTTGCTCTGAAATGGTAAGACTGAGGAAAAAGGGTGAGCAGAGTTTGCTGCAGTTTCTAATTATATATGCTACATTATAGAGTATATTACTGACAGGCACACTACCGTGTGGGTCCCTATGGCCCTCCTCTGGCTATGACCCTCCCTACAGGGGAAGGTGTCTGTGGAGCTAAGAGGACATGGCCACCTGGAACACATGGAGCGCTGTCCAAACCAAGCTCCGTGAATCCCAGAATTTCTGCCCGGTAAGGGTAGAATTGTGTCTGCCACCTAAAAATATGCTGGAATCCTAACCCCCAGTACCTCAGAATTTGACCTTATTTGGAGATTGGGTCTTTATATAGATAATCAAGTTTAAATGATGACATTAGAGTGGGCCCTACTTCGATATGACTGGTGTCCTTATAAAAAGGGAAGTTTGGACACAGAGGCACACAGAGGCAGAAGGAAGATGATGTGAAAAGACTCAAGGAGAAGATGGCCGTCTACAAGCCAAGAGGAATGGCCTAACGTTCCTCAGAGGGAAGCAACCCTGCGAACATCTTGATTTCGACTTCCAGCCTCCAGAACTGTGAGGTCATAAATTTGTGTTGTTTAAGCCATCTAGTTATGGTGCTTTGCTCTGGCAGCCGTTAGCTTAGGAAACTAATACACTCACCAAGTATCTTCAAGTCAGCAGTCAGTGCCTGTGCGGGGTTCTTCCTTAAGTCCATCTTCCCAAGTGTGGACATGCCGCCAGTGTGCCCTCCTTAGTTCTAAGGTAGGGCTATTTGTAGGGGAGTGTAGATGATCTTGGGTGTCCACATGCTTACATGAAAGCCCTTCAAGTATGAGATGGAGCTAGGAATAAGAGAGAAGTGGGGTAAGGCATAGGCCAGGGCCAACTCTCCAAGACCACACCATTTCAGAGTGGAACTCTGAGGGGTCAACGACTTATACCTCCAAACCTGGACTCCCCATTGATAGAATGATATTCCAATATTGCACAGGTATTTAACTTTTTAACATAAAACTGCCACAGGAAATCACTCTAAACAAATGTGAAGCTTAGTGAATTTTTATAAGACAATGGCTTTGAAACCACCCAAGTCCAGAAACAGAACTTTACCAGCTGCCCCAGAAGCCCCCTCTTTGTGCCCTTCCTAGCCTAATAGCCTCCTCTCTCCAAAAGTAAGCACTGTCTTGGCTTCTAGAGTAATCACTTCCTTCATGGTTTTATCATCCAAGCATTCATCCCTACATACTGTAGTTTGGTCTTGCCCATTTTTTTAAACCTGATAAATCTTTAAATCTACAATCTAGATTTCCCTTCTTTCAACTCCTTTTCCTTACAATTTGTCTGTTCAATATTCCAGCTCATTTGACGTGGAGTTTCCCACCGTCTGAACGTTAGCAATTGCATTTTCATGGTTCAGTTCAACACATTCCTCTGTCCTCTGCATTTCCTACATTGGCAGCTGGATCCAGAAACTTCATTAAACTCAGATTCAGATATGATCTTTTTGGAAAGTCTTAAGTGTTCTTGTGTTTTTTCACAAGGAGAAATAGCTAGTTTTCACTTTTTTTATGTTAGCAGCTACTGACGCTCAGTGCCTAGATCTATTCATTAATTGTGATTACAAAATGGTGCTGTTTTAGTTCTACCATTTTTCTTTTATTTATTAGAGGAAATAATTTTATAAGATTATTTTTCCTCTCATCTACTATTTGGTTACCCAGTGGTATAGTTTGTATGGGAAAGACAGGATACATGCTTGATTTTTTCCTCTTAAGCATTTTTCAAGATAATAAATTTTTTTGTCATCCTTAGAAGGTGACTAACATTAATTTTTATTTTTATTATATCCATTTGCAAAATCTTAGAATAAATATATTTGATAGATTTCAATCCATTGCAACTCTTTTCCTTCTTGAAGCTCAAATTTTTCCACCTTTGGCTAGTGAGAGTTTCTTCAAATTGGCTCACTGAGTCCTTTTGACATCGTGTCCATGTCATGTAATCCTCAAAGCAATTCTTTTTTGTAGATAATATTTATTACCCCTATGTTACAGGTGGATTTAGTGTGGTTCAATAATTTACCCAAGGCCACATGGTAAGTGATGGAGCTGCAATTCAGATCCAGGCAAAGCTGTTTACAAAGCTTGACCTCTCAACCACTATGATAACTCTCTCTTGACTAGAATATGTCTAAGTTTAACTTTACCACTCTTAACCATGTCAGATAACACTTTTCTGTAATTTATTTTTCAGTGAATTTGTTGCAGACTATACTGCAGTCAGGCAACAAGCATAGAATTGCCACTGGCCAGTGTCACTGTTAGATGAGGTTTTATTGAGGGTCATGGTTTGGTGTTGGCCAAGGGCAGAGGCAAAGCAGAGTAGTGTGCTCAGCATTATCATGTAGGTGACAGTAAAGTCAACCCCCAGAGATTCCTCTAGCACCATTAGATTTCAGCCATTACTTTCAAAGGGCCTAAATAGTACACTGAATTCAAATTATAATTCTGTTCTCAGTATTGATTATGATCTACAATTTAAGAGCAATGGATAAAGGCAGAAACCATAATAGCAACATTCAGACTAAATGGGATCTGTTACGGATTGAATTGTGTCCCCCCCCCCCCAAAAAAAATATATTGAAGTCCTGACGCTGGTACTGGTGAATATGACCTTATTTGGGAATAGGGTCTTTGCAGATGTTAACAAGTCAAGATGAGGTCATTAGGTTGAGTCCTAATCCAATATGACTAGTATCCTTATAAGTCAAGAAGAGACTCAGAGAGAGAGACATGCATGGGGAAGATCACGTGGCAATGGAGACAGAGATTGGAGTGATGCATCTGGAAACTAAGGAACACCAAGGATTGCCAGCAAATGTTGAAAGCTAGAAGAAGCAAGGAAGGATTTTCCCCTATAGGTTTCAGATGTTCATTTCAGACTTCCAGCCTAAGATCAAAGTAAGACAATAAACTTCTGTCTTAAGGCGCCCAGTACTTATACTTTTGCAACAGCCCTGGGAAACTAATACAAGATCTTTCACAGGTCATCACTTTACCTCTGAGGAAACCAAAAGCCAGTGAAATAAAAAGATTTGCCAAAGATCCCATAGTGAAACTAAAGCTAGAATCCAGACCTTCTGACTTTTTTTCTAATTCTCCAGGAACATATTGCCTCTCATTTCAAGCATAAGAATTCATTCATTCACTCACTCCACAAATATTTATTAAGCATCTACCAAATGACAATCATTAACATAGACAAGGACATCCATTGGTCCAGAAAAACATTTTTTACTCATGGTGCTTAGAATCTGGTGGGGAAAACAGATAATGATTAATAATAATAGTAATAATAATGATAAAGTAATTTCACAAGAATATGTAGCAAGTATAATAATTTAATATTCTAGTAAAGGGAATAAAAGAATGAAAACAAAAAGTTACAACCATAAAATATTTTCATAAAAGTGAAAAAATTAAAGAAGGAAATTAAGTCCAATATTCTTGCAATTATCTTGCTAATAAATCAAAAATTAGACTACAATGTTATAAATTTATAGAGATTAGACCATTGGTTCTCAAGAGGGGCTGATTTTGCCCTCCAGAGGACATTTGGCAAAGTCTGGAGACATTTGTGATTGTTATGACTAAGAGGGTGCTGCTATTGGCTTCTAGCCTGTTGGACCAGGGATGCTGCTAAACCTCCTGCAATGCGCAGGACAGTTCCCGACAATGTAAAACTATCCATTCAACGTGTCAATAGGGTCCAGGCTGAGAAACTGAACTAGACTAAAATAGAGGCTATATTCTTAGCTATGCTCCTTAAGTTTATCACCAATTCCTTATTGGAAAGGACCTGAAGATTGATATCTGAACCCACTATAAATCCATTAAAGTTTATTTACAATAGGTCTATAGAAAAATGCATGTATTTCTCATTTTAGACTCAATAAATCCCTCTGTCTTCCTAATAATTTCGTAGCTATTATTTTATACCGATGTGTGGACTAGGTGAACTCATGACAATTGCTATCAAGATTCTGGAAAATCTCAAAAACA
This sequence comes from Equus quagga, assembly GCF_021613505.1. NCBI lineage: Eukaryota > Metazoa > Chordata > Mammalia > Perissodactyla > Equidae > Equus > Equus quagga. The sequence continues at coordinate 12,895,634 of NC_060274.1, read as the reverse complement.
GCACCCTTTATAGAACGCTGTCTCAACCAGACCCATCTCTACTAGAGTCCACTGTGTATTTCACATATATCAGAGAACAATATTTCTATATTCTCCACCGTTCATCAAGCCAAGTAATTTGCTTCTCATATAAACTGATGTATATCAAGATAGGAGTCTTTAGTTGTGTTAGGTACCAAGAATTAGCAGTTGAAGCTCAAACAGACCCTTGTGATGACCCTTGTGCTGATTCCTTTGACCATCAAGGATCAAACCCAAATGATGGATGGAAAGCATGCAGTAAATAATCATATGGATATTAAGTTAAGTAGGAAGTGAGTAATGCATTCAGAACAGGAACATACACAGAATCAAAACCAGAGGAGTCGGAACTTACAAATTTACCCTAGCTGAGCAGAATAATCAGGAAATAAGAAGTTTACTAAAAATAGACAACTCTAAATCCAATATAGGAATGACAGGGCAGAGTGAAGCACATTCAAGCATAAAAAGGGCAAAAGGCCAATTCAGATGGCTGGCCTGGAGCTAGGGATTTCTGCCTTAAGGTAAAGGAACCATGGGCCTGTGAGCCAGGCCCCGGTTAGGGTTGACCAAGGACAGATGTGAGGCAGAGAAGTGTGATTATGGAAATCTAGCACGAATGATGTTAGGTAGAAAGATAAGAAGATGTAGTCAAAACTTAGAATAACCTGAACTTTTTAACGACCCCTCAATTAGCAGATCATGACTGTAATTACATTACCATATTCCTCTATTGAAACTGCAGAATCACCCAACAAAAGGAAAATTTAAGAATGATTATTGACTTTCAAAGTAAGCTTTTGATTTATAAAGTGATGATAATTATGATTAGCAATAATAATAAGTAAAACATATGATTCTATGGGCCAAGAATAAGTTATTGTTTTATTTTCTCATGTATACAATAATCTTATGAGATAAGTACTATCAATAACTTCAATTTACAGGTAAAAAAATTGATTGTTAAACAAGTAAAGTAATTAGGCCAAGGTGATGTAGGTAATAAGTGGCAGACTAAGGTTCTAACCTAAATCTTTCTGATTCTAAAGGCTTTGTTGTTGTTTTCTTTTTGTTCTTACCCACATATTTTAATTGAGAAGCTAATACATGTACCTGGTGAAAAAACAAATCATGAACTGTAAATGGGTGACAGCCGTTCTTTCTACTCCATACCTGTTCCCCAGTCCCCACTCCAAAAAGAACCACTGTTACCAGTTTTTTATATATTCTTCTAGAAAGTCTATAAAGCATCTCTGATTCAGTCTTTTTATCTTTAACACAAATGGTGGCACACAGCACAAGAAATTCTGCACCTCATAAAGATGTTTTTCTTAACCACTACACTACACAGTCATGTGCTGTGTAACAAAAAGGACCAAATATACAACGGTGGTTCCGTAAGATCAGTACCACGTAGCTTAGGTGTGTAGTAGGCTATACCATCCAGGTTTGTGTAAGTACCTTCTGTGATGTTCACACGACGAAATCGCCTAACAATGCATTCTCAGAGCATGTCCCCATTGTTAAGCGACACGTGACTGTATTGCTTATTTCCAAATGTTAAGCTCTCCTGATGATATACAAATTATTGAATTTACCAAAAAATAAAAATCGCATGTGAATGCTCAGGAGCATCATCACAAAAAGGCAATCTACAAACACACCTGTAGACAACCAACACTTTGGAGCGGTTTAAGTGTGACCGTGCCTACTAGCAATGACCTCTTAGGTTCCCTTAAGCCTTATCATGATGATTTAGTGTAGTGATCATCAAAGTGTGGTTTGGGGACCCGTCATGGCCCCTACGACACTCTCAGGCATTCCACAATGTCAAAATTATTTTCATAATAAAACTAAGATGTTATTTGTCTTTTTGGCAGTGGAGTTTTCCAGAGGCTTCATAACGTGTGATATTGCAACAGATTGAATGCAGAAACAGACATGAGAATTCAGCTGTCTTCTATTAAGCCAGACATTTGCAAATATGTACAGCAATGCCATTCTTTTCATAAATTCTTTTTATTTGGTATAGTTATTTTTTATTCAAAAAATATGGTATTTCAGTTAACATTATAATTGCTATTTTAAACGAATTATAAATAAATATCTCACAATTTTCTCAGTTTTAATTTCTATTATAGGTAAACATTGGCACATATAACTTGCATAAACCCACATAAGAACTCCCTGGGGTTCTTGGTAATGTTTAAGAGTATGAAGAGATTCTAAGATGAAAATGTTTGAGAACTACTGATTTGGTGATTGAGAGACCCGCTTATTACATTAGAAATAACACAAACCTGGCGATCCTTATAGAAAAATGATTTGAACATGGAAGTCACATTGCAAGAGGAAGAAGCAAGAGAAAAGTCCATGAGAAAAACAAATTTTCTAACTGCTAAGAATGGGCCAAGAATATTTTGTCATCTGAGAACAACAGATTTGTTTTTACCCCATTTAAAACCAAAATGAACCTGTTTTTCTTATTTTAAAATTAGAAAAGAGCAGGATTAGCAGGGAAGCAGTTCAATATTTAATAATCTATGGCAGAATCTTTTTAGGTGACATTAAGATCAAACAACAGGACTCAACTATCCCAAGAAAAAGAAAGCTTCCTAAGATTTCTCATAGAAGCCACATTTGATGCCAGATGTCAGTACAGTTGAAAGATTTTTACGATCCTTTCAAATTTATTATAAATAGAATTTGGTAATATGACTAGAATGAAAACCGTAGGAAGCAATTTCCAAAAATAGGATAGATATTTTTTCAGGTTTTCAAAATTGCAGCTAATAATTCTCTCTGAGATGAAAAAGTAGATGTTCAACGCACCCAATTCACCTCTGTGCATAGGTCTTAGCTGACTGCACAGTGATGAAGATGAACCCCGTCCAGCACAACAAACGCGGGGTGGGAGGACACCAGTATGCCCCCAGGGCTCCCATCTTCGCTTTTCTTGCCCTTCACCTTCGTGGCATCTCCTCCTCATTCTCTTGTTTTCACGCTGGGTCCACTGCTTGATCTCCCAGTGTTCTCTGCTTTCTTGACATGAGTCAGGGTTCTGGCTGTGGGATGTCGCCTCTCTGAGCATCAGTTTACTCATTTAAAAATGGGTGTAATTGAAATTTTCTAACAGAGTAGAACTTAAATGTTCTCAGCAAGAAAAAAAAGATAAATATGTAGGTGAGGAATGTGTTACTTAACTAGATGGGGGGAATGTTTTTACAATATATACGTATATCAAATCTTATACTTTTATATGTCAATTATACCTCAGTAAAGCTGGAATTTTAAAAAATTATTTAAAAAAAATGGGGGTGATAGTAATGCCCACCACCCAGGGTTAGTAGGATTAAATGAGAACACTCTTTGTATCTTGTATAACTCCCAACAAAATTGACATATTATCATTATTAACCCCCTGAAATTCACATCACTGTAGAATATTCATGCTAGGCATCCCCTATACCAGGTGGGGGTGTCAGAGATGCCCCTGCCGCCCCACGTGTCCTGAAGCTGAGCCAGGTTAGAAGTCGTGGTCTGGGGTCAGTGGGTGGAAACGCTGAGCCAGAGGGTTAATATGGTGCTTGTGATGGGCCTTCTCTTTGCTTCCTAACACCTCTTCCTCAACACGCATGATCGCTACTCAAGGATTCAGGGGGGCCAGCCCTTAATCTCAATAGATTCTCTTATTCCTATATGACTGACTATCCCTGAACTTTGGCCTCGCTTCCCTTTTAGAGCATTGAAGTGTTATCTTCTTACCCACCCATAGCTGGGATCCACGGCCCTCCAACCTCACACTCACTCCCCTGGATCCGGGGCATGGGAGCACGGTGTGGGCTGTTGGAGGAGACAGGGTGGGCCCCAGTGCATAGGTAGGACTTCAGCTCCAGGGTATGATAGGGATGCCATAGAAGGCAAAGGAACCCCAAAGACCCTGTGATTAATACAGTTAGATTTGGTGATGACAATGTCAAAAGAGAATGGTAGGTTTTACAGGGAACATTCGGGACAGATTGCAAGTACAACGCAAGAAATTAAAACTGTGTTTTTTGCAAAAATATAATAATAATTACAGCAATTTATGTAAAATGATAAATACTTATGCTTAATTACTATGCATTTCTGTGATAATTATGTTTATTACTGGATATGTGTCAACTGACCTTTGTTGTTTTCTTTGACAATGATAGCACATGGCTGCATCTGGGTGTTACCATCACATGTGACCATGTGGTACGGTCATCAGTTTCCTGCCCTGAGCAAGACCAACAAAGGCCATAAAGCTCCAGCTGAGCCTGTGGGGCAATCACAGAAGCAACCCCTTGTTAAGGCGCGCCTGTGTGAGTGTGTGTGTGTGTTCCTCTTTCTGTGTCTTCCATCTTTCCCTTTTTATTGACCTGCTTTGGTTTAAAGAAGAGCAAAGGTTGGTGAGCCTTGAATACTCACGCACAATAAGTGCATCTGGAGTAGTGATTTAAGAGTTATTTTAATGGCAGCAGCAAACTAAAACATTCAAACAAAAGGGTCCTTGTGTGATTTTTAGCTGTAAAGGAATGGAGAGAGACTGTTCTGATTTTACATCTCTTATTTTTTCCCAATTTTTCACGTTACTGAAATAAAGAAGTAATTGGTACAAATTAAACTTTACTTCTTTTTGGAGGGTGTATGTTGACAATGACTTTATTACTTTTTAAAATCATCTTCCAGGGAAAGAAAAATAGTGATGAGAAAGATTTTTCCCCCATGAATTTATGTGACAAGTTAAGAACCAGGGGGAAATACAAAAATAAGTAAAAACCCAGCCCTGATTTCAAAGGCATTACAACATAGTACAAGGGTCAGGCATCCGTGGATACCGTAATTGTGACATAAGATGTTATGGCCTTGACCCATTTAATAAGGCACTAGGAAATTGCAGAACAAAAAGTTTTATATTTTCAGTTAAGTTTTAGGCTTAAAAAAAGAAGAGGAGGGCAAAACAATGCTTGTATTGCAGTGCGTTATAAAAATCTGAACAGATTTAGCGATAATCAATGATAATTTTTCAAGTAGCAAATCTTATATTAAGAAGCTAATCAGTGAAACAAGAGGGTTTTGTTTTGTTTTCTTTTCTTTTTTGGGGTTGTGTGCATTTATTTGTTCATTTGCTTTTAATTTTCATACTTAATTCCTTCTCCAACCACGCATTCTCTTTTGCTATTTTCTGATAGGGTGGATTTACTTTTATATGACATTTAGGTGGCAGCAAAAAATTGATGTAGTACACATGAATTATAAGACATTCTTTTGGAAATAATCAGAAAAGTAGATACTGTGAGTTAGGAATAGAAAAAAATAGATAAAGCAGAAGCTGAGGTTTTGGTAATAAAGCCCTATACAGATCATGAAAGTAATGTGAGTACATGGGAACACAAACCTGATGCTCAGAACCATCCTCCTGCGTGTTAGGAGGACCAGTGAGGTTCAAGCTTGTTGGCAAGAAAGGTTTTGGGTTTCACCCTGAGCTAACATCTGTCACCAACCTGCCTCGTTTTTTGCTTGAGGAAGGTCAGCCCTGAGCTAACATCTGTGCCAAGTCTGCCTCCATTTTGTGTGTGGTCTCCACCACAGCATGGCCGACAAGTTGTGTAGGTCCATGCCCAGGATCCAAAGCTACTAACCCAGGCCGCTGAAGCAGAGCACACCAAACTTAACCACTAGGCTCGGGGCCAGCCCCTGGCAAGAAGTTTTTACAGGCAAAGCCAAGACTATACAACCTTGTGTCCTGGTAGCAAAGAGGACAGGAGTTTGGGAAATTGAGAAATGCTTACCTACATCAAATAGCAAATATATCAAGTAAAGTTTTCTCTGAGCTTTTCCCATCATAAGCATTCAGGTCTGCACCTCCTACAACCATACTGGGACCTAAGAGACCAGCGTTAACAACCCTGGGTGTTGAACCCAGAGAGGAACTGAACATGTGAATGGAGGACCCAAAAGGGGAAAACTACTCTTGGGATCTATTTTGTTATAAGGTAAAATGAATTTATTAAAGATCTTAGAGAAAGAGGAGAGAAAGAAAGTTTCTTGCAATAGTAATGACAAGGAATAGTTCCCCATTCATTATTATTCGTTTAACATGTTTAAGATGCTCCCAAAACATTTTTATTTAGTGTACTTTTTTATTTCATTAAATGCAAACATATGCATAAGGAACTTTGTAAAGGCTAAGTAAACTTTTATCACACAAGGGCTGTCACATAGTTGGATCTTTGCTTTGTACAAAATTAGTCTTGCTTTATACAGAAAAGCTGCATTGGGGCTCCCTTACAGAGACGGCGAGCACTAAAATTCTAGTTTTAACAGAATAGTGGTAAAAATGCCTGCACTGTCTAAGTGCAAAGCAGAATGTTGATACTTGGCTCCTTCACTCCGTATTAGGACTACAAAAAGATACGCGCGCATGTACTCTCTCTCTTTCTCTCTCTCTGTCTATATATATGATACTTTTTAGGTATGATAGTGACAACAGTAAACCATTATTTAGACATCCTACGATTATGGTAATTTTCTTAGCAACAGCAGAACAACTTTTGCTTCACGATTTCCTATGATGCATTTTTTAAAAATATGTTGGTAAAAACACAGTCATGACATCCTTATAAAAGTTCCTAATATCAGTCTACTAAGAATTGGAACATGCAGCCCTCCATGCTGCCGTCCTTTCCTCTTAGATTAGTCTCCTCTCTGTTAAGGATGTTGGTGATACACATCTGCTGTGGTTTAAGAGCCAGGTCAAGAGCATCCAAAGTAGCAGATTTTGCAATGATTCCATTTGCCACCACATTCGGAAACATCTGTGTGGCAGAATAACCTTCTGCGAAACTTTGCAAAATGTCCTAATGACAGTTCTCCAACTATAAGTGATCCTACAACTCCTGCAGAAGTTCGGGCTATTTTCATGCTTCATCTTCCCAATTTGATTGGCATTAGCTGGAATTGGTGAGTCTAAGGATAGAATATATTGAATCATGGCCCCATGATGGCCCCAATCTCCATTTTGTTTTCCTGTAAGACACTAAGCTTCTTAACTGTGAATTGTTTACTATAGTGTTTTCCGGAGCTTTGGTCTAGGAGAAACTTTAAGTCAGGAGAGGCCCAGCCTGCTGCTGTGATACAGCTAACAGAACTACGAGGATCTAAGAGTGAGCCTCATAGTCACGGGACCCACCCAGCTTATGATGCAGGGGCAGGGGAAAATACTCTTACCAGATACATTTTAAAAGAAGAGTAGAAGACAAAAATAAAGCTGCATTTTTTAATGCATCCTGTCTTCAGTGTACTAATTTCATTGTTTTTAAATGAAGTATGTCGGCCAGACATAAAACAAAATTTTCTCGTCATGACTAAATTTTGTGTGCCTGAAATATGTAGGAGTTCATATTTTCACACATACCACAATATTTTAGAGAAATAAATTCATTTCAAAATTATTGTGTCTCCTTGATGCTGAAAACTGGGAACAAAGTTTGGCTGATGTGTGAGTCCTGATGTGTTTGGCTGAGGTGGTGTGTTCACCTGGGTGTATTCTTCATGGACCTAGGCTTATCCTCGGCTTTTATAGATCTCTTTCCTACTAGGGTAAAAGTTCCTTATGATCCTTAGGCCAGGGACCACATAGTATTCATCCATAAAGATGTTGTCCATATTATACAATACAAAGTGTTATACAATCAATTCTTTTTGTGTGTGGTGAGGGGGGGTGGTGGGCGAGATTGGCCCTGAGCTAATTTCTCTTGCCCATCTTCCTCTTTTTGCTTGAGGAAGATCGTCCCTAAGCTAACACCTGTTCATCTGTTCCAATCTTCCTCTATTTTGTATGTGGGATGCTGCCACAGGAAGGCTTGATGAGCAGTGTGCAGGTCTGCACTCAGATCCATACCCACGAACCCCGGACTGCTGAAGTGGAGCACACAAACTTAACCACTATGCCACCAGGCTGGCTCCATGCAATCAGTTCTCAATAACATTTTGTTAAATGAATTTACTTTTAATGTTTTTTTGAGTGCTCGTCACTCAAAACTCTTATGTGCTGTTACTATCCCATTTCACAGATGAAGAAACTGAGGCTCAAAGAGGTTGAATCCGGAAAGCAAGTTCCCACAGTAAGAGTTGGACCAGAATTAACTGTGAGCCAGGGTAACTCTGGAGTCTGTGCTCTTAATAACTTTACCACAGGCCTATGTTTCACTGGTTTGTTCAATTAAAAATTCGTTGAGCACCTGCTGTGCACCAAACTGTGATCCAGATGGTGGAGATAGAGCCGTGACCGGACAGACCAGGCCTGGACTCTTATGGAGTTTACACTGTAATGTGGAGAGTCTGAAAGTACATGGGAAGAAGGAGGAGGGAGAAGAGAGAGAGAGAGAGCGCAGTGGAATCCCCCAGTCATTTAGTAACTCAATGTTTCACCATTTAGGAAAGTGTTGGATTGTTTTCCAAAGCAGCTGCACCATTTTGCGTTCCACCAACAAAGTATGTGGGTGCCGATTTCTCTACATCCTCATCAATGTTTGTTTTTATCTGACTTTTTTTTAGTATAGCCATGACGTGCTTTGTTTTTAATTTCTGATAGAACTGCTTCTAAAACAAAACCATTGGATAATGTCACAAATCAACCAGATTAAGAAAAAAAGGAAGTCCTGAGTTTAGGAGCCCCATTGAAGCTCGACCCTGGGGGCAGAGCTCCTCTGTGCTTCTGTGGGAACACGGGTTGCCCAGACACTCAGTGTCCAGGACGCCCATCAGCTATTTGGAGGCGAGTTTCCAGATGGTCTTTAAATGATCAATGAGGCTACTTTCATTGCAGACCCTTCCTCTCACGTCTTCCTCCCTGCTGTGTCTGTGAAAAAAACGGGTAAAACACTAATTGTTACACAGCCAACAGAGAGCCAACGGAGAAGTATGGTTCATTTTCTTTCTTTCCTATAAATTTGCATTTTACAAGGGTCATAGCTCATTAAGACAAAAGTAGATCACCGGTGCGTTAGAACTTTACCCGAAAAAGAAAGCCATCTCTTTTTAAGTGATTTAAATCAGATATGGGGTCATTTTTCAATTAAAGGAATGTAAAATAATTATTTTGTATCGAGAGTGTATTTTTACATCTTAAATGCCATTTTTTACCTTTTGAAAGATGTGTTTCAACTCTTGGGAATATTTATTGTAAAGTAGTGTGTAAATACCCCCTTAGCAATTAGGTTATATCTAATGCAAAATGGAGCTGTGGTTTCCAAGCCGCAGCATAGCAGCTTCAGCCAATATTTATTCCTGCAGAAAGATCGCTACAGGCAAAACAGGATCCGGATAGGGACAACGGACTGACTATGCATTTGGATTTCCCCGTTTTTCTTTGTTATGAGTAAAGAACAGCCATTAAGTCAATAAAACGACCATGCATAATTGTATTAAAGGTTAAGAAAGGAGAAAAGTGGGATTAAAACCATGGCTTCATGCTATTTTAGCTATGAAAGAACACCAATAAAAGTAACTGACAAAGTCTTACTGAAGAAGTCTTTAGATAGTAGTTACATAAAATTCTTGTTTCATGGTTTTTCACTTAGCGCTTTGATCTTTCAACTATTTTTCCTTGTTGGGAACTCCCACTGGCTCCAATTTAAATAAATAAGGTTTGTTTTGAGATCGGCTTCCCTGGAAGGCACTACTGAGAAACCTGCAATGCACCCGTACAAGGCAGTTCTTCCACATTTTCTTTTGGCCCGATGCACAGAATCTCTCACATTCCTTTTCCAAGAACATTTGTGACTTTCCACATAATACTATATTAAAATCATACTTAAAATAACTGGTGTCTTTCATCTGAAGATCTCACAATACTTAGTTTCATTAATACATCGCCCTGCCCCATCCTTTCCAAGTGCTTTGAAAGAATAAGGTTATTAACTTTTGTTTGCTGAGAAAGATAAGGTAAGAAGGTGAAGAATTTTTCATGCAGGACAAGACCTTTAAGACATCTCTAGGCCACGAGTTCTCAAACTGTGGTTCTCAGACAATCTGCAAACTTATTAGAAATGCAAATTCGCAGGCCCCACCGGGACCCATTGAACCAGAAACTTGGAGGTTGGGCCCAGACAATTAGTTTTTAACAAGCCCTCCAGGCAGTTCTCATCCATGCTCAAGTTTGAGAACCCGTGATTTAGGCCAAGCCATTTATTTTGCAATTGAGACATCTAAACCTAAAATCATTAATGTCAAAACAGAGATTAGTTTCCAAATCTCTTGCAGATTTCAAAGGCGTGAAACCCATCAAGGCATATCTCAACTCCTTTTCTTCTTGACACTCCTTGGTTGGCTACATCTGGGTCAGAGTTACAGGTCCCAAACAAGGTCTGAGTGAGCAAAGAGAATTTGATCACAATTGTTTTCAAAATCCTGCCCCCATCCCTTCTTTTCCCCTTGACTCATTTTAGATGATTGGTTGTATAGTAAGCAGAATATTGAATTTAGATGCCAGAATTCAATCTCTACCACTAACAGCTAGAGCCCTCAGACAAATCACTTCCTTTCTCTTCTGCTTGCATCTCTGTAAAAATGAGCTGTACTAGATTGTATTAGAATTTAAGATTCTCTATAGCTCAGAAATTTCATGATTCCCTGACCCTGACTTCTAGCACATTTTCTGATGGTCACCACGCCAAAGGGAAAAAATCCATTCCCTGGTGACCAGAAAATCGGAATTCCCAATGCTTTTATTTCACACTTTTCCTCCATCTTAAGTCCATGTTCTTTAAAATAGCTAACATGCGACCATTGTTCAAATGCTAAGCTATGATTTGGTTGTGGTCATTAAAGCAGAACTTAAAGGACAAATCATAAAACTAATCAAGAGAAACAGACTGACCAGCAACACTGAATATTTTAACTTTCCCAAGAATGGAAGTTTAACGGACGTACAAGCTCGGTCTGAACTAACGATCGCGTAGTTTACTATAGTCCGAAAATAGCAAGGAAACATTTTTCAAATACTTAAAGCAAATAGTGTTGTAGGTTAAAACATTGACAATTGGCAAGGTCAGCTTCTTTTCAGTCTGCTCATGTGGTATCGTGTGTTCCTAGACATGGTATTCAATACATAGTTGCCATTATACATCTACACAAATCAACTTACCACTTCATTTAAATTGAAGAGAAATAGTCCAGAAAGTGGAGCCACCTGGACTGCCGGAGAGAATCAGAGCACCAGTGTGAGGGGGCCACATGGTCCAAGACTGCAATTCCATTGATCTCCGATCATATTTTCAAACCAAGAATTTGTGCAGGACATCAACATCTGGAGTGCTGATGTATTTCTCAGACTTTATATCGTGGAGAGAGCATCATTAATAAACCCCATATAGTGCCTTTCCATCTCTCCTTATGATTCTCCTAATAAATGCTATTTAACAGAAAAAGGTCACTTTCCAAGAAAGGCCAAAGAGAGCTGCATTGGTGAAGACCTTTTTCCTACCTATCAGCAGTAAGTATTGCTCCCCAACTTCAACACAAGTCTAAAGTCACAAATTTATTCTGGATTTTTAATTTCTGTGTGAGAAAACTTTTTTAAGGATAAGAACCTTAACAGTTAGATACAGAAATAGGGATATTATGAGCTTCTAAATTAAATTTTAAAGTATATGAGAAAAAGGAAGGGGAGGAAAAACAATAGTACTTCAGGAAATTTCACACGTTGTTTCATAAACAAGCTACAGCAATTTACAGAAAAGAAAAATCGTGAAATCAGCGTCACAAAGGATTAAATGAACTTCTTTTGCTAATAGCTACGTGGAAATACTTCCATATTTTATTTTCTTATCTAAAGAAAATAAGAAATATAAAAGACGTTTAATTCACCTAGTGACTTCATCCAAAGATAATGGACAGTAAGAAAATGAAAGCACAATGGTTTTTTGTTTTTGTTTTGCTTTGCTGAGGAAGATTTGCCCTGAGCTAAAATCTGTTGCCAATCCTCCTCTTTTTTTGCTTAAGGAAGATTAGCCCTGAGCTAACATTCATGCCCATCTTCCTCCACTTTATATGTGGGTTGCCACCACAACATGGCTGATGAGTGGTGTAGGTCTGCACCCGGGATCTGAATACATGAACCCAGGCCGCCGAAGCGGAGCACCAGGGGGCTGGCCCAAAGCACAATGTTTTATTTATTTTTTTTTCCTTTTTCTCCCCAAAGCCCCCCAGTACATAGTTGTATATTCTTTGTTGTAGGTCCTTCTAGTTGTGGTATGTGGGAAGCTGCCTCAGCGTGGTTTGATGAGCAGTGCCATGTCCACGCCCAGGATTCGAACCAACGAAACACTGAGCCGCCTGCAGCAGAGCGCGGGAACTTAACCACTCAGCCACGGGGCCAGCCCCCCAAAGCACAATGTTTTAATGGCAATATTACATGTATTAGTTGAGCAAAGAAAACTAGCTAAAAAGAAAATGGCAGAAATTTTAAGTAAGCAATTTTTTAGGATAAGAATATTATATGCATATTACATGCTTTTGAAATATGTTTTAATTTATTTGTTTATTTGCCCCCAAAGCCCCAGTACATGTTTGTACATTCTAGTTGTAAGTCATTCTAGCTCTTCTATGTGAGCTGCTGCCACAGCACGGCAGCTGACAGACAGGTGGTGTGGTTCCATGACAGGGAAGAAAATCCAGCCGCTGAAGTCGTGAGTGCCAAACTTTAACCACTAGGCCATCACGGCCAGCTCTGAAATAGTTTTTAAAGGGAAAAAAAGAGAATAAACTGGGAGTTTAAGTGCATGAAAATGCACCCTAGTTGGACCTTGTGCCATATAAATTGTCTATCAAAACACTGTATTTCATGCCCCTTCCTCACTCTCTCTTACTGGATGTAATCAAATCTCATGCCCTCTGTAAAGGAAACCCATGTATGGATTGGACCTAGAAGGAAATTGGCCTAGGCACCACCACCACCACCCAGGCCCATCCCTTTCCAAGGTGAGGTCAGTTCCGAGTCTTCAGGCGGGACCAGACTCTGGGCAGTTTGGGAGAGGGACAGGGAAGGACACGAAAACCTCCTCCCAAGCATATCCCAGAGACAGCTCCCAAGGGTGCCGTTTTCCTGTCAAGTCTTATAATTGTAACATGACTTCTGTTGTTCTTGGGCTCAGTACAGAGAGACTTCAGTTTTGGATGAAACTGTTGGCTTAAAAAAAAATACTTCAGAAGGAAAAAATATCCCTGAACCACAGCGTTGTGAGGACCTTACAAGTCACAGTTCCCGACCCCCCTCAGCCTCCTCAGCGGCAGCTTTCTAAATGTTATCACTCTCTTCCTGCCCCTGAGCCCGCTCCTACCCCCCCAGAACCTCAGAGAATTTCCTCTCCCGGTTCGCTAAGACAATACTGTTCAGAGGGAGGGAATCCCAGAGCTTCCTCTGCCCCTATTTCAAAATCCTTCTCTCTCCCCATATGTACACTCTACTGGCTACTTACCTGCTACGGTGCCAGGCATTCTGCCAGGATCTGAGCACGTATGAGCCAATTTAATCCCAATGACAATTCTGTGCTTTACAAAAAAGGCTTTGAGGGGCTCAGGAATTTGCCAAAGTTACAGAATGTTTTTTCGTTTATGTGTTCCTCCTGGATGTCTCAAAAGAAACATCTCGTAGTTGATAACACTGTATTGTATAATTGAAATTTGCTAAGAGAGTAGAATTTAAATGTTCTCAGCAAAAAAAGCAAATATGTGAGGTGATGGATGTGTTAACTCGATGGGGGAAACCTTTCACAAGGTATACCTATATCGAATCATCACATTGTACACATTAAGTATCTTACCCTTTTATTTGTCAATTATACCTCAATAAAGCTGAAAAAAAAAAACATAAACTAAAAAGAAGCATACCTATCAAATCTTATACACGCCTGAGCTTACTCCAGTACTGTCCATCTCTTCTGGGGACTGATTTATCAATTACTCCATCCTCCTGCGACTTCCCTTTTTTTCCAGTCCAATCTTTCCTTTAATCCCTTGTGATGGTCAATTTTCTGTGTCAACTTGACTGGCCCAAGGGATGCCCAGATAGCTAGTAAAATATTATTTCTGGGCGTTTCTGGAAGAAATTAGCATTTGAATCAGTAGACCGGGTAGAATGGCCCTCCCCAAAGTGGGGTGGACATCATCCAATCCACTGGAGTCCAAAATGGAACTGAAAGGTGAAGGAAGGTTGAATTCTCACTCTCTCTTGTTGAGCTGGGATGTCCATTTTCTCCTGCTATCGAACATCTGAGCTCCTGGTTTGGGGACTGAACTATACCCCCAGCTTTCCTGGGTCTCTAGCTTGCAGATGGCAGACTGTGGGACTTCTCAGCCGTAATAAATCTCTTTTATTTATCCATCTGTCCTATTGGTTCTGTTTGTCTGGAGAACCCTGACTCATACACCCTGACATCCAACCCATCATTAGGTCCTGATGGCATTACATTCAAACAACATCCTGAATGCCACCTTTTGGCGACATCCTCACTGTCAGACCCCTAGGCATCGTCCAGGCACCAACCTCGCCTTGTCCACAGCACAAGCCTCCCAACTGTTCTTGATGTTTCTCTTGTCCCCCAACAGACCGTTCTCTATTAACAGTCAACGTGCCTCAAGGAAAATAATCAACCCCCTGTTTAAAACCTCAGGTTGTTTCCTGCTTTGATCAAAACAGAAGCCAAACCCTTCGTTTTGCCCAGCAAGCCCTGCACAGGCTGACCACTATCTCCATCTCAAGCCTCATCTGCAACCCTGCTCCTGCCTGTCTTTCCCTCCGACATGCCAGACTCACTCCACTCTCCTCGATTGCTGCTCCCTCGGCAGGGAGGGCTGCTCACCTCCACGTTTGTGCAGCTGCCCCCTCCCCTTGGCTCAGGCCTCAGTACAAGTGTCCACCCCAGAGAGATCCTGGCCTCTAGATCAAGTGGGCGCACCCTCCACATCACCCAACTTGTATGTTTATAGCATTTGCCAGCACATGGAAATTTTATATATGTTCTGAAATCTTGTCTCCTCCCACTAGAATGGGGGCCACCTGAGGGCAGGATTTTATTCACTGCTCATTGCGCTCCCCTACCCCTGATAACAGCATCTAGCACGGAATAGTTACTCAATAAATACTTGTCAAAAGAATGTACTTAATCCACTGGCTTATTCCTCTCAGCTTATACATGTGCTCCTCTTTCTTTCCATAAGACATGTCTTCTTTCCAACATGAAGCCCCACCGCTTCCTGCATTCTACCACAGATTTTCTTAAAAGAAGTACCTCCCCTCCAGTCACGCCTCGCCGCGGCTTTACCTCTCGTCCCATCACTTCGTTAAAACTGCGCCGTGCCCTCCTAGTGGCAGAATCCAGTAGCTTCTTCCCAGTTGGTACCCTGCTCAACTGCTCTGCAGCTTTTATCTTTTCATTTTTGCATCCCCAGAACCTAATTCCACACCAAGCACATGATAAGTGCTTAACATGTGTTGAATGAATTAATAATTAAGTCATTTCACCCAGATAATCAAAGACTCTTTCTTGAATCTCTCTCTTCTTTCGCCTTCCAAAACTTTGTCTTGCTTTTTTCCGGTTGGTCATTTTACTAACAACAGTCTTCTTTCTCAGTCTTTCTCATTGGCCCTCTTCTCCACAATCGATATATTTTCTTACTCTTCCTGAAGGGAGGTCTCATCCATGCCAACAGCTTCCCTTATCACTCATATCTTGAAGACTCTGGTCTCTATCTCCTATCCCAGTCACTTGCTTAAGATCCAAGCAGATATTTCAAAATATGTCTTGATATCGATAATGCATAATTACGTCAAAGTTAAACTGGTCCAATTTGTACCCCATAATCATGTCCCAGTTCCATATCCGCTCTAATCTCATGTGTGTTAGAAGCAAGATCGTTCAAACAGTCGCCCAAATTTGGAACCTCAAACATTGCCTTCTGTTCTCTACTGACTGTAAAACATTAGAAACAGAAGAAAAGGGAAAAAATGGGACCAGGGAACTGAGAAGTTTGTATTCTGCCGTACACTGTGACTCCTCTTGGAGCTTTGTGCATACAGCAGGTTTACAAAGTGTTTCACATGCTCCATCTGAGATGTGCAGAAAAATGTAATTTCTTTAGTTTCTTTTTCCTAAGTCTGGTTAATAGAAAAACAAGTTAAAAGCACGGTCCAGTCCAGTCATTTAAATAGACCATTTAGGGCATGCCACGTCTCTCTCAGGACAAAATGCTTAGTCTCTCAAGAAGCCTCCCCCTCTTCAGCTTCCTTCTGGAGAAGTCGTCCAGGTAGAGGAGCAGAGCGTGGGATGGGTGTGTCTTTGAGGTTTTGGAGACACTGGGGTTCTCAGAGCCACACAGCATGATCCCAGAGACCCTTGTCATCCTAGGTGTTAGTGGAACCTGTGATTGGGTCCTCGAGGCTTGCTCAGGACCACAGGGCTCCATGGCTGCCTCTATCTCACTTGGGCTCCCATTGGTTGCTCTCCCAGATCTGAGAGCCTTGGCCTCCATCTGGACCCGCCGTAGATTGCCTTGCCGTGCCTTAGCAGGCCCCGTGGCTGACTTAGCTTCGTTCCCACACAGAAACTGAGGCTGAACCTCAGAAAGTATCCGCACTGCCATATCTTTCTGAGACCGCACCCTAAGGTAGCTATAGCAATGGCCCCCTCCTTGCCCTTGGTGTCACCCACTGATTTAATGACTCCTCGCCCTCTCAAAGGCTTAAGACTCACCTTTGGTGCTCCTTATTGTCCTTCCCCTTCACACAAACACTCTCTGTCTCCCTTCTCTTTCCCACTATCCCCAGGGCCAGAAAACGCATGGACTTTTCTTTTACTCCCCCCACATCCTGCCCTCCTCCTCCCTGACTCCATCTATGATTAGGGGCAGGACTCTCTCCTCTACACTGTGGGAGAGTTCTAGAAGTTCACTTCTCCAAGCTAAGTTGTTGGTATGCTGAAAAAGGAATTAAAGGAATTTGGAAAATATTTTCTCAAGATAGCCTGGCAAGTCTGATATAAATTAAAGCTGATGAAGTGAACTTTATCTGGCAGGCTAAGGCATTTTGATTGATCCTAAAGGCAAAATGAGGAGCCACTGATGGTTAGAAACATGATTTTTTTTTTCCAAAAATCACTTTGGCTGCAGTGTAGACAGTGGATTAGACACCAGTGCTTCCCAGATTTCGCACCCACGACACACGTGCAAAACGGTAATACTACAAGGGA
The DNA here is from genome assembly GCF_021613505.1 of Equus quagga. Lineage (NCBI taxonomy): Eukaryota > Metazoa > Chordata > Mammalia > Perissodactyla > Equidae > Equus > Equus quagga. The sequence continues at coordinate 12,878,340 of NC_060274.1, read as the reverse complement.
CAATGGGGGAATAGAAAAAGGTGGCCCGAGGCCCTGCACAGCTGCCAGAGGGCTGAGAGGATGAAAGTACCCGGAGTCCACTCATGGTGACCCGTTGACAAAGTGGGACGTGAGAGCCTGGTAGGCAGGAAGCTAGGTAAAAGGCAATTGCAATAATTCATGCAAGAGATGGTAATTGTCTAAACAGCAGTTCTTTGTGGCAGTGGATATGGGGAGGAATGAATGGATTTCAAGGATACTAATTAAATAGAAGAAGAGCGTTGTGTTTGATTGGACAGTTGAGCAAAATGGCGGTGCCAACTCATGGAGATTGAAAGGGGTTTCCAAGGCAGCGGGGAAGAGGTTGATGTTTTCACAAAGTCTGAAGCAAGGAAGATACTACAAGGGGCCAAAGAGGGTGCTGATAACACTACTTAGAAATTTTTCTGTTATAAAGGACTCTAGAGATCGTGTTCCCCAACCTGCCCATTTTACAGATAATAATTCTTTCTGTTTACTGAGTACCTCTTATTTTTTTAGGCAACGATCTAGTTGCACTACAAATATCATGTCATTAATTCACAAGTAACTCTATGAGGTAGCTGTTATTATTTAAGAGTGAGGAAATGGAATCCCTAAGAGATAAGTAACTTGCCTGGACAAATCAGAAATTCAGTCTTGGCGGAGCCAAGATTCAGATCTTAACCTCTCTGTTGCCAAAACCAGCCATTTTCCCACTATCCTATACCTTTTTAAAGAGAATACAATTTTTTTTTAAAGTTGCAAATCTATGGATGTTTTACAGCTTCCAAAATGCTTCCATTTTATGCCCAAAAGTCATAGAGCCAGTTAATAGTGAGCCAGGTGAGGGCTCTGCCTCCCCTTCAGTGTCTTTCCATGCTCTGTGACTTTCCTTTCCTGAGCAAAGTGCATATGGGAAAAAATGAGACTGTGTTTGTTTGTGACCCATGGAGCTTCCACGTTGTGACTTTACAGCCTCCTGTATACCTCGAGAACCTCCCACTTCCATTGTATTACCATGCTGACCATCTCTGCAGAGACTTTGGGGTTCTTGGCTTCCACACCCCTCTATGTCACAGAGTCCCCACGTTTAGTGGTGTCTGGAATATCATCTGGAGGTAAGCAATGGAGAAAGGTGGACAACTTCAGATCTGCCCTGAACCAGTTCACATACAGACTACTACTTCTTGAGTCTGATTCTGGGAAGCACAGTTATAAGATTTCAAAAATGATTTGCATTTAATTTGAATTAAACCTGATGTCTTTCCTTCTCACAGTGAAAGACACAAGATAACTCTCCCATTATTAAGGATGCAATGTACATTACCCACGTGATCAATTACCCAAACAAAGTCAAGATGATGTCATTTCTGCATTCAACTTAACCATGCCCAAGCCCAAGGGGAATGACTCCTTTTACTCATTAAGAAAAGTCATAGCTTCGTACCTGGGTTAAGATATGCTTGGTGATATGACTTCATTTTTGAACCATGACATTTCTAGTGCATTCAGCTTATACTAACTTAAGCTTCTTAATGATGTATCTGGTTGGTATAAACAAATGCCAACCTTACCACCAGCGCTGTCAAATTCCTTAGATGCCTCAGCACCATTAAGAGAACTAAGTTGTTGCAAGGTAATTACGTTGTACGGATTAATGTGTAATCCTAAAGCGCAGTAACACCCATGGCAAGCCTGAACTCTGTTTTGTTACTGTGGGGGAGAAAGCCAGAAGGGTTGGGGGTGAAATTCCAAAGCAGAGGCTTCTGCCCCTCTGAGCACGCTTAGGTGACAAGTTAGTCTGTTGGTAACAGAGGGTATCCAACATGCCTGCATTCTTCAGCGGCAGCTGGAATGCCCTGGGAAACCCATTCTGTCCCTCAGCCTGGCACCACACCAAAAGTGTTTTTCTGAGAGAACAGAGGAGCTGAGTGCCCTTAGGAACTTTCTTCTAGGGCTTAAACTGACAACTGTTCCTACAATTATCACTATTTATTTTCTGGGGAAGAGAAAGATTTTTTCTATCTGTGTTTCTTTCATATGGGCAAAAAATGCTTTATGAATATCCATGGTCACATGGATATAGTTAGCAAATCAGAGTAAAACAAGTTATAATTATTGCTCTGATTGAAATATTTTCTACGTTTCACTACTATGTAAGGATTCTATGAAGTAAAATTTAAAAACATTCCCTATATCTAAAGGCAGAGTTAATGTGGGGGGGAAACAGTTATCAGTATGCAAAACAGGTTATCAGCCATCCAAAATAGCTATCTGAAAATTTGTATCTTTGTGCCCCATTAGAATTTTTAGAACTTTATGGAAGAAAATCTCTGTAGACCTGTAGGCCAGATTTGTGGCTTAAATGGGTCTGCCATTTCCCTACTCGTTGTAGATCCCTTTGATGATAAATATTGTTAACAAAAACCAGAGATGAATTTTAGAACCATAAAGTTGAGTGAAAAAATCAAGTGGCAGAAATTGTCATACAATAAGAAATCATTTTTATTACGGTTTCTAATAAGCAAACCAAGTAATACTTTGCTTAGAGATACCTAAGCTCCTCAGGGACAATGTAGAGTAAAGAAGTGTCATCAGGAGGGAGCCAGTAAAGGCACGATCCCAGAACTATGACCAGAAAAGCTTTGAGAGTCACACTGTCTATTTCCACATGGGGACTACCAGTGAAATCCTGAGACAAACACTCTCTGTGGACCTGTCTTCAGACTAGCCAGAGTGGAGCTGGGGTATTTCTTTTGGGCTCAACAGCTTGCCATAGAGGAAGAAGAAAATGAAGGCAGAGATTGAGTGGGGGCCACTTTTTTTTACCTCCAGTTTTATTGAGATGTAATTGGCATATTGTATTAGTTTAAGGTGTGTAACATAATGATTTGACATATGTATCTACTGCAGAATGATTACCACAATACCTTTTAGTTAACATCCATCACCTCACATAGTTACAAATAAATTGGGGTCACTTTAAAGAGATAACAAAAGCATGCTGAGTCCCTGGGGCTTGTTCTTGGGTGGCAGCAGCAGGCCTACGAGTGGACAGGCCCAGGGGTGGCCCACCGTGAGTGTGTTCCAGGGGCTGACCATGTTTCTTGAGTTGCCCCTGTCACTCTCTTGCTCCTCTGAGCACAGCACTGTGACCATACCTGGTGTGTGGCCAGTTAGGGTATCCTAGGAAAGCTCCATCATCCAGCATTCTCCAGTGGGAACCTGGGGCACGCAGGAGTCTCCCTCAGCTCACCCAAGCTCTCTCTCCATTCTCCTGCAGCCCAGTGGGCAGCCATCTGGAAACAGTCCAAGAGCTCAAGCTGTCAGACATGACGAAAAGGCGTTTTGAAATACTAGGACATGTTTAAAGCCAAAAGTCACATTCAGTTCATGTAGTCACCACAACAAACTGCTGCTGAGTCCTGGGAAAGCATTTCAGAAAAGCGGTTTTGTACTTTTCTGGATTCCTTATGTACTTGGTGCACTGCATGGATATTTGTATTTATTTATTCCTTCATGACCCAGCTCCTGCTCACCTCCCCTGGTTCTCCTCCGGCCACCAGCTCTGGGCACACTGAACTGCTTGCAGACTCCCAAAGACCTCCCCGTTCTCCCTCTGCTGTCACCCTGGCCATCACTTACTTGCTCAGTAAGACTCAACTCCGACATAACGTCCTCCAGAAAGCTGTCCCTGACCACGAACCTGAGCTAGATGCCCCGCCTCTGACTTCCTTTGGCGATCTGTGCGTCACGAATCAACCATATGAAATCGAGTGTTTCTGCCTTCACCAGTAGGCTTTTGGACAAATCTCCTTAAAAACCAGGGACTGATTCTCATTCCCTGAATCTGTGGTGCCCAGCACAGCGCCTGCAGTGTGGTCAGTGTTCACGAATAATTGCTGCCACGAAGGATTACATGAAGTTCTTGCTTGCAAACAGCAGCTTGCAGATGCAGACACGGCCTATGTATGGGCGTGCACGTGCAGTTTGGCGTTGGCTAGAATGATGGTACTCGTGTCGAAAGTGATGGAAACAAAACTCCCAAAACCTTCTTGTGATAAGAAGAATCTATTGGTTCCCATCATCCCAGAGGAGGAAGACTGGACAGTGTCAGAAATGACTGCAAGAGATTCCAACACGGGATGCTCATTCTCTCTCTCTCCCCATCTCTTTGCTCTGGATAAAACAGACGGACTTTCTCCAAATGTTGAAAGAAACAGAGACAACCACCAGAAACACTGAGCTCACATCCTCCCAACTTCGCAGGGAAAACCATCTTCTTATCTTGGTCTGAATTTTTATTCTGGACAGGGGCTCTCTTCTGCCTCGGGTCACATATTTCCCTTAATTTATGTGCTGAAAGTTTGACAGGCCTCTTGGTTTCTAAATAATCCATGCTTCCCCACCCCCACCCCACCATTTGTTTTCTCTGTTCTCTCACTCTGCTACAACTTTGACTGATTCTCTAATTTGCTTCTTTTGGCTCCTGCTTCTTATCTCAGTGTCATTTTTTTCTGCTTTTGGGAAAATTTTTCTCAACTTCATCTTTCATACCTTCTATTTAATATTTTTCCTTTTTTTTTTCTTTTGGCGAGGAAGGTTGGCCCTGAGCTAAGATCTGTTGCCCATCTTCCTCTTTTTGCTTAAGGAAGATTGTCGCTGAGCTAGCATCTGTGCCAATCCTCCTCTATTTTGTATTTGGGATGCTGCCACAGCGTGGCTTGATGAGTGGTGTGTAGGTCTGCACCCAGGATCCGAACCTGCAAACCCCAGGCAGCCAAAGCAGAGTGTGTAAACTTAACCACTACGCCACTAGGCCGGTTTTGGGTTCTATGATTTTATTAAAAAAATTTCTTTACTGCTCTTGTAGTGGGCTTTGGGAAGGAGCATAGATAAACACATATATTAATCTGTTGGGTTTAAGCAGAATTTGCAGGGCTATACTCACACACAAAAGACCGTCCGCGGACTGCTAATGGGTGTGGGATTTCTTTCTGGGGTGAGGAAATATTCTAAAATTGATTGTGGTTATAGTTGCACAACTCTGTAAACGTACTAAAAACCGTTGAATTTTATACTTTAAATAGGTGGTTGTATGGTATTTAAATTATATATCAATAAAGCTGTTATATTTAAAAAAAGACTGCTCATGTCGCTGAAGTCCTTAACAAGACCACAGAGCAAAGCTCTATATGCCAAGTTCAAACATAGGTCACGGGGGCCGGCCTGGTGGCGCAGCAGTTAAAGTGCACGTGTTCCTCTTCGGCAGCCCAGGACTCGCCAGTTCAGATCCTGGGTGCAGACATGGCACTGCTTGGCAAGCCATGCTGTGGTAGGCGTCCCACATATAAAGTAGAAGAAGATGGGCACAGATGTTAGCTCAGGGCCAGTCTTCCTCAGTAAAAAGAGGAGGATTGGCAGCAGATGTTAGCTCAGGGCTAATCTTCCTCAAAAAAAAAGAAAAAAGAAAACAAAAACAAAACAATCATGGATCATGGGTAAGTGAGTAGATGAATGAATCTTGGAGAAAAGAAATTATAAGTCAAAACTCTTAAAATCCATCAAAACTCCCAATATAAGCACATTTCAGCATTTCTATAGACTTTTGTGATTGTTATACGAGACAACTATCTAGGTTGGACCGTGTGAACTCATAAACAATAAATCAAATCAGGTGAGGAATTTCATATCATCCATCAATTTAAAAATATAAAATTTAGAGTGTTTGAGTAGATTCGCTTTAGCTGCTTATGTCTTAATCAGCTGTCAAAATAGCATTTTGTGGTGGAAACTTTTTCAAATCAACTTTATTGAATGATATTTTCAGATCTTTCTGTATATGCCAGCTGTTAGGTTTGGGGGGGAAATCTTGTAATTCGAGGACATGTCAAAACCAGCAGGCATGTTCAGTTTGTCTTTCTGCATCAACTAAATTGCTGCCAGGAAGTAGATGAGCGTCCAGGAAAATTTCAGTCAGGTACCAGAAATCTACAGGGATAACTTTGTGTTTTAGTAACTGCTTTGTGGACACAATGAGGGGAAATGACCCACCAGAAGAAAAACATCTGGAGTTGTCCAAATGTATTACTCCACACCTGGCCAATTTAAATGTCACAGGAGTGATGATACCATCATTTAAAAATATGTTTCCGTTTAAGTGCCAAATGAGGTTGGACACGATATTATTCTGTGTGGCATGGAACATTTGCTCTCTGAACATCCCGGCAAATGATATTTATTTTTTAGTTTGTGTTTTTATGACTGGCTGATTCTACATTCTCAGTTTGTGGGTCAAAACCACATCCCCCAAGAAACAAAACAAAACCCCCCAAACCCAGCTCTAAACAGACCAGCTGACCCTGCGCGTGGTGGAAAGCAAACCGAGGTGGACTCACGTGACCTGGCTTCCAGCTGGTGGCACATTCGGTACATACGTGAATTTAATGTGGTCAAAAGATCTGACCTTGAGCTTGAGCTTTCTCACTTATTTCGCAGGTATAACCATGCCAGCCTGAGTCACAGTGTGAGGGCGAGTAGCATTAAGATAGCATAAGTAAATGTGATCTATCAACTACAAAGTATCAGAAATGTGAATTATCATTTTAAGTGGCCGGGGATATAAAGGAGAAAAAATACAGAAGAGAAATCAGAAGGAGACCTGCCCAATAAAGGAAATTTTCGTCTCTAATTCTAACAATTTTAAGATAAAAGGGATACTTGGATAGTATCTATTAGGAAAACTCTCCTGATGCCTGGTTTCTGAATTAATATTTGTCAGTGCTGACTCTCCCGTACTGTTTCAGACACATGCAATAAAACAGTTCCCCAAACTCAGGTTGCTTCGTGGTCCACAAAAGTAACACTTGCTCATCTTTGGAGATAATTCAACAATGGCTACAACAAGTCAACTTATAGAAAATACTGTAGAAATTAATTTTATTTACCCAGTCTGAGCTGCTTGGGCCTACCCATGCAGCACCCGCAGGGCATGGTGGGTAGGATATCAATTTGCCCAGGCCTAGAAGACATGGTACCCACTTTCAAATTAGGCACTAGAGAACTGATCTTGAGTTTTATGGAGACACAGGAAAGATTTGCTTTATCACTTATGATTATAGTCAAACTAGAACTTGATTTAATCTTCATTTGTCTTTTGAGGACCAAAATTTGATGCCTTCAACAATGGTGGAATTATTTAATTGCTCATACTGGCCCCTTGAAACATCCTTTAGGAAACGGGAGAAATAACAGCATTGTCATCTTCTGTATCTGCTGCTGGAGTCTTGGGTGAGTTAGTCAGATGGTTAGTAGGGGAGCCAACCTGAGGATACAGCTGATCAGGGAGAAGGCCGGGGCTCCTTTGATGTAAAGGACGTGTGCCCTCTGGGAGAACCCAGCAGCCGGAGTCATGGTTCAACTTTAGGGTGGGGAAGGAGATCGGAAGGCGGCGACAAAATCAGCAGAGTAAAATGTTAATAACAAATGGAGTTGTCTGAATGCCAGCTCCGACTCTTCTCTTACTTACATCTCAGTCTCCCACTGCCTTCTCACTGTACCTTCCTCCACACTAGTGCTCCTCTAATCTGAACAAGCTTCACAGGGATAAAATGTCAGAACCGGAGACAAGGAATCTCCCACACAGTGTTATTTTTGGAGGGGTCCTTTGACCTTCTTAGGAAGATTTTGTATAGTAGTTAAAAAAAGATTGTGTGGGTTCAAATCCCACCTTCCTCACGCCATTTATTCTCCAGATGATCTTGAGCAAGTCGCTTAACTTCTCCAAGCTTCACTTTCCTCATCTAAGAACAGGAGTTTGCAAATAACAGCATCCATGTTAGAGGGATGTGTGTGTGTGTGTGTGCACGTGTGCACATTAAGCAAGATGAATAAAGCATAAGGCACGTTCTACTCGGTATGTGTTAAGAATTATGATTTTTCTTGCACTTACTAATAGGCTTTATATTGGGGGATTATTTTTTCAGGAAAAAGTCAAATTGGGTGTTGAGGCTGTTGCGGTTTTCAAACTTCATGAAAGTGTTCTATTAAAACAGGGAAAAATCAACATTAGCTTTGTCAAGAGAGCTCTTTGTCTCAAACAATCAGCTTCTTGTTCATTGTCAAGTTCAGTAAAAGTACACAGAGTCCTAGAGACCTGATAATAATTAAGAATAGTCACAGGCGTCTTCCTAAGGCTTCGTTTAATCATTGGCTCAGTATTTGGGTGGTCTTTCAACTGGCTGCTTTTGTTGTTTTCTATAATCTCTCGTTCTCAATATGGGATAAGAGGGGGAAACGTCTAAATTAGAACGTTTGCTACAACAGCCATTCTTCTTTCATGTTCTGGTTTTAATAATGAGATGCTATTATTCCAGAGAAACCTTTCATAAACTGAATATTGTTTCAAAATCTGCTTATTTACATTTGTTGTGGAACTTTCTATGGCACATGGTGTTCAGTAGGAAACATCTGTCTTTGGGGTTTTCGTCACAGAGAGGCAGTTTGCTACAGGGCGTGGCATGCCTGGGAACACACAGATAAGTCCCCAGTAGGGATTGGCCCATGCTCACGTGTCCACAGTGACAGCCACAGCCATATCCTCATGTGAATGCTCATGCTCATGCGCAGAGAACATTCAGAGATGTGATACAAGTGGAAATACCCCCAAAGGTTCTAAGGAGAGTGTCTGTTAGACAGAGTCATCACTACTTCAGCGATGTAGTAACGATGGGTGCTCTTGTTAAAAGTGAGTTCAGGCCCTTGAGGGACGTGCACTTTGGGAAGTTCTAATTAATCGGAATATTAACTTCCCATTGACATCTCTCATTTTCCCGGAACTCCTGTGTAAGAAGTACCATAGAGTCTTTTCCATTTTATTTGCATACGTCTGCCCTACACATAGTGGACTAATAAGTGAAATCCTCTATTTTTTAAGATTTTGACCATCTCACAGTGGCCAAGGATTTTGGACAAAAGGAAAACTACAAAGACTACTGCTCCTAAAGCCAGAAGGAAAATCTTCTCAAACATAGACCAACACTCATGAGACATTTTTTACATCTATATGTGTTATTAGCTTTTAATTGAATTAGAGTTAAAACTCTCCAGAGTTGTTGTCCACCTCCCTGATAAAGTGGAGCAGCACTTGACAAGAAAATAAATGACTCCCTCTACTTGTAAAATGGTGTTGCTGGCAGTGGAGTGCTGGAGCTGGCCCCTCCCGGCTCACGAGAGCCCAGTGTGTGTTTCTCCTCCCAATGCCACTTTTAGTGACGTCACATGGGGAGCTTGAAATCAGCTATGCTGGAAGTACTTACACCATGGCAATAGGCTATGCTACCAGTCAGGGCTTGATTTCCCTCCAGATTGGATGTTGAGCGTTTACAGGCACATCCCTGTTTCCAGGTTTCCTTTGTAAAGCTGATGCCACCTGAAGCACGTTGCCACAAAGAGGCTGTCAGGACGGCTGCAACAAAGTGGTGTGTAAAGAATCAAAGAACACTTAGGATGTAGGAATTGCCATCTTAGTGTTGGAATATCAAAGCTTCCTACTAAAAAAAACCCCCACCAGAGTGAAGGTTGGACTATTTCTTTCCAATCTATATATAGGTATATGTGGGGTTTTTTTAACCTAAGGCTTGTCTTTTATAGTTCTTCCTATTTAATTTTGTGTGTTGAATTCAACTCATTTTTCCAGATACTTTCAATACCTTCTTGGATCATGACTCTGTTAGGCAATATATTAATCAACGTGAGTAAAAGCATTTGGTAACTGTGAAACCCAATATAAACTTAACATATTGCTAGTATTTTCATGCACCTGTGACAAATATGCCATCAATAGTCACATCTGGATCACTGCTAGTAGTGTTGAAAAGGACAGGGGTCTGGTTTGGGTTTCCCCAATGCAAAGCCTTGGAGGCACAGAGTTTAAGAGGTGCCCCAAGGAAGTCAGAGCAAAGGAGCAGGCAGAGCGATGAGGAAGGAGGGACATGTCATGAAAGGTGCTTAATAAACTTCTTGTCACTGTGGACACAGTCCTGCTGGAGACTCTGAGTAACTCTGTAGAAAATACAGAATAGTCCCTCCAAAGCAGGGCATCCTGGGCATTTATCCACTGACTCCCCTCCTCTACTGGTTGCGGGTTGCCCCTGGGGACTATACCGCCCCTGCATTTCCAGGCTGTGAGGCAACTTCCAAGACAGCTTCTGAGAAAGCCTGATGCAGAAAAGCAGGGGACTCTGCCTGCACATGGAGTGGACCAGCAGCCACATGCACAGCGAACGTCCACCCCAGCCATAGCTGCAGGCAGGGGGGGCCAAGGGAACGTGGCACAGGTCACCAGTGGCCTCTGCTGAGGACAGGATGGAGGAATACATTTTGGGAATTGTTCATTAATTCAATAAAGCTCTACAGAATTATTTATTAATTGATTAGTCATCAAATATTTACTGAGCACCTACTATTTCCAGGTACCGTTTTAAGTGCTGACGATGCAGCAATAAATAAGGTCCCTGCCCTCCATAAGCTTATCTTCTAGCAGAGGAAGACAGATTTTTTGGTAAGTAATAATATAATGTCAGTCAGTGACTCATGCTAGGAAAATAACTTTTTTTTTAATAAAAAAGGCAAAGGATTAGGCGGTGATGGACCCAGAGGAGAGGCAGGGGGTGTTATTTTAGAAAGGGCGGTCAGCAAGTGCTCTAGATGAGGAGCCATTTGAGCAGAATGTTACACGAAGTGAAGGTGGGGGCATGCAGGTGTCAGGGGGCTGGCTTCTCAGGCAGAGGGAATGGTCAGTGCAAAGGTCTGGAATCAGGAACAACCCAGATGTCTTAAAGGACTGGAGACAGGTGCTGTGTTAAGCACAGGATCCAGTGGCAGATGAAAGAGAGCCGCTCCTTGTCCTTGAAGAGCTGAGGGTCTGCTGGGGGAGACTGCCATTAACTTCAGAAACAATCACAGAAATGAAAGTAAATTCATGCATTGTGGTAGAGGCATAACTGGGTTTGTGTTTTCAAATGATAACTCTAGCTTCTGTAAGGGGAAGGATTGAAGGGGGTCCCAGCTTGGTGTTCGCCTACCTTTTGACACCATTCCTTGTGTCATGCTTGCTCCTCACTGTCAATAATCTGGATGTAGCCCTGAGTGCTTAGTGGGCTTCACGACAGACTGCTTCACCGTAGGCTTTCTATGCTGGTTCGTAAAATTGGAACTACCTGTGTCCTATCCTCCATCCCTACAGAAAGTTAAAGGGAAACAAACCTGAAACTCACAGATAGAACTGATTTCCAATGCCGTGCAGAAGAGTAAGTAAAGATTCAAGAGCCAGCGAGATATAGTAGAAAGAACATTGACTTGGACTTCCAGCTACCTAGGCTCCAATTCCAGCTCTAATAACTGTTAACCATGTAGCTTTAAACAAAGTGTTGTACCCTGAAAGCCTCATATGGAAAAGGAGGGCAATGATGCCTAGTCAGAGCATATGAAGATTAAACCAGATCATGTATATAAAAAGGATCTAATTCATAACAGAGTCTGGAAAACGAGTTGTTATTATCATGTCATTGCATGATGGAAACACTGTGATTTGTATGTTTTTTTGTCTAAATCACAAAAATATTAGAACAGCACACACAGAACTGAATCTGAGCAAACAAATAAACTGAAAGGAGCTTGTAAATAGATCTGACAAACTAGTTTAGGCTAATTAGCCCAAGACACACATTTAGTATTCGTGAGAAACTGCTGGGGGTAGTAAGAGAGGGACACAGTAGAAAGTAAAAGTCAACAGCATGTGGATGATTTCCTGGAAAAGTGTTTCTTTGCAGCCCTTGCGTTTGAAGAGAGGTCAGACTGACAATGAAACACAGATGCTGAAGCCTCCAACTGAGGAATGAGACTCTACAAGGAGCTATCCCAAAAAGAGAAACGTAATATATTTTGATGATCCAGCAAGAAATTCTTGTTAGCACAGGAGCACATGCCTGCCATCTGTCAAGGGAGGCTATCATCGTATCGTTGACTCCCACGCAGCAAGCAGAACCGTAATCATCTTTTACTAGGCCACGGAGATCACAGGAGCAAGCAAGCCCTCTTAGCCCCAGGACTAGCTCCACCCTGCGAGGTAAGTAATTCACAGGTGTGTCTGGGTCTACTTCAGGTCAGTCAGTTTGAGACAGCTACACAGGGCTCTCGCCCAAGCCAGAGAAGGAGGTCAGCCCAGGGCAGAAGCTTGCACACCAGGGAAGGGAACCTGGGTACCATGAACACCTACTTCACTGTCTCTTAGGTGCCAGACTTAGTCACATTTAGATGAGACTGCAAGCATTGGCTACAAATCCAAAAGGGAAGTGAAAATTAGAAATAGAATTGAGAGCAAAAGCTGATTTTTGTCTGATCAGGAAAAGCAGCAAAACATCCATTACATTCAGATGTGCAGGCCAGTGATCTACAGACTTTTTAGGCTCTGAACCCTTTTAACAAGCCACCTACCCCACTCATGACCACTTACCACAATGTAATGTAGACACGTACATGGTATATGTATATGTACCTGTGTATATGGTATTGTGTGGCTTACAAAGATTCTAACATACACAATTTCATGATAACCCTCATAGAAATCCCATGAACAAGGTTATCTTTGTCTTTATTTTAGAGTTGAGGTCACTGAGCCTCATAAAAAAAATTAATTGGTTTACCCCAGGACCCACATGAAATAGATCTTGGGCCAAGGATTTGAACCTGGGGCTCCTGATGCCAAGTTTTATTTTTGTGGCTGCACATTTCATAGAGTCACAGACCCCAAATTTCCCAGTGTAGTGTGTCTCAGGGAGTGGGACAAAATGCATTTTCCTGTGGCTCTGGGCTGAGGCAGCCTCAGAGAGCAGGTAGCCTAGAGAATCCGTCCAAACAAGCCAGGTGGTCGTTAGTCCAGAACTCAAGACACCAGATCCAAGTAAGTGTGTTCTGAAAGTGAGATCTCAGCCAAATGGTGATTTCTCAAAAGACAAGGTGATCCTGGGAAGCTGAGCTCATTAAGAGAGCAGGCTTCTTCCCCTCTTTCTGTAAAGTACGAAGCGTGGGTTGAGCAGTATTATTGGAAGATCTTTTTGAATCTATGAATAGAATTGAAGCAATCATCCAAACTTTGCCTACAGGTCTAGTCTTCACCTCTGGTTATGCACTTCCTCGGAGTAAAGTCTTTAAGTATGGAATCTTGACCAAAAGGATGGTTGGAGGCTTTTGCTGGCATTTTGTAAACTCTAAAATTCCTGTAAGCTGTTTTCCTAGTTATGGGCAATGTGTGACATAGCAACTCTGTCTTCACAATGCGAGGCATGTGTGGGTATTTCCTTTGGTGGCCAGTTTCTCTGCCATGAACCCTAATAAACGTGTAGTCTCCATGAGGCCAGGGATTCTTGTCTCTTTGAATTACTCACGGCGGCTGGGAAAATGGCAGCATAGAAGGATTGTGGATTACTCATATATCCTCAACACATGGCACATATTGGAGGCTCAATAAATATTTGTTGAGAGAATGAATGAGTTGTGATGATGTGGGGGCATTTTACTTTGCCTTTTGGAGAAAGAGTTGTTTGTTTGGAAGGTGAACTAAAAATAGATTCCCTAAAGTACCATAAGTATTTCCCCCCTTCCCTGATAACAGTAGCTGCAGCTAAGACCAACTTATTTACTGTATTTCCAATAGCATGGAGCCTTCAAAATTACCAGATGCTTATTTATACAACAGATAAAATGTGTGAAGTGTGACATGTATTCATTACGTTAGCCATGGTTTCCAATAAGGGCTGAGGATGCCACACCATAATCCCACACAAGGGATTGTGGTCCCACATCCACTGTGACTTTTCTGTAAGGGGAAAACCTGTTTATATTATCTGAGCCCAGAACCTAACTCCATTTTACGTCTAAACACAAAGTATTTTTGCTCCATTTTAATATATACAGAATTCTCTAGGAATGCAAATACCATATAACTTCAAGGAAGATTGAGACTTATTTTGTTTGGAAATTTACCAAAAATAGTTGACCATTGAGGGAAATCACCATCAACAAATGCTTATAGTATTGGAGGCGCCAATAAGAGAGCTCCTGTGTCAATCCATTTTTATAACTGTGGCATTCACAGTGATACTAAATTAACTTTCAAATTTCATTATTTAGCCTTTCACTTCCATTCATGAAGTATTAATGGCTACAGGAATTATTCTCCTGCCAGACACAAATTGAAAACTGGGCAAACTATATAAAACTATTAAAAAACACCCAGTTAATCAAAAGAAAGCAGGAAGCAAGAAAAAAGAGGAACAAAACCAAACTGGACAAATGGAAAACATATAGCAAGATGGTAGATATAATTCCAACCGTATCAATATTTACATTAGGTACAGGTAATCCAAATTTTCCAATTAAAGAACAGAGATTGTCAAATTAAAAAAAAGCAGGACCTAACATAGTGCGGTCTGCGAGAAAAACTCTTTAAACATAAAGAACCAGATAGGTTAAAAGTAAAAGGGTGGAGAAAGATATACCACAAAAACATTAAACAAAAGAAAGTTAGTGGGGCTATATTAATATCAAAGTAAATTTTAAAACAAGGAATATTCCCAGGCATGAAAGGGACATTTTCTTAATGATAAAGCTGTCAATTCATCAAGAAGACACATCTAGAAGGCCCATGATATGGTTTATATCACATTTATGGCTCGTAAGTTTTCTGCTTGTAAAACAAGTGGAAAGACTTGACTTTTTTTTTTTTTAAAGATTTTATTTTTTTTCCTTTTTCTCCCCAAAGCCCCCCGGTACATAGTTGTATATTCTTCGTTGTGGTTCCTTCTAGTTGTGGCATGTGGGACGCTGCCTCAGCGTGGTTTGATGAGCAGTGCCATGTCTGCGCCCAGGATTCGAACCAACGAAATACTGGGCCGCCTGCAGCGGAGCGCGCGAACTTAACCGCTCAGCCACGGGGCCAGCCCCTAGACTTGACTTTTTTTAACTCAAATGAAAACTTTGCAATTACTTATTCCTGTTAGATTTTTTAAATCTAAAATTGTCTTTATTTTACCTTCTTTTTTTCTTTTTGCTGTGGTAAAATACAAATAACGTAAAATCTTAACCATTTTTAAGTGTACGGTTCAGTGGCATTAAATACATCCACATTGCTGTACAACCATCACCACCACGCATCCCCATAACTCTTTTCATCTTGTAAAACTGAAACTCTATGCCTATTAAACGCTAACTCTGCATTCTCCCCTCCCCTTAGCCCCTGGCAACCACCATTACACTTTCTTTATGAATTTGACTACTCTAGGTACCTCATATAAGTGGAATCACACAGTATTTGTCTTTTCGTGACTGGCTGATTTCACTTAACATCATATCCTTGAGGTTCGTCTGTGTTGTAGGATGTGTCAGAATTTCCTTCCTTCTTTCCTGTCAGATTTTATCTCATTGACTTGTGAATCATAGTTCTAGCGTACTGAGATAATGTTGGACATCAGTTCTGACAAACTTCATAGATTTGCCTCCTATTCCCCATTTTTGTGTGAGGGGTAAACTTGATTAGCGCGTCTTTAGTCAGGAGCTGAAACGTCTTTGACATGTTCACATTCATACTTTTTAAACAGTCAGTATTGCTTTGCTGAAAAGCTCCAATATACGTATTTAGCACTATGGATTCCAAAACTGGGAGATCCCGGGAGCAGCACACTGCAAGTCTCTTAGGGACTGAGGTCTCAGCTCCACACCCAGCCCTCTGCACCGCTGAGGCTGGAAGCCTGCGAATTACATTCGCTGAACTCTCTTGTCAACTCTCTTCTTGTTGGAGCCTGTCAGAAGGGAGCCCCGGTCTGAGGCAGAGAGAAGCCTTTTGTTTAGCGGCAGCTGCTGGCAGTTTGGGGCAATGAAGGCGGCAGGAGGGTGGGGAGCCATTTCAGCAGCTCAGGAAGGGACCACTTTAATGGTACTGACCCGGCAGGAAGACCTCTTCAGTAGATCCAGAAACAACAGTCGACAGCAGGTGGGGGCTCAAGATCAAGGGCTTCAATCAGCCCAGGGGGATTTTCAGCTTCTGATCTTTGCTAATCGCCCCTCAGTCCTTGTTGCTCTTCAGGCAGCCCTCTTCATTCTTGCTCCTCCAGCTCTTCTAATGCATTTGAAACTGACTCCCTGTATTAAATTTGCTCTACTTGAAATACCTAGCGTGGTCTCTGTTTTTCTATTTGGACTCAGATTGATGGAGTGACTTTTGGACAACATTCTCAAACCCACCAGTTTTTCAGAAAAAAAATAATCATTTATTGGGTTATTACAACATCCCGGGTACTTTGTTAGGCATTGGAAACACAAAATCAAATAAGTAAGATATGATCCCTACCCTAAAAGAGAGTTCGGTGTGGCCAGGGAGAAAGAAAAGGAAATAAATGGTTACAGTCATTGGATACATGTTAAATTAGAAATATGTATAGGATTTGGGGCATGAAGGAGGAATATCCAAATAAAATGTTTGACTCGGGAAGTGAGTCTGCAATGCTTGTGGGACTTTTTGAAGATTCAGACAGACAGACACAGAAGAATATGGGAAGGACGTTCTAGGTCGTTGCCATAGATGTAGGTGTGAGCTACCAGGAGAACTTTGGGAACATTATGTTCTGAATGACTGGAGTTCACAGGTGTAGACGGAGTTCACAAGAGAAGAGTCACCTGCTGAAGAGCATCCGCCTCTCACGGATGACAATGCTGTTTCAATTTCATGGTTTTCTACGCTTATTCGGATGTGGACTCAGAAAGTTTTTCTGAAGAAGTTCTTTAGAAAACATATTAACATACTAAGATATATTCATTTCTACCCATGCACACATCCTTGGAAGAGCTTTCTCTCTATAAGGAAAGATTTTCATTCATCCCACCCAAATGTCCCGTGTTCGTACAGTAAGGTCAATGCTTCTATCCTACCTCTATTACAGGTGCTACACAAATTAATCATGAAACTACAAACAATCCCGTAGCCTGCAGATTGTCATCTGAGACTCATCAGAATGGGGTGATTTTAGTTGGGCACATTTGAAGATAGAGAATAGACATTCTCTTTTGCTGCTTACAAAATTAAGAAACAATTACAAGGTTAAGAAACAATTGAAAGTGTAATAGCAATGGGAGAAAAGTATTATTTTAACTATAGTATATTCTAAGATGAAGAAGATTTTTTGTTTGGTTATAAATCTGTTAAAGGAAAGAACTCTATTCGTTCATTCAACAGATACTTATTGAGAGCCATTTCATGCCAGACCCAATCAGGTGCTTAGAGTAGAATAATTTAATTCTAGAACAAAATAGCAACCTTAATTTTTATCTAGTCTAGTGGTTTGCAAGTCTTTTTTGGACTTATAGCTCTTTCATCAAATGAAAGCTCACGTAGAAGTCCAATAAATCCGGCAGAGAGAAGTAAAGCTGCTCCATTTGAGCAGATACTGTGCGAGCCCAGAGCCCCAGCCCCTTGTGCCCACTGCCCCCACCATACTCACTGGTCCCTAAGGGTATCCACAGTCACACCAAGCGTTTATAGATCACAACTGAAAACCACTGATCTACCTGACGACTCAGTTTACAGATGAGGATCTGAGAACTATAGAGAAACAGAGTCCAAGAGATACAGCTGCCCAAGGCCACACAGCTAGTGAGTGGTAAACCCACCCAGAACAGAGTCTGTGATGACCGAGGTTCATGGGGTCACAGATTTAGCAGGTCCCAAGTCTAAAGGGATTCAAACTTCAAACCTTGCCAAAAGGAACCCAAATCACATATAAGAAAACAAGAATTTTCTAATTTGAAAATATGATATTTTGTATGCTTTATGTCATGTCCAGATACTTACACTCATTTGTAGGTTTTTATCATATTCACAATGTGAGAAGAGCTAATAAAAATGTATTGAGCAAAGAGGTTTTTAGGAACTAAGTTAGAAAAACCAAACTAGTATTTCATCTTGATGCATGACTTATTGGTGATTAAATATACATTTCTGACTGGTTTCAGGAAAAATTTACCCGATTTGTGGATTATAAGAATAGTTGGACATGTTTTCTATTTGGAAGCAGATGAAGTTGCGTCAAAATGTAAAAGCAATTAAAAAATTTTTATTGTATGATATGATTAGAGATTTACTTTGAAATTATTTCCATGTGCTGAAACTTGCTCCGTGTAGTAAAACTTTAGTAAAATTTAAATTATGCAAGCGCATGAGCTAGAATTCCAATTATATGTAATCGACTTTGCCAAAGTAATTGAAGTGTGTGGCCTTACTGTATAATTTACAAATCTGTACACAATTAGTTTTGTGTGATCTTTTTGATCTCTTTTTACAGTGCTATACTTCTCTAAGTTATGTGAAATCCCAAAGCCTGTTACTGAGGGCATTTGTAGATTAGTACACGTCTCTGACACCCTTCATAAAATATTTATTCCCTGTCACTCTGGCTCTTGGTTTGACTGATTAAGCAACATCTGTAGTGAAGAGATCCAAATTGGTTCTCTACTTAAAAGAAAGAAATTACGTTCTTCATAATTATCTGCACCCTCATTGTAATCTCCCACCACCATGCAAAGCGTTGATTAAATATTTCTCTGTACATTTCATTAAAAAAAGGTTTCACAAATACATATTTACTGTCCTCTAGAAAATAGTATCTTAAATGGAATATATATTAATTATCTGCCTGAACTTGTCAATATTAGCCAAACCTTTAATGCCTCTAATTTAGACCCAGATACATGGAATTTTAAATAGCAGTTCCAGGAAACCAAAAGCTTTTTTTTTTTTTAATAAGGTTGTGAAAGCTAACATCCTTGTGAAATTACAGTTGTACATCATTATTAGTCATGTTGTAGGTGCACCACTTCACCCCTAGTGCCCTCCTCCCACCCCCCTTTCCCCTGGCAACCACCGATCAGTTCTCTTTGTCCATATGTTAACTACCACCTATGAGTGGAGTCCTACAGAGTTTGTCTTTCTCTGTCTGGCTTATATCACTCAACATAATACCCTCAAGCTCTATCCATGTTGTTGTGAACGGGACGACTTTGTCCTTTTTTATGGCTGAGTAGTATTCCACTGTATACATATACCACATCTTCTTTATCCAATCATCAGTTGCTGGGCACTTAGGTTGGTTCCACGTCTTGGCTATTGTGAATAATGCTGCGATGAACATAGGGGTGCATGGAACTTTTGGAATTGCTGATTTCAGGTTCTTAGGATAGATACCCAGTAGTGGGATGGCTGGGTCATAAGGTATTTCTATTCTTAACTTTTTGAGGAATCTCCATACTATTTTCCATAGTGGCTGCACCAGTTTGCATTCCCACCAACAGTGTATGAGGGTCCCCTTTTCTCCACAGCCTCTCCGACATTTGTCACTCTTGGTTTTGGATATTTTTGCCATTCTAACAGGTGTAAGATGATATCTTAGTGTAGTTTTGATTTGCATTTCCCTGATGATTAGTGATGACGAGCATCTTTTCATGTGTCTATTGGCCATCTGTACGTCTTCTTTGGAGAAATGTCTGTTCATGTCCCCTGCCCATTTTGTAATTGGGTTGTTTGATTTTTTATTGTTGAGTTGTGTGAGTTCTTTGTATATTATGGAGATTAACCCTTTGTCGGATAAAAAACTTGTGAATATTTTTCCCCAATTAGTGGGCTATTTTTTTGTTTCAATCCTGTTTTCCCTTGCCTTGAAGAAGCTCTTTAGTCTGATGAAGTCCCATTTGTTTATTCTTTCTATTGTTTCCCTCATGTGAGGTGTTATGGTGTCTGAAAGATTCTTTTGAAGCTGATGTCAAAGAGTGTACTGCCGATATTCTCTTCTAGAAGACTTATTGTTTCAGGCCTAATCTTTAAGTCTTTGATCCATTTTGAGTTTATTTTAGTAAATGGTGAAAAAGAATGGTTGATTTTCATTCTTTTACATGTGGCTGTCCAGTTTTCCCAGCACCATTTGTTGAAGAGACTTTCTTTCCTCCATTGTAGGCCCTCAGCTCCTTTGTCAAAGATTAGCTGTCCATAGATGTGTGGTTTTATTTCTGGGCTTTCAATTCTGTTCCATTGATCTGTGCATCTGTTTTTGTACCAGTAACATGCTGTTTTGATTACTGTAGCTTTGTAGTATGTTTTGAAGTCAGGGATTGTGATGCCTCCAGCTTTGTTCTTCTTTCTCAGGATTGCTTTAGCAATTCGGGGTCTTTTGTTGCCCCATATGAATTTTGGGATTCTTTGTTCAATTTCTGTCAAGAATGACATTGGAATTCTGATTCGGATAGCATTGAATCTGTAGATTGCTTTAGGTAGTATGGACATTTTAACTATGTTTATTCTTCCAATCCATGTGCATGGAATGTCTTTCCATCTCTTTATGTCATCGTCGATTTCTTTCAAGAAGGTCTTGTAGTTTTTGTTGTATAGATCTTTCACTTCCTTGGTTAAATTTATCCCAAGGTATTTTATTCTTTTTGTTGCGATCGTGAGTGGGATTGAGTTCTTGAGATCTTTTTCTGTTAGTTCATTGTTAGCATATAGAAATGCTACTGATTTATGTATGTTGATTTTAAACCCTGCAACTTTGCTGTAGTTGTTGATTGTTTCTAATAGTTTTTCTATGGATTCTTTGGGGTTTTCTATATATAAGATCATGTCGTCTGCAAACAGCGAGAGTTTTACTTCTTCCTTGCCTATTTGGATTCCTTTTATTTCTTTTTCTTGCCGAATTGTTCTGGCCAAAACCTCCAGTACTATGTTGAATAAGAGTGGTGAAAGTGGGCACCCTTGTCTTCTTCCTGTTCTGAGAGGGATGGGTTTCAGTTTTTGTCCATTGAGTATGATGTTGGCTGTGGGTTTGTCATATATGCCCTTTATTATGTTGAGATACTTTCCTTCTATACCTATTTTATTGAGGGTTTTTATCATAAATGGATGTTGGATCTTCTCAAATGCTTTCTCTGCATCTATTGAGATGATCATGTGGTTTTTGTTTCTCATTTTGTTAATGTAGTGAATAACATTGATTGACTTGCGGATGTTGAACCATCCCTGTGTCCCTGGTATAAATCCCACTTGATCATGGTGTATAATCTTTTTGATATATTGCTGTATTCGGTTTGCCAAAATTTTGCTGAGGATTTTTGCATCTATGTTCATCAGTGATATTGGCCTGTAGTTTTCCTTCTTTGTGTTGTCCTTGTCAGGTTTGAGGATCAGGGTGATGTTGGCTTCATAGAATGTATAAGGGAGTGCTCCATCTTCCTCTATTTTCTGGCATAGTTTGAGAAGGATAGGTATTAAATCTTCTTTGAATGTTTGGTAGAATTCTCCAGAGAAGCCGTCTAGTCCTGGACTCTTATTTTTGGGGAGGTTTTTGATTACTGTTTCTATTTCTTTACTTGTGATTGGTCTATTCAGATTCTCTATTTCTTCCTGATTCAATTTGGGTAGGTTGTATGAGTCTAGGAATTTATCCATTTCTTCTAGGTTGTTCAATTTGTTGGCATATAGTTTTTCATAGTATTCTCTTATGATCCTTTGTATTTCTTCGGTATCTGTTGTGATTTCTCCTCTCTCGTTTCTAATTTTATTTATTTGAGACTTCTCTTTTTTTAGTGAGTCTGGCTAAGGGTTTGTCAATTTTGTTAATTTTTTCGAAGAACCAGCTCTTTGTTTCATTGATCCTTTCTACTGTCTTTTTTGTTTCAATATCATTTATTTCTGCTCTAATTTTTATTATTTCCCTCCTTCTACTGACTTTGGGCTTTGTTTGTTCTTCTTTTCCTAATTCCGTTAGGTGTCATTTGAGGTTGTTTATGTAAGATTTTTCTTGCTTATTGAGGTGAGCTTGTATTGCAATGAATTTCCCTCTTAGGACTGCCTTTGCTGCATCCCAAATCATTTGGTATGGTGTGTTTTCATTCTCATTTGTCTCCAGATAACGTTTGATTTCTTCTTTAATTTCTTCAATAATCCATTGTTTGTTTGGTAGCATGTTGTTTAGTCTCCACATTTTTGGCCCTTTCCCAGCTTTATTCTTGTAGTTGATTTCTAGTTTCATAGCATTATGATCAGAAAAGATGCTTGATATTATTTCAACCCTCTTGAACTTATTGATGCTTGTTTTGTTTCCCAAGATATGGTCTATCCTTGAGAATGTTCCACGCGCGCTTGAGAAGAATGTGTAACCTGCTGTTTTTGGATGAAGTGTCCTATATATATCTATTAGGTCCATCTGATCTAATTTTTCATTTAATTCTATAATTTCCTTGTTGATTTTCTGTCTGGATGATCTGTCCATTGATGTTAATGGGGTGTTGAGGTCCCCTACTATTATTGTATTGCTGTTGATGTCTCCTTTTAGGTTTGTTAATAGTTTCTTTACGAATTTTGGTGCTCCTGTGTTAGGTGTGTATATATTTATAAGTGTTATGTCATCTTGGTGGAGCGTCCCTCTTATCATTATATACTGCCCCTCTTTGTCTTTCTTTATCTGTTTTGCTTTGAAGTCTACTTTGTCTGATATAAGTATGGCAACACCTGCTTTCTTTTGTTAATTATTAGCTTGGAGTATTGTCTTCCATCCCTTCACTTTGAATCTGTGTTTGTCTTTGGGTCTGAGGTGTGTTTCCTGGAGGCAGCATATTGTTGGATCTTGTTCTTTGATCCATCCTGCCACTCTGTGCCTTTTGATTGGAGAGTTCAATCCATTCACATTTAGAGTGATTATTGAAATGTGGGGGCCTACTGTTGCCATTTTATCACTTGTTTTCCGGTTCTTTTGCATTTTGTCCTGATGGTGAGCTGTTACTTTGTGTTATTGTCCTTCTGCTTATCTCCTTTGTTCTGGATTTTGTAACCCCTTTCCTTTTTTTGATTTTTTCAGGAATGAGGTTCTTCCTGAGCATTTCTTGAAGAGGAGGCTTTGTGGCGATGAACTCCCTTAACTTTTGTTTATCTGGGAAAGTTTTTATTTCTCCATCATATTTGAAGGATATTTTCACTGGGTAGAGTATTCTTGGCTGCAGGTTTCTGTCCTTCAGAGTTTTGAATATTTCATTCCAATCTCTTCTAGCCTGTAAGTTCTCTCCTGATAAATCTGCTGATAGCCTTATGGGATTTCCTTTGTAAGTTATTTTCTTCTGCCTGGCTGCCCTTAGTATTTTCTCTTTGTCATTGACTTTTGCTAGTTTCACTACTATATGCCTTGGGGTTGGTCTTCTTGCGTTAATAAAGTTTGGAGATCTATTGGCTTCTGTCACATGAAGTTCCATCTCTCTTCCGAAGTTTGGAAAGTTCTCAGCTATTATTTCTTTGAACAGACCTTCTGCCCACTTCTCCTTCTCTTCTCCCTCTGGTATACCTATAATCCTTATGTTGCATCTCCTAATTGAGTTAGATAATTCTTGGAGAGTTTCTTCATTTCTTTTTAGTCTTAGTTCTCTCTCCTCCTCTGTCTGCAGCATTTCTATATTCCTATCCTCAAAATTGCTAATTCTGTCCTCCATATTATCGACCCTACTGTTCAGAGTGTCCAGATTTTTCTTAATCTCCTCCCTTGTGTTCTTCATCTCCAGTATTTCTAATTGGTTCTTCTTTATAGTGTCAAGCTCTTTTGTGACATAGCTCCTAAACTCATTGAGTTGTCTATCTGAATTCTCTTTTAACTCATTGAGTTTTTTAATAATGGCAGTTTTGAAATCATCGTCATTTAGATTATAGATTTCATTGTCTTTGGGATTGCTTTCAGGATGCTTATCATTTTCCTTCTGTTCTGGAGATTTAATATATTTTTTTCATACTGCTTGATGGCGTGGATTTGTGCCTCTGCATAGAGATAGAGTTTAGTCACTGCTTCCACTTGTTGTGACTGGTGTGGGGGGTGGGGGGGCAGCTGTTTAGACTGCACCAACCAGGAACGCTGTCAGCTGTTACTGACTGGACCTGGACCCCTCCTCATAGTCACAGTGGTCCTGTGGGGTCCCTCATCATTTGTGGGGCAATCGCAAGGGGGCCTCAGGCTGCTGGTGCCTACTGTTGCAGCCCACTTAGATGCACTCCCTCCTTGTGGTCTGCAGCAGTGTTGTGGGCTTTCCCAGCAGCCAGGAGCAGGATCACCTATAAGCGCCGCTTTGTCCCTAACAGAGCCCACAAGATCACTTTTGTCCACTACAGGTCCCAGCAGAGCTATGGGTATCTTCTGCAGTCTGTCGTTAGCTCACCTAGCTGTGCTACTTTTGCCTCAGGGCCTTCCCACCTTGCGATTGCCAGTGGGGACCTCTTCACTAGTGCTGTGCAGAGGCTTTCGCTGTGGCTGCTGTAGGAACCTGGAGTTCCCCCCTGGGCTACGTGCCATTTCACTGGAGCTCCACTCTGCCCCACTCCACTCTCACGGGATCTCTGGGAGCCCCTTGCCTCGTCTGGGACATGGCCAGAGTCCATGGGCCTGGCAGTGGCTTGTAAGCTGCTGCCTTGTGGGGAATTCTGCTCTAGGGAGCTTCCTGGTGTTCTGAATGCTGGGCAGGGCCTCCCTGCCAATGGCGAGCAGAGGCCCTCCCTGCTGGGGGGGTGCGGGACCCTGGAGCATCCCCCTGGGCCACAGAGCCAGGTGTTGGAGCTCCACCCAGTCCCCAAGCATGTCCACAGGAAGTCCAGGCACCCCCTGCACCGACCCATGCACCAGAGACCGTGGGCCCAGCAGCAGCTGGTGGTCTGGTGCAGTGCCAGGGAATCCAACTGCTGGGAGCTTTGCTTTGTTCTTGATTCTAGGCGGGGCCTCCCAGCTAATGGCAAGCAGAGTCTTTCCCTGCCGGGGGGGTGTGGGACCCCAGAGCCTCCCCCCAGGCTGCAGAGCAAGGTGCTAGAGCTCCAACCGTGTCCCCAAGCACGTCTACGGGAAGTCTGGGCACCCCCTGCACTGACCCATGTGCCGGAGATCATGGGCCCAGCAGCAGCTTGCAGTCTGGTGCCGTGCTGGGGAGTCCACCTGCCAGGAGCTTCCCTTTGTTCTGGATTCTTGGTGGGTCTCCCTGCTAATGGTGAGTGGAGGCCTTCCCTGCTGGTGGGTGCAGGACCCTGGGGATTCCCCCTGGGCTTAGGTGTAATCCCGGGGGGCTTGAGTAGGGCTGTTGTCACCTGTTTCCACCATCGCTCCGCTGGTGAGTGCACACTCCTGCCCTTGGTGTGTGGTGATGCTATGGGGGAGTCCACTGGAAGAGAGCCTCCTGCAGGAACTAGGCCGTCCAGGGGTTGGGGGTCGGAGAGTTTTCACCTATTTCCACCTCCTCCCAGGGGGAAGTCCGTCCGCCTTCCAATGTATAGTAGCAGGAGACTCTTAGGCGTCTTGAGATGCTATCTGGATATCCTTTGTTAATCGGTGAATGTCCAATTAGTTGTAGATTCGACGGGGGAGAGACAAAGAAGACCACTCACTCTGCCATCTTGGTCCCGCCTATTAGCACACTCTTATTGCAATTGTCCTCTTAATTGGGTTGGTACCCAGTGTAGCTGGTTGCTAGGCTCAGGGGCATACAGTTGTGATAGGCCTGAGGCCAACAAGGCTGATGTCAGTTCTCTTAGGAGTGCAGCTGAGTGGGGCTAGCCCTTGGCATGGAGGCACTTAGTTGTTTCAGGCTTTGGAAGGTGGGGCTGATCCTTTTTATGGCTATTTGTGAAACACAAGTCTTCTGCCGCTGATAAGCCTCACCCCACTCTGGACCACATACACAGTCAGCACAGTCCTGGTCCGTGCACACTTCTCAACCCCCTAGAGCGTACCCCACCGCCACACTGCAGAGGCCCCCACCTCTGCCCCAATGCCACCCACAGTTCACCAGGTCCTCACACAAGCCCTGCCCCACAGAGGCAGACACCTTTGCCTGCCTGTAGAGGACGAAGGCACTCAGTCAATGCAGGCTGAGAAGTAGCCTGAGGGCTTGCTGTTAGGTGGGGCCAGTCCCTAGGGCAGGTTGCCTGCCCTGGCTAAACTGGATTAAATCTGTGCTCTAGTGGGTGTGGCAGACCCCTGGGCTAACAGCCCAAGGGGCGCACCTCAATGGCGCCCACCTGTGGCCGTATCAGCACGCCTGGACCAGCTCAGAACAACGGCCCCCACCAATGTCTCAGTCTCAGGAGAGGATCCTCCTCTCACCAAGATGCCCCCAGAGCCCACCAGGTGAGTCTCGTTTCACCAAAGGACAGTCAGCCTTCTCTCTGGTGATTTTAGGTTGCTGCAATGAGTGAGTTTGTGCATGGGCCCTTTAAGACCCGGATCTTTTCAGCTTTCAGCCGATAGCTTTTCTGGGGTGTCCTCGCTGCAGTTAATAGCCAGCAAAGCCAGACAGTAAGACCCCCCTCTCAGTTGGGCTGAGTCCGAAGGATGGTTATAACAGTATTGCCCCCGCTCTGGACCTCACTCCTCCAGGGAGGGCTGCGTACCTTAGGTTGGCTCCCGCCTGGCCAGCTGAGAAGCTCCGCTACTCCCAAAGGTGGCTTTTTTCCTCTCTGGCTGGAGTTACTGCCTCTTCTGCTTTCGTCAGGACTGTCCCTTGTTGTGGGGGTTCTTTTTATCCAGTTTTCAGTTTTCAATCCAGGGTGATTCTTCCCAAAATTGTTGTAACCTGGTTGTGTTCGTGGGAGGAGGCGAGTTCAACGTCTGCTCACAGCGCCATCTTGACGAGAACTTGGAAACCGAAAGCTTTTTGACTATAGGTATATCGTGGGGAAGGGATTTCCCTCCTGGCCAAAAGTTGACTTCCTAACAATATAACAGGATCAAACAATTACTAGAACATCTACCTCTTTATCTTAGGCACACCCTCTTCAATGATTCCACTTGATCTTAATACGGTCATTGTCACGGGGCTGTCAAGGTTGGCCAAGGAGGAATCTCTGGCATTTGTCTGGAGCTTTGAAGGAGGTGGCACTTTGCAGCTTGTATCTTTTTTTCTCCACTTCTCCTTCTGTGATAAGTCCCTGATTAGAAGTGCTCTCTCTTTACTGGCTGTAGCGTTTTATGCACCCATCTTTTATCCCTTGGGTGCACTCATTGTGTTCCAGAGCAAGGGCTCACTGCCCAATGTGCACAGAAGCCAAAATGACAGCGCTGGCTTTTGAGAGAAGAAAGAGCTTTATTGCATAGCCAACCAGCAAGGAGACAGGAGAAACAGCTCAAATCTGTCTCCCTGAGCTGAAGCAGGGACAAACTTTTGAGGATTTGGGAGTAGGAGTGGTTATACAAATGCTAACTTGGTGGAATCTGATTGGCGGGTTGGAGTATAATAGTTTTGTATGTCCAGTGTGCTACAAATCAAGAGAACCCTGACTTCATGTTAGGTTTCCCATTCCACTTTCTCCTCACATTGAGTTCCATAGTTAGAGAACTTTTGTTTCCTGGGCAGCTTGAGGTCATCTGAGGACAAGGTTTCCATCTTCTGAACATGCTCCAGCTACCCAACTAGGAATTTTTGCTCCGTGCCCCTGCAAAACAACTTTGATTGACATTTCATTATTGATACAATAAGATATAATAGGGCCAGTATGAATTGGTCTGTGATGGTTACAATTAGACCCTTGAGGGACAGAGATTTTCTCAGAACATGATAAGAAAAATGGGAACACATAAAGATACCTGGGTAAAAGCCGTGAGAATATTAGGCAGGTCTTGAGCTAACTCTTCTCTCCACCTCTCATAGCCCATGTGGTCTCTCTTTCAAAGTGCCATTGCCTCAACCTAAGTGTCAGCTCCATCCTTCTGTGATTTTACTCTGCATCCCCTAGAAATAATTTTGGAAGGAACTAGTCTGGTTGGCTGAGTCAGTTGCTGTCCTCTTACAGGACAAAATCCTTCACTTCAGGCCTTGGGTTGGGTGTTCAATGCTGGTTCCATCAGAGGTAACCCATGCACAGCTACAGTCAGATAATGTTTCCCTAAGCAGGGGGCTGTGGCCAGGGTGGCTTCTGCTACTTGGAAACAACAACAAGAACAACAGAACTCATGGCAGCAAGCGCTGTAATTAACCTGCCCAGTAAATGTGTAATCAGAAGGCATGAGCGCCTCTACCTGGGATACCTAAGACAGGATTTCCCAGAAGCTCAACGCTCCTCCTTATTGCACATTGAACTGGTCATTCCTAAGCTTTGAGCCTCTACAGAGGAAAGCTTTGGCAAACTCAACACTGTTTCACTTTGAATGACATGTCCGGAGCCACCTTCCTTTGTCCAGTTACCCATTTGTATTTTGAATAATTGACCTGCAATTTTGGTCTGAATATTCTAGCCATCTGAAAATCATCAAAATCATCTTGGTTTATCTTATCTTGATTAAAAATAGTGAGGGGCCTTCCCAGTGGCCTAGTGGTTAAGTTCGCGCACTCCGCTTTGGCGGCCCATCGTCTTGCCAATTGGGATCCTGGGTTGGACCTGAAACCACTCACCAAGTCATGCTGAGGTGGCGTCCCACACAGCAGAACCAGAAGAACCTACAACTGGAATATCCGACTATGTACTAGGGGCCTTTGGGGAGAAGAAAAGAATCAAATAATTATACTTATGTGCACTAAATAAAAGGATCAGACTGCTTAACATCTTTCCTGCATTCAGATATTCGAAGGATAGATTACCCACCTTTTTGCTAACTTTCTAGTGATATTAATTTTGGGAACAGATTCTACAGACTTCAAGTTCTGATTCACAGCTTTTGGAATAATAATCATTTTTTTAAAATTTACCATATGACCATATAACAATTACCAAGATTTCAGAAAGATGGAAAACAAAATATATTTAGCTTTTTCTAGTCATTTTCTTCCCCAGTCTCTTCAGACTCCCACTAATTGTGGGGACTTACTTCTTCAGGAATAAAGACACTGCCTCAAAGTGTTCGGTGCTTGCTCAGTCGGAAAGGACATTGGAAAAAATGACCTTGCAAGCTCAGTAATAGTAGTTTGGAAGAAACACTTTCTATTCATTATATTACCACCACTTTCCTTAAAGATGTGCAGTTAAATATGTGGTATTTCTCACTTCCAAGAAAATTAAAACTGACATGAAATAAACTGATTGCTAAAAATGGATCCAATATTGCGAGGTCAACAAAGCACGTGTTACTCCGATCTGACGATAGCAGACTTGCACTTCAGTTCTCTGCATCTGCGTCTGTCTAACATGTACACATATTGACTCTGAGGAAACAGGAAAGCAAAGCTCAGCTCAAGAGCAGTAATGTAAACAGCATGGTACCAACTCTCAGCAGGAGTCGTTTGCACACCTGTCTTTCTTGGAAATGTTTCAACTGGTTGTTTTCTCAGGTTCATGTACAATTTTATTAGGCCCTGGAAACACCTACTCTGTGTCAACTGTGCTGGCCATTAGAGAGAAAGAGAGAGAACATTGTATACCAGATTCAGTTTTCTAGATGCTTGTTCAATGTATGTCAGATGCAAATTCATAGACTTATAATTATAGAATAATATAACATATAGGAATAGAGAGTTGCATACACATTAAGGAGGTGAAGGAAAGAAATCCTAATGCAGCCTGAGGAGGAGTTAAGGAGTTAGGGAGAGCTTCCTGGAAGCAGCGATCACTGAGAGCTAAACAAAAAACAGGAATGTGGTAAAAGGAAATACATTCTCTACAGAGAACATAGCAATAAAAAGGACTTGCAAATAAAGAACTCTTCTCAAAGTCTTCTGGGTGGGGCAGTGGGGGAACTACAAGAAGTTTAATGTTGGAAGAACATAAAGCGTGAGTCAACAAGGATTGAGAGATGAGTCGAGAGAGATAAGCAAGAATAGAATTATATAGAACCTTGTACACCACTGTGTTTGAAAAGGCTGCTGTGTTAGGAAAAGCTGTTCAATACGATGTAATGAAAATTAATTATTGTAAACTCATGAGAGCTTATCCAAGGAACGTCCTGTCACTTTAATACCCAGGCAGGATATTAAAGATATTTTCGTATTGAAAACCTTTTACTAATTCTCGTCTCTGTGACACTATCATCTACTCTTTCATTTTCAAATTCTAGCTACTTAGACCTAATGGCAATTTTTAAGAGGGCAGGAAGAAGTACAAACGACGAAAATATAATTATAATTTAAAAAAATAATAATCAAAAGAATCTGCTTAAATTTTGCTTTCTGAGCTGCAAAGATCATGACAGATTCAGGAAGCTGAATGGAAGAAAAGTCGTATTTGTCTGAACCATTTTCCTCAAATATGAGAGGCTGAATGTGTTGCCATTGTGCAGAGACTTGCTGAGATATAGCACAGGTGCTTCTAAGGTCAAAGACAGAAAGAAAGGTTTAGGGCTCACCCAAGGGCCTCATAAGGAGCCATCTGTCCATATCCCCAGTGGCCAACTTGCATCCTCAGAATCCTTGTGAATAACCCTTCCTTTCCTCCCCCAGTTCTCTCTCCAGCTCTAGGTAAGGCAAGTCCAATGGGCAGACACAGATTTGGCCCCCTTTGTCCGTGAGAGCATTGCTTCTGCTCTCCAGCACACACAAAGGGTGAGCTGGGCTCATGGGTTTCTACTTGTATAAAGGTCAAGGAGTCTTATAATGAAGGTGACCAGCTGTCCCACTTTACCAGGCACAGTCCCAGTTTATGTCTGTGCTGTCAACATAAATACTAATAGTGGCTTTTTCACTCTCAGAAGTGTCTGCGTTCAGATGATAAATTATAGAGTCACCCTACTTCGAACCAGTTTCAGCAGGAATTCAACCTCTGCGTCTGAGCCTCTCCCATGTATTCCACACAGCAGTGATATGATGAAATTCCAGTGAATTCCTGTGAAACGTAAGAACTTGAGCAGTGCCTTAGAGATTACAGTTAAGAGTCTGAGCTAATTCCACTGCTGGGTATTTATCCAAAGAACTTGAAAACACAAAGGCATTAAGATACTTGCACCCCTATGTTCATTGCAGCATTAGACACAATAGCCAAGACTTGGAAGCAACCTAGGTGCCCATCAAGGGACGAATGGATAAAGAAGATGTGGTATTTATACACGATGGACTACTACTCAGCCATAAGAAATGATGAAATCTGGCCATTTGTGACAACATGGATGGACCTTGAAGATATTATGCTTCCAAGACTTGGCTATCATGAATAATGCTGCAGTGAACATAGGGGTGCATGCATCTTTATGCCTTTGTGTTAACTCGAAATCTTTTACAGAGAAGTTATTTCTTTATTTGATTTTTTAAAAAACAACTATGCTGAGATATAATTGACAAGGAACACACTGCACATTCTTAAAGTGTATAAGTTAATTAGTTTTGCGGTATGTTTGTTCCTATCAAGACAATGAACATGCCCATCACCCCCAAAAGTTTCCTCCTGCCCCTTGGTCATTCCTCCAGTCAACCCCTGCCGCTCCCCAAATCTTTCATTTGGCTTAAAAGAAAACAGAAGAAATAAACAAACAAAACTTTTAAACAGTAATTCTTTTCAAATACTTTTTTAATTGGTTAATTTAAACCGTCTGCAGTTGTAACGTTTCTTGCTAATCTGCATGAAACATCCATAGTAATCTGCTTTGGTTGTCTGGCACACTTTTCACATTCAAAAATACACAACTAAAATACAAGAAAATTTCAAGAGACCAAAGAACATATTTGGCATGTTTAGCAAGCATAAGGAAAAGAAGTATCTGCTTTAGCTTAAAGCCATTAAAAGCATTCTTTCCTATGGAAAAGGGAATGCCAGGAACAGCTAGACACTGAAATGATCCAAGTTTTTATTAAAAAGTGAGAGAGGGCATTGCTAAAGGAAATACCCACTCAGATAATAAAAATAAACCACATTTCACCCAAGTGGAATGCCTTGTGTTTCCTTGGAGGTGTCAATCATTGAGGAACTTCTCCATCAATACTTTATCTAACAAACTAACTGGAAACTTTAACTTTGAAAAAAATGCTCTATGTTTATTCTTGATTTGGATTGCATTTGCTTTGGGGAAAAAAATCCATTTTCTTTTAATGATGGGAAACTTTGGGAAAAGCACAGTTTTAAATGTCTAGAGATTCTTCAATTAACTAACTCTGTGAGTCTACAAGTCATTTCACTTCGGCTCTTATTGGTATAATGAGAAGATTGAACTAGAAGAATCTTCAAAGTCCCTTCAAGCTCTAAATGTTATAGTGTATGACATTCTCAGGAATATCTTTGTCCAACAAAGGGCTCAGCTGTTTCAGATTTACCCAACAGTGGGAAGAAGAAAAGTATTGGCTCTAATAACCACCTTCCCCTCCCATGGTGCTTCTCTGTTGTGGCTATTGTGATAGCTTTTGTTGTATAACTATTATATAACTCTGATTTCAACAGAAACTAAATTCATTCAAAATTTAAAATATGATCAGAAGAAATGGAGAGCTATGTCACAGAACTGGTCTTATGAGAAAACAAGACAGGCCATGACACAGCATCTTGCAGCAACCACTATCGTGCCAGAGAGCGAACCTTCCAACGTCTCCATGACCGTGTCACCAGCTCCCAGTTCAGTTTCCTCGTCCAGTGCTTCCCAGCCTTTTTCATGCCACAGCACTATAGGAAATTATATTTTTACAGTACGCTGGGGTAAAAGAAGATTCTTATGGTCAGAAGTGACATGGCCAGAAGCTTTGACTACCCCAGGCCCTGCCAGGTATGTCCAAGGACTGATGAATTCCATATCTCAACATTCCTGTGACCTATTGGTGGTTTACCACTTTGTCACAGCGTAGTGGTTGAGAAGCTCCATCCTAGGTGATTGTGTCTACCTGGCTGAGCCGAGGGCATATTCCCTGCTGCCACGGAGGCTGGGATAGCAAATATCAATTTTTACTTTTTACTTCTGTAATAAGGGGCAGGTTCCTGCAAATTGAGGAATTCCCCAAACAGACACAGGCAGTGGAGGAAGACGGGGAGAGAGTGGAGTGTTGGGAAGAGTTGCCAAAAACCTACTCATGTACACATGTTTATTCCAAAGGACCTTGCCAAGATCAGTTGTGCCATATGACAGGAAGAACTCTAATTGGGCTTAGAGATATGACTCCAAGAGGGTCTGATACCTCATGATCATGAGATCTGTCTACTTCCCTGGAGCTACTCGAAATAGTGACACCAGGTTCAGTGAGCCCATGCTGCGTACTATACACAGAATCACCCATAGACCCAGTTACTGGCACCTCTACTTTAGAGGGTCCTGTTCTGGCCCTTCTCTGGCCACATCCCTCCTCTTCAGATGAGGTGATCGAGGGACCACTCTGAGCCTCATCTGATGTCCCCACTCTGGGCACACACCACATGCCCTTCTAGACTATGCTCTGGGCATCCGAGACCCAGAATTCCCTGCCCAAATGCCTCTAAGCCTACTTCTAGGGCCAATGCAGGCCTTTTCCTAAGGGAGAAAACGTCAGACTATGTTTGAAGGTGGGGTACACACCTTCAGGACTGAAGGTAACTATTGGCGGGAAGAGCATACACAACCGGGACATGTGGGCTGGAGGCTCTGCACTCATGTGTGGGGCCTTGCCATGAAGGACAGAGCCTGGGTGAGAAGAGAAGGGGAGTGCAAGAGGAGGCCCCTAGCTGTGTTCTTGTCCCAGACCTTGCATCTACCATACCTACTCAAAAGTCAAGACTGCCAGGCCATCGCCTGCCCTCAAAGCCAGATTGTCCACATCACACGGAGCCTTCCAGAGCTTACACTGTACAGAATTTGGGGTTTGTTAACCCCATTCAGAACTGAAAAATGATGCAAAGACTGAGCCACCACCACGCCCTAGCTAGCTGGGATAGAGTTCAAATCTTCACGTGTCAGTGAGTCTAACTGCATCTCCTGGCGGGCAAGGGCACGCTGCTCCAGGAGGGCTGTTGACTACACTAGAGTGTACCTCAAAGTTCAGAGAAATAGGACAGGCATGTGCCAGGACCAAAGACAGACTGGGATGACCTGTGGGGCAGCAGTGTTGCTCCTGCCTGGGATCCTGAAACCACAAACTTCCACAGAAACTTCTTTCTCATCCCACAGCTATGACATTGTACCCTGCTTAGTCGAACCAGCCATGCCGGCACCAGCCTCAGACACTCAGCTTCGGAGGAGGATGGTCGGAGTCCACAGCTAACCTTCTACCATGTGTCGGATGGAGGGCTGTGGAACTACACAGTGTCATAATTTATTCCAGCCTCTAGGACGTGCAGTGCTGCAGCTATGTCATCCCGGCCGTGGGTGACTGGACCGGGGCTGAGCATCGATCCCAAGCCAGCCAAGCCATTGGCATCTCAGCATCCAAGCAATTTCTCTCTTGGAAAAAGATGAACTAATAGATAGCCCCAGCCAATGATGATCTGATATAGCATTAGGGCTGGCAGCCAAGCCGGTCTATGTGCACAATGGAAAAGCAGAGAATGTCTGCTGACAGGGAGAATGCATCTGACGCAGAGAGAAATAGAGATAAGAGACCATGTGTCCCCTGAGACAGTGGGAGAGCAGTTTCGGGTTCCAGGTGGCTTTTCAAGCTTCAGTCTGGTGGAAATAATTGCAGTTTCATTGAAATTAAAATTTCCTTCCTGCGCTTGGAGTCAATGGGATTTCTGTGACCTTAAACATACACATATAAAGACAAAAACAAATAAAAACACCTGTTTTAACTTGAGCACACAAGTATATCTAGCTTGAAGTGAAATGAAATTTAACTAGAAGTCTCTGTAGTTCAAGGTTGCTTTTCAAGATCCTATTCATATAAATAAACATCCCCAACATCTGTCATCAGGTTCCACAACTATGTAGAATGCACGAACGGTGTCCCTCTGATGACCTTTGGCCCTATGCTCCTTGCTCAGAAGACAGCTGGGTCACTTACCTTCCATCCCTGGCTTTCCCTGAAACCCCACCTATATCTCTACACTAAGATCCTTACACAGAGCTCCCACTCCTACCCATACAAGACCACCCCAAGGAAGAATGGAGTCTAAGTATGGTTCTTCTTGGCCCAGCTACATCACACACCAGGCATCAGTAATCATGGCATCAGCCCCGTCTTGAAGAACCGCCCATAACAACCATTCCTCATACTGAACCCTGTCCTGCTCTCAATCCTCAAACTTCTAACCTTTCAATATATGTCCTACTTCTGCCCTTAGACTTAACACCAAGAGCTATCCTTCTGGATGCATCTTTGGCTTCTCAATAACTATAACTGGTGTTCACACCAGCTACTCTCCTCTGAACACCCTTTGCAACCCTCATATCAATAGCAATTCTTTCCTATCCCTCCCTGATGGACACGTATTCCTGCAATTTGACCCAGACTATCAAGCAGGTACCGACCACCAGACTTTACACTTCCATAGGCACAGAGCTGGAAATCATTTGGTTATTACAGTAAATTCATCCCTTCAAAATTACAGAGAATCAAAACCCTGTGAGCCACCGCTGTACTGAACACATTTCACATCAGACTTAAAAAGCCCATTCAGACACTTAGTTTACACAGACTCACCTTTTAAATATAAGCTGTCACAACGGGGTTCACAGAAGCAACAGTCCAAGGAAAATGTCATTATCTGCAGTTGAAGGTCTTAATCTGACTGGGCAGTGAGTGAAATTATCCACGAAGAGTAATTCTCCAGAGAAGGCCTCGAGGGACCTGAGGAAAGCAACCAAAGACATTTTCTTTTTGCTGGTGGAGAAGCTAAACATAAAAAGTCCAATCAGTAATGAAGGGCATGTCTCTCCTTAGCAGTATAAAAAGTGATTAGAGCTTTATGTCGTTAAACAAACTGCCTCCCAGAATCATTATTTCACTTTCTGCTTTTCAACTTAGGTCTTAGGAAAGCCGCCAGTCATTCTTACCCGGGAACTCAGTTTTTGCTGCAGCACAATGGCCGCCTGAAAGCAGTGGAGACTTCTGCCAGATCAATAAAACTGCAGCTCTTTGATGTTCTCCAGACGCAAGTGCCTCCTCGCCCTCGGCTTTGTTCACACCACCATCCCCGCCTTGTGGCTTCTCCCCAGTGAAATCCCACATCTTCTTCAAGGCCCAGCTCAAATTGCGTCCCCATTCGACAGTGATCTTTCTCACAGCTCTCGATTCTGATAGCGCCTACTAGCCATGTCACCAATTTGGTGTCTATCAAGTATTGTGTTATGTTGCTGATTTTCTGTGAAGTCCGCTTTCTCACTCTTTTTAACCTCCTTGGAAATCTGATGTCTCTCAGTACAACCCTTAGCTCAGTGACATATACATAATTAGTGCTTAATGAAGCATTTTGATTGATTAGATTAGAATATTAATAAATGAGTGTTTTAATGAAGTGTAGGCTGGTTTCTAAATATAAGAAACTTCTTTTTTTTTTTTTTTGGTCAGGAAGGTTCACTCTGAGCTAACATCTCTTGCCAATCTTCCTTTTTTTTGCTTGAGAAAAATTAGCCCTGGGCTAACGTCTGTGCCAGTCTTTCTCTATTTTGCACGTGGGCTGCTGTCACAGCAGGCTTGACAAGTGGTATAGGTCAGTGCCCAGGATCCAAACCCACAAACCTGGGCCGCTGAAGCAGAGCATGCCAGACTTAACCACTATGCCATGGGGCTGGCCCCGTGATGAACTTTGTATATGGATTTATTGTACTGTATAAGGACAAAGGTTTAAGCTAGTGAATTGCAAAACAATACAAGGGTCTTAAGTATTAAGAAAAATTCAAATCAATATGTTGTATGTACAAAAGTCTGAAATGAATACATACATTTGAGTTAGATTTTGAGAAAAAGATTTGAAATAAACTGGGTTTGTTCAAACCCTATGTTTGGATTTGAGGTGGCCTCATAAAAGGACTGTCAGCTGGGACATCCCCAATCCTGGGCCTGGCTGAACCGAGGCAGGAGTTAAAGCAAAGCAGTCTGAGCAAGTATAGATGGAGGGAAAACTCTGACCGAGGTCCGGAAGAACCCAGGGTCTGAACACCAAGTTCAAGATTCCAGCTTAACCTAGAAAATGTAGAGCCAAAGGGAGGAGAGAATGCAATGTGTGGAGTAGTTCAGGGCCACTGTTTCAAAATTAAAGTTGTAAACAGCTGGAATATTCTGCAAAAACTATTTTATGTGGTGCCTGGGGCATGATTTAGGGATAAAAGTGGAGAGCTAAAGCAGCCATGTGGGGCTGGGCAGTGATTCTTAAGTATTAACACTCAAGGAACCAGAAAACCCTCTTTAACAGATGCTCGCCTTCCTCCGCCATCATTCATGTACTCCCTGTGCCACTAGAATCTCTCCCCTTTTCTTGGTGTGTTTCCAGAATGCAGCACAGTGCCTGGAAACTAGCAGATCCTCAGGAATAATGTATTTAACTCCAAACTTAGCTACCTTCTTCACGGATGTATGCTCAGTACCCAAAACACCGTCTGACACATATTAGACTCAATAAATATTTGTTGAATGAGCAAGAACGAATGAAGTGATGAATGGCTGCTTGCCAACGTATCAGACCCTCTCTAAGGGTTGGGGAACATGATCTTTCCCTATGGTAAGTTAAAGGAATTAAACCATTGTTGTATGTTTTATTCATTGTCAAGCTCTACAAGGGGTGAGCATGGGAGGGATGGGGGACATCATTAAATAGAGGTGAATATGAAATAACCATTGGGTCATCCGAGACCGAATGCCCCCAGATGATCTGGATCTAGTGCTGTAAACAGTTAAATAAAAGTCCATCCAACCATTAACCCATGGCTGACATTAACAGTCAAAGGCATTCCTACTTAATACACAGGGCCGTCAAATTTTAGTCATAGAAAGGTCAGGTTCATTATTGAAGCTCACTCCCCCAAAATCTGCAAGAACCAAACACCTCTCTCAATAACAGGCACATGCCAGTTGCCCCCAGCCCAACCATAAAAATACATGCACTTCTTCTGACATCGGTATCACTGATGTTGACTGTCCAGTCCAGCTTGTATCTTGACATAGACAACAGTCTTTCACTTCATCTTCTAAAGGTTCGGTCTTCAGCACACACGCCCTAATGTGGCTCTTGAAGGCAAGAGTTTAATACTTCCCTGAAAAACAATAGCTTAAAGACGATTGAATTTGGGGATGTATGTTAATTATTCATTTGTTAATTTCTTCGCTTATTCTTTCTTCATTCATTAAATGTTTATTGAGTCCCTACTCCTGCCAAATATTGTTCTAGGTAGAGCAGCCCATTCGAAGATAAAAATAAGACACATTCCTTACCTTCAAGGAGACTCCAATCAATTGGGGGAAAAAAAGACAATCAAAAACTACTGTGGAGTGGGATCTATGCTAAAAGAGAGAGATCAAGAAACTATTGTGATCCCACTGAGGACAAGAACTCACTTTGATTGACTGCTTGTTCTCTGTAAGGTGCTTTTCAGAGGGTATTTTGTTAATTCTTATAACAGTCCTATGAAATAGATATGCTTATACCCGTTTTCCAAATTTCAAAAAGGAAGGCTGAGGAGTTTAAATATTTGTTCCAAGTCACACAGCTAGCAAGTAGCAGAACGAAGATTTTAATCTAGTTGTATTTGGCTCACAAGTCCATTGCCTGGAATAGTAGGGCATAGCTTCACTGAGGAGTTGGAACTTTAATGAAATATTGAAAGATGAAAAGTCATTTACCAGGGAGAGCTGGAGCCTGGGTGAGAGAGCCCTGGGCAGTAGGAACAGCAGCTGTGGTGGCTCCTCAGAGGAGGCATATTTAAGGAACAGCAAGTAGACCAGCGTAGCTGAACCGAGGATAAGGTAAAAGGCTGGGTTTCATCTGGATTGCTTCCCTGCCCTTCCCGATTTCCTGTGGAACTTATTCTTCTGGACCAAATATCCCATGTTCTCCTCCATGACCAATCTGAGTCTGCGAACTTGTGTGTGTTGCCAGCCAAAGGAATTCTGCCCCCTCCCTTTGCTGTCAGCTTAGACATGTTTATTTTTCATCATTGCCTCTAACTCATTAACCTCACTGTGAGGAACTCAGGCTCATCAAAGCAGCATTACCAATATTTGCGTCAGTTTTCAAACTTAATTTCTTGGCATGGAGGAGAGACAATGGAGCTATGGAATGTTTTTATTTCATGAGCGCAGAATTTCTGTAATGGCTTTTCATTTTGGCCATGGTAGAAGATACCTCCCTGTTTTTCCAGTCAAACAGTAAACACATCCTTCAACTTCCTGGACTTGCTGAATAAGAAGATAAATAACAATGACTCTTGCAAATTTCATTATAATGAACTATATTTTCAAGCTTGTCGTAAACTCTGTGTAATACCTCCCAAATGAAATCAGATGTGATTAAGTGAATGATTCTTTGCCTGATGCTCCGGTTCCATTCTCGTCTCCATTCCAGAGTTTGTCCGTCTCCAGCTATTTTCTAGGAGGACAGATTGTGTGTGGGTGGAGCCTCTGAAAGCCCAAGTCATCTCTGCATCTTTACTCAGCTTTCTCTTCTCATGGACTCTAAGCCCCTTGAACACAGCGTCCACCCCTTGTCTACCATTGTATGCCCAGCATCTACTATAGCACCTGGTACATAGTAAGATCCGGTATTTTTTGTTAAATTAATGATTCAATAAATTATCTCCAAATGGCTCTTCTACCACCTACTGTGTTTGCCAAAAAGTTATCTGTTACTAATACATTAAAGGAACCCAATAGGATAATTAATTTAGGGCAGCCTCCAACAGGAAAAAGGCCAGTTTTAATCAAGCAAGGATGAAAGAGAATTGTGCTTGGACAAAATTACAGTCACACGCTGTATAACGACGTTTCAGTCAAGGACAGACCGCATATACGACAGTGGTCCCATAAGACTAGTACCATATCACCTAGGTGTGTAGTAAGCTATACCATCTAGGTTTGTGTAAGTACGCTCTATGGTGTTTGCACAATGATGAAATCACCTAATGACACGTTTCTCAGAACGCATCCCTGTCGTTCAGTGACGCTGGACTGTATAATACATGACTACTCCTATTTTCACCTCCTTTTTCAGTGCACCAATTCTATGCCCTTACATCAATGTCTTTGTGCATCTCAGAGAAGGGCTACAGTTATGCGACCACCTCCAAACTACCTGACCTTCCTGAGCTGCTTTCTTCTCCTTAGTTTCCCCATCCATACTCTGCATTGAGCTACTGCCCCAATCACAGGTAATGTGGCAAGGACAGGATGCTGACAGAGACATGACTTGCTAGAAAAAGAGGACAAGGGTCCTATGTGCTGGATTCAGAGATATCAGAAGATGAGCAGAGTAGGTAGCAATGCTCCCACCCAAGCAGTAGGCAAGCGAGGGAGTAAGGGTCCTCCATTACCCTGCCTTCTATTGAGACTGAGTGGTGAGAAGTAGGATTGAAACAAGCCACCCAAATGGCCCCATGGTTGTTGCTCAATCACTCTTTTCCAGGCAGGTAGAGGAGGAGATGTTATCGTGACAATGGGGCAGCAAGCTGGTGGCTGAAAGGCAATGTGGTTGTAGCAATTGAGTCAAGGAGTCTCCAAAGCTGGAAGAAAAAAATGATGTTAGCAATGAAAACCTTGCTATTCATTATAGAGTGTTGGATGAGTCAAAAATGTTAGAAGTTAGTTTTTTCTGAGCCAGAAGCAAGTGGCTGCTCAAAAATGGAAGTGGATGTATAGCCTCTTCAAATAGAGCTAAGCCAGCCATGCTCATGTACCGGGCACCTGCTGCAGCCCAACTTGGCCAGCAACAAGGACAGAGCACTGGCTGCAATCTTCTTCCTGCAGCTGCTGCCTCTGAGCCTGAAGGACAGAAAAACAAAGCTGAAAAAGGCCGATGCCAGTGTCGGGGGTTGGATTCACCTTTCTGGGTCCCTACAACTATTTCCAAATGGAAAACATGCGTCACTCAGCACTCCTTCCAATGTCTCCCCCACCCCCTCCTTTTCAGCCAGAGAAGAGCAACTGGGCCTGCAGGGATGGGGGCGACCCCTGGCTCCCCCAGGGCTTGTCCTTTGAATTATAGTTGTTTTTCACATGTCCGTTTCCCTTACGAAGTTGTAAGTTCCTGGGGACTCTATTTTACTCACCTCTCCTCAGTAACGCTTAGTACAACCCTTAGCATGTCCCAAGCACTCTATGAAAACTTGACACTGGCTGCGTCACCTCAGCCCTGACATTTACCGCTTTGGATCTGCTGCCCCAGGAAATATAGACTTGGAAGAGACCTAGCGAGGCCATCTGTGTCATTTGGAAACAGGCAGGTGAAATGTTCCTCGTGTTCCCGCAGAAGAGCTGCAGTCTGGGGAGGGTAGTTGACATGCCCAAGGTGGTACAGCTGGCAACAGGAAGGGAGCACAGGGCAGGGCCTGGCATGGGTTCCTCTGTTCTTTGAATTATATTAAACTACAATTTGCCTTGACAACTATTGAGTTTACAGGAATAAAGCTTCCCAGAAAACACTGGAAAGAACATCCATAATCACATTTGCAAGAAATGCATTAAAAGACATTCATGA
Organism: Equus quagga; assembly: GCF_021613505.1. Taxonomy (NCBI): domain Eukaryota; kingdom Metazoa; phylum Chordata; class Mammalia; order Perissodactyla; family Equidae; genus Equus; species Equus quagga. The sequence goes on along the minus strand of NC_060274.1, from coordinate 12,836,801 downwards.
GCAAAAAGAGAGGCTCCAGTTGTCCAGAAAAGTCTGATTAAGTTTGCAAAGGGCAGGAGGAGAAAAAGGTTACTTCGCCTTTTCCCTAAAATGAAGCCAAGAACCAATTGGCATTCAACATGGAGACCTTCTTTTAGGCCAAAGAGGAGCATTGTAAGAAGCAAGTAATTAAGGGTTATGTATTTTTTCTCTCAGATTTAAACAATGCTTTTTGTCCTCAGGTTTCATCAACTTTTCTCACTTTTTGTTTATATTTCTTTTTCCCAGCAGAGCTAATAGTAAGGAAGAGTCCGTAAGAACCTTCCTTTGACTGTTATGCCTCAATCTGGTGTTAGAATGGATTCCAAAGTCGTTGATTTCATTTGTATTCCATGTTACTTTTCCCATAGGTAATGATGTCTATTAAATCCATAAATCAGTCATTTGTAGGTGTTCTGGCATTTTTTTCTTTCTTATAAAATATCTTATGCTACTAACAAGGTTACCTTCATCCACTTGATATTTTCATTGGGTATATATATTTTAGCTCTGAGTCATAAGAAAATAATATAGCAGACAAAAGATACATTCCCCGAGGCAAATGGCAAGAAAGAATTTTAAACACAGATTTCATTCAGTTAGGCCAGCCCACTACAGATACTAAAAATTTCCTTTTGTAAACAATTTGAAGCCTATTTTTGTAAATATATTAAATAATCCTACCATTTTAAACCTGGAAAAATGTTAGAATTAATCCTGTGCCACCATCTACTTTTCCAAAAGAGAACACTGAGGCTAGGACGTGAAATTACTTGCCTGAAGCCTCTTAGCCGGGTAATGGCAGAAGCATGGCAGGAAATTGGATTTCTCCATTTTTAAGCAAGTTTTTTCTGAGAAAACCAAAATATTGTTCAGTAAAAATGTGTTATTAATGCCTTGCATGTAGTCGGGCTTGAATAAATATGTTTGCTAAGTACATGATTCATGGTAATTATAAAAATCACTAGTGATAAATAAATAAATAGAGGAGAAGAAACAAATCTTTCGTGCAGAAGAATTCCAAGTAATTTATATAGGCACTCCACCCTCAAGGAGGCGGAGCTTAACTCCCTGCTCCTTCAGTGTGGGCCGCTCTTACTGACTTCCTTTCCAAAGAGGACAGTGCGGAAAAGTGGAGGAAGGAAAATAACTTTACTGTGGAGAAACTGACAAATGCTGCCTCAGTCAGGTGATTGAGGTCAACATCAACAGTGATAGCTCGTGTTGGTAGCATGTCCCCTCAACATGATGTCATGAGGATGGTACTTCACATCTGTGGTCTACCTTCCAAAAAACAAAACCCCAGTCTAACCGTGAGAATAACATGAGGCAAATCCTCATTGGAGGACATTGTACACAATGCATCACTAGTAGTCCTCAAAACTCCCCAAAACTAGGAAGGTCCGAGAAACCGTCACAGCCAAGAGGAGCCTAAGAGATATGACAAGGAAATGTATTGTGCTATCCTAGGTGGAATCCTGGAACAGAAGAAAGACAGTAAGTAAATACTAATGAGATCTGAATAAAGTAGGAACTTTAGTTGATAATACTAGTATTGATATTGGCTTATTAATTGTAACAAACACACCATACCAATAATGTAGGATGTTAATAATAGGGGAAACTGAGTAAGGGTATATGAGAACTCTCTATACTATCCTCTCAATTTTTTTGTAAATCTCAAACTATTCTAAAAAATAAAGACTATTTTTAAAATCACTGATGAAGTGGGGCTGGCCTAGTGGTGCAGCGGTTAAGTTTGCACATTCTGCTTCAGCGGCCTAGGGTTTGCTGGTTTGGATCCCAGGTGTGGACCTATGCACTGCTCATCAAGCCATGCTGTGGCAAGTGTCCCACATATAAAGTAGAGAAAGATGGGCACGGATGTTAGCTCAGGGCCAGTCTTCCTCAGCAAAAAAGAGGAGGATTTGGCAGCAGATGTTAGCTCAGGGCTAATCTTAAAAAAAAAAATCACTGATTAGGGGTCAGGAAAAAAGCAAATGTTTTCTGTTGTAGCCCATTGACCTACTGGCTTGCACGCTGTCTTTTTCACCCATCACATCCCACCTAAAAGTGTGACTTCACAAAAATTTGTGTAGGTTGTTCACAATACTCAGGATGGGACTACAGATTAAGAAAACTAGAAAACACGATGTATGAGGACAGGGATCTTTGTTTTGTTCACTGATGTTTCCCAAATTCATAGAAAAGTATCTGATACACCATAAGAGCTCAACAAATACTCGTTAAGATAAATGAAAGCCTTAGGGTAAGAAACTACCCTTTTTTAAAAACATCTATTATAAGAAATAAGATCTACAATGCTGTAGCCGATTTTTCAAAACAAAAATACCCCAACTTAAATATTCAAATGAGTGTGGGCCATCCCAAGTAGTACCCTTGGCAGGCACACACTTCATTCAATCTTGCTGTTATTACTCCAAATAATTTTAGAATTCTTCGCTTGGAATCTTTCAGCACTTACAGGATCGAGTCCCAACCTGAAAACTGAGACCTTCATGATCCAGGCTCTGCCAAGCTCTCTAGACCCATTGCTGTTCACTCCCCTCCAACGGTTGGCTCTAAACCACTTCCCTGGAGACAAGTGTCTTCCTGCATGAAACCTTCTCCCTTACACCCATCCACGGAAAAAATCCCAATTCTTCCTTAAAATCCTAGCTTAAGGAACACACTCTCTGAAAAACTCTTCCTCACCATCACATCATCACCACCCCGAGAGAATTAATCATATTTTGGTCCGACTTCTATGTCCTATTATTCCCCTTATCATGACGAGCTGTGTTTATGTGTTTACCCTTATTCTCCATATTAGCCTGGGAGCTTCTCAAAGGCAAGCACCTTATATCACTCATCTTCATATCCGCAGCTACCTGCAGGGCCGCTAACTCAATAAATGCCTGTTGAATGGAATGGAATGGAACAGAACTGTAATTAAGTCCAGAGTCATAAGACATATTATTTTCAATAACCTCAGTGGTGGAAAATCTTAATGCTTTGAGGATGAATATACGATTGGAAAAAGATCAAAGCCATTTAGTACCAAGTTTCATGAACAAAGTGAGTAATCAGGCTGACCAATGCTATTTTATACAAACCCAGAAATGTCTACAAATAATGAGATTAATATCTGTATATGTCTCATAAGGTAAATAGGTTACAAAATCAGTTTTAATATCTTATAACTAAATCTGCACCTACTACAAAATGCCTACATATGTAGATAATAGAATCTACTTATTGAAAGGATTTATTCATTTATTTACTCATCAACATACTTTTGAAAAAATGCAGTAAGCGTAGCACTGTGTAGATCTGAGGTACTGCAGGGATGAGTAAAACCAGGTCTCTGTCCCTAACGAACTCACAATCAAGGGGTGAAGACGGATCCACCTGGTTTTTACACAAGTCAGACTGTGACAAATGAGAAAGGTGTAAACACTATATTTTGGGAACATAAATTCTTTTTTTATTTAGCAATAACAAGATTTTATTTTATTTCATTTCATTTTATTGTGATAAGAGCACTTAACATGAAATCTACACTCCTAACAAATTTTTAAGTGAACAATACAGTTTTGTTGACAATAGGTACAATGTTGTACAGGAGATCTCCACAACGTGTTCATCTTGCTTAATCGAAAATTTATTCCTGTAGACTAGTAACTTCCCATTTCCCTCTGCCATTGTGCTCTTCAATTCTACAAATTTGACTATTTTGGATAACTCACATGAATGGTACCATGCAGCATTTGTCTTTCTGTGATTGGCCCATTTCATTTAGCATAATGTTCTCAAGGTTCGTTTATGTTGTCACATATTGCAGAATTTCCTCCTTTTTTCAGGCTGAATAATATTCCATTGCACTTATACCACTTTTTTTTAATCCATTCATCTGTCAATAGACATTTAGGTTGTTTCCACATCTTGGCTATTGTGAATAGTGTTTCAATGAACATTGAGAGTAGTTTATTTTGATTGAGAAGGTGTTAAGAAAACATGTGAATTGTTGCCTTCGGCCATCTTTAGCTCTGGATGCCTAGGGGTAGGTGATACAGTATATGGAGAGAGAAGGAGCTGGAAAGGAAGGTTGAGGCCAGACTATGACAACCTTTCAATGCTAGTCTGTGGTGTCCTTCTGTAAAACCAAATGTGAAGCCACTGGTAGTACCTAAGCTCAAGACAACTACCAGACCTATGTTTCAGAAAGATGACTCTGTGCCTGTATGGAGGACAAACTGAGGGTGATCAGGGCAAGGGGCGAGACTGGAGAAGCATGAGAGTTAGACAAGGCCCCCACCTAGGCCAGCGATTCTCACACTACTGGTCTCAAGACCCCTTTACCCTCTTTAAAATTATTGAGGACTCCAAAGAGCTCTTGTTTGTTTGAGCTATATCTATATTTACTGTATTATAAACTAAAATTGAGAAAATTCTAAAACAAGAGTGCATAAGAACACATGCCATTAGCCATCAGAGACATGATATCATCATCGTTTCTGGAGCTTCTGAAAAACTCCACCTTCTACTCCTTCAAGAATGAGAGCAAAAGAAGAAAATAATGTTTCACTATCACTATGAAAATATTCGATCTCACAGGTCCCATGAAAGGGTTTCAAGGATCCCAGGGATCTCGAGAACATACTTTGAGAACCACTGATCTAGGTAAGAGGCCCAAGGCAGAGGGAGCAGGCAAAAAAGAACGTAGACAGATTACACTTCAGATATAAACGGTAAAACCTGGTGACAGATTGAATAAGCGTGGGGTTGAGTGGGGTGGTTTGGGAACAAATGAAGGAGAGGAAAAGCTAAGAATAACTCAGATTTTTATCCTGGAATACTGTGTGGATGGTGAGTCTTTCACTCAACCCCTCCCACATACGTGGTTAATAAAATAAAATGTGCATATGCTCACATAAGACTTTAAAAGTGTCCCTCAATATTTTTATCTTCCTATTGAGATTCTTAAGCAAACCCATGACATTCTACGGGTGGAGATGCTGTCAATCTCTTCCTGCAGCTGCCTTAGCCCCACCTCGTAAGGACTCACTATAAAGGCTCGATGAAGGAATGGGCATTGACTAAACTAATTGAGTCCAGTAAATAATTTTCTGAGCCCTCACGTGAAAAACATAAAAATGCAACCATCTACTCTTAAACAATGAATCACCTTTTAAATATTTATTAAAATTATTTTCATAAGGCGACAGCCTTCAACTTGACCAATCCAAGAACAATAGTAGTTAACTGACCTTACTCCAAGAAACACCCATCACTTAACTGTGCCCTTCTTTAAGTAGGGCATGTTCACTTAATTAGTTCTAATTTAAAGTCCAATTAACAAGGTTTCAACATAGAACAACAAGATAAAAGTCAACCTTTTATTTCCTGAACTACTGAATCAATCTCTAATGATTCTGACTGAACCTAAACTTGTTTCTTTGCTGAGGAAGATTTGCCCTGAGCTAACATCTGTTGCCAGTCTTCTTCTTTTTCCGTATGTGAGCTGTGACCACAGCATGGCCACTGACAGAAAAGTGCGATAGATCTGCACCTGGGAACTAAACGCAGGCCCCCGAAGCAGAGCATGGCGAACTTACCCACCAGGCCACCAGGGCTGGCCCTCAACTTCTTTTTTAAAATACGATTTTATTCCAAAGTCTTTATGAAGCCCACACTCAGTTTCTCTTTCCCAACTCTGTTCCACACCCTTCTGTTTTTTAGCCCATTAACCTTGATAAATGTGTTCAGTTTACCATTTGATTTCAGTCGGCCGCTTCATTCCATTTTCTCTGTCCTGTCACTATAATGTTCTGACAAACCCAGATACACTCCCAGAATCCCAAACTGTGTCTCAGGACATGGTATTGTAATTAACATGTTTTTAAAATTCCAAAGCTTTTTGCTCAGAACTTGCAGAGCCATGACAAGACCTCAGCTCAGATCCAGCTATGTCCTTCTCCAACTCTCCACGGACGGCTTCTGCCATGCCCCCTGGTCTCATCGTTCCGTGGTCAGCTTGTGCACATCATGTTCTGTGCCCTTCCTCGTGCTGCTCCCTTTGTCTGTTCTGTTTTTCCCTCTCTCCTCTTCCTTTCCTGCAAGGTACAGTTCAATTTTCCCTTCCTGTAGGAAACCTGCTAAAGTACCCTCCAGCCTAGTTTAATGGCTGACTTCCCATAGCCCCATAGGGCTTCTAGATCTTCTCTAGAAGCTTCACAGTCCTTTACCTCATGACTCATTAGGCTGTGGGCTGCTTTAATTCATAACGTCATGTGTATAATCATCTTTTCATAATTGTTGCTTGGATGGGCTTGAACACCCAACAAGGATAATAGAGATAAGTGCAAACCTCATAACTCAGCATATCTGTGGGAGTGTCCCCAGATCCCTAGTCCACATTTTATCTCTTTCTTGGTCTATAAGAAAAATCTCCGGACTGACCCCATAGCCAAGTGGTTAAGTTCGTGCACTCCCCTTCCGCTGCCCAGGGTTTCGCCAGTTCGGATCCTGGGCACGGACATGGAACTGCTCATCAAGCCATGCTGAGGTGGAATCCCACATGCCACATCTAGAAGGACCCGCAACTGAAAATATACAACTATATTGGGGCCAGCCCAGTGGCATAGCAGTTAAGTTCACACGTTCCGCTTCAGTGGCCTGGAGTTTGAGAGTTTGGATCCCGGGTGTGGACCTACACACTGCTTGGCAAGCCATGCAGTGGCAGGCGTCCCACATATAAAGAAGAGGAAGATGGGCACGGATATTAGCTCAGGGCCAGTCTTCCTCAGCAAAAAGAGGAGGATTGGCAGCAGATGTTAGCTCAGGGCTAATCTTCCTAAAAATAAATAAATAAATAAAAATAAAAAAACTTAAAAATATACAACTATGTACCGGGGTGCCTTGGGGAGAAAAAGGAAAAATCAGATCTTTACAAAAAGAAAAGAAAAATCTTCTCTGTAGTAGCATTTAGCAGGTATTAGAAAAAATGTCATTATAGCTTAAGAATTATTAAATTGCCAATTCACCATCTCAAAGCGGTTAGTAAGGAAGCTTTTAACTGGAGGAAAAGTATATGAGATGAGATCCAGACAATGAATGTGCTGAGCACGGGTCTCCAAATACTTTGTCCATTGGCGTTTCCCTGGCCCCCTGTCCAAGCACTGTCCCCTGCTTTATGAGTGAACTTACGAGGTCCATTACTGTCCCCAAGAACTCAGCTGGTCTGAACTCACCTCTGGCATAAATTACTCCCCTAATCTGAACTGTCCTTCCACTGTTCCCTCACTTCTTCCTTCAAGACCAAGTTCATATGGTTGTTCCTTCCAAACTTCCTTGACCAGGATCAGAAAATGTTAGCGCTGGAACGTCTAATCCTCTTGCTTACACCCTTAATTAACAAACAGAGGACTGAGGCCAGTTAGGGTAGGTAACGTGTCTAAGACCACACAGCTGCCCAGAATCTGTCTCTTGGATTTTTAACCCTACTCCCTTTTCATCATTCCCACTTCGGTCTTTACTGACCTTGTTCCCCTCTCGGCTGCTATATCTGGTTAGAGTTTTTTCAGGTGAGATAGAGACTTGTGATTCAGGCACAGGATCATGGGAGTCAGGGTGATGCAAGGGAAAATAGATGGCATTTGAAGTGAAATAAACCTAGACTCTAATACAGCCTCTACCACACTCTGACTGTGTGAACTTGGGCAAGCTATGTAACTCTCTGAGCCTCGATTTCCTCACCAGTAAAATAGGACTAACCATGACTGGGGCCCAGTGGAGCCATCAGAAGCCATCAGAAGCTTGACACCTATCACAGCCTGCTGTGTGGATTAGGGCAAGTCCCTTCCACCAGACGGCCTGCAGGCAGTAGATCCTATCTGTGTGGCCCTCCTTTGAATCCTAAATAGTTCTTGACTCTGGGATACAGGGTCCACTACAGTAAAACACCAGCTTGTTTTCAAGAAGGGAAATGTTTATGCTGTGTCTGCATAGAGTCATAAGGAAAAACAACAGATAGCCTTCCAAAGAGATAGTCCAAAACATAAAAATAAAAAACTTTAGCTCCGTGCCAAGGTGGTTTCAAAATATTCTTGAAGAGTTCACGTCTCTGAAGCCTGACCTTCTGGTCAAGGGCATCCACCTCCCACCGCAGCTGTTCTGGTCTTCTTGCCCTGAGCAGGGCCACGCTTCCTTCTTCACCAGATATGATATCCCGTAACCCTTACCTCCAGGTCCCTCTGCATGGAATTCAACTTTTTATCATTTCAAAGCAGAGCCAAGCACAGAGGCTGCTCCCTGAACCCTGGGTCAGAGGATATCATCTATCTACTTTATACAAGGTACTCTGTTTATTAAAAAATAGGAAAGAAAGCCTTAAGTATGCTACATGTTTTATGTGTTCAGGCAGGGTTCAGAAATGGGAAGAGACAAAATGACTATCTCTTTCTCTAAACACCCCTCATACTTTGCATTGTACCAATGAGCATGTAGTTGTTTTGGCATTTTATAACATAAAATCATTATTTTTTTAAAAGACACTCCTTTTAGTTTTTAATAAAATGGGTGTTGGGGGCCAGCCCCATGGCTGAGTGGTTAATGTTCCGCATGCTACGCTTTGGCAGCCCGGGTCCACAGGTTTGGATCCTGGGTGCGGACCCACTCTATTCATCAGCCATGCTGTGGAGGCATCCTACATACTAAGTAGAGGAAGACTGGTACAGATGTTAGCTCAGGGCAAATCTTCCTCACAAACAAACAAAAAACCAAAAGAACAGGTTTTGATGGTGGTTGTTATTTTTATCCCCAACTAGCCTCCGCTTCCCCAAAAGCTACCAAAAGTAGTTTAGGAGATGATGGACAGTGTGATCTCAGGTTTTCTAAAGTAGCAATAAACTCCAAGTTCTCAAAAGTCCAACGTAAGACTACTCAGTCCTCCCAAAGCGCCATGTGCAGATTCACTTCCCCTGATCAATAGTCAATTTTTTTGTCAAAATTTACCTGATCGGAAATAACGCCTAATTCAAGAATGAAAGTGGCTGATAACTGAGTGTTTATAAAAATGTTTTTGATCACATCACTGTGTTGTACACCTGAAACCAACATAATACTGTATGTCCATTATACCTCATTAAAAAAAATGTTTTTGAGGCTTTTATGTAATTTTTTGGATCCCAGAATACCCACTTAACGTGGAGGGGGTAACTATAAAGTTTAGGGGGATAGAGAGAAGGGAGCTTGGGTCACATTCGAATCTTCAACTACCCATTGTAAATTCCATTGCGATCCCGACTCTGTTATCCTGTCCCCAAGGCCCATGGACTCTGTCCGAGTCCCAAAAGAATCCTTCATAGCTCTGAATGCACCTGGAGGCCAGGGCTAATGGCTGTATGAAATAATAATAAAAATACACAAAAATGTGTTAACATTTTAATTGAACTTTTTGCAATCTTAGTTGATAGTTTAATAGGCTAATAAAATGAAACAAGAAATATACAGAAAATACTGGCATGTTTGTCAATTAGTCAAGTAGAATCTATTTTTTCCTCATAGAGTAAGTTGGAATTTTCCTTTTTTCAGGAGAATCTATTTTACAGCATGATCTTGATCCAGAATAATTCCATATAAATAGAATTTTACTACAGAAAAGCAAATTATATCCTTACCAACAGTGGATTCAGAGTCATAATGCTAAAAACCAAAAGGAAAATATATGACGTCACTTTCCGTGAAGAATGCAAGCAAATGATTGGAATGTAGTTTAACCATCTCTACGATCTATAAAGAGGTTAATCCTATTTTAAGTACTCTATGAGCTCTAACCACAAAACAAGTCATATTTAAAAATAAATATCCATAACTTGAACATCTTAGGAACTTGTCTACATTTAAAGGAGTCAGTCCAAGAGAATATATGCTTTCTCCAATGAGGTTGCCATTATTTAAACAATTTAGGAGAGCTGCTTTTAGAATTACCTTCCCAGACTACAGCATATTCTTTTGAAAATTTTCAGTGGTGAAAAATCTTTGCCCTTTGAGGTTGGATTTGACCTTCAAAAACAGCCAACACCTATTTTCAGACAATCCTGAGGAAAAGTGAATAATAGGGTTGGATAGTTATGGCAATTGCAGACATGTGGTAATTTACAAGGACACTCAGACACAGAAGTTAAAACAAAGATGGTTGCTACATCCTGGCCTTCCACATCCTGGCCCATCTCTTACACAGTTGCCCATCTCTGTATGCCTCCATGGTGTTTTTTTCAACTAGACATAAAATCTGTTGAGTTTTTCTCACAGCCCTGAAGTTCAGCTCTCAGGACATAAATTGAATCATGTAACATGATAACAGTACTCTCAGCAGTAATCTCTCCATGATGTTAGCTTGAAGTTTGACTCCTTGCAGTCAATGTGCTGATTGACTACATTACCCTAACTCTTTCTGTGGCAGTGATGCCCCATAGGAGCTTGGACCTTGAAGCCAGGCTGCTTGGGTTCAAATCCCTCTTTCACTTCTTAATATTAAGACCAGTTACTTAACCTTTCTGGGCTTCAACTTCATCATCTGTTAAGTGCAGATAATAATTGTCTTTTCCTTATGTTGTTGTGCAGATTGAGTGACACTATACTGCCAGGGATTAGAACAGTGCCTGCTGCATAGTCAACGCTAAATAATTAGCCATGATTATTTTGTGTAGTAGCTGTAACAGGCAAAGAATGAGAAGCTAGCCTTCTAAAACAAAAAGAAAATGGCAAACCAACCCTTTATTGATTCAACCACTATACTCTCCTAATCCAACCTTAAGAGCATCAAAAGCCCTATGGTGATTCACAGGGCTCTGAATATATAGGAAAGAGATATCTGTTGAGAGGCACTGTGGAGTACCCTGACTGCAGATCCCAATGGAATTTTAGGAACCTCCAAAAGATGTGGCACCAATGCTGTTATCAGAAAGTGTTGGCTGTATTTCATTTTATTGAATATAAGATGTCACAGATTGAAACAAACGTCTGTGTTTTGGAGATACTAGTATGAAAAAATGTGTGCCTGTGAATCAATGAAATATGGTAAGGGAAGTTTATAAGAGGATGCCTAGCTCGCTAGCCTCAGTGGATTCTTCTCCATTCTAGGTGCCCCAATCCTGGAAAGGGAAACCTTCCCAAGATGCAGTGACAAAGGTGACAACTGAGCTTTGAGTTCAGCACAGCAGGGGGGGCAGCCCCCAAGGAAAGACCGTGTTTTATCAGAGGTAAAGAAAATGCAGAAGAATGTGGAAAATTTGAGGGAGTATAAATGGTTCTTAAGGCAGGCATTAAAAAAACTACCCAAGTGAATTCTGAAATTCAGAACTATTTTTCCATCTGTGGAAAAAGTGCATTGTTCCAGTCAAAAGCGAAACAACCACCCAAGAGGGAAGAATTCCCAAACTTCTCTTTCCACGTTGCCCTTTGGGTTTGTGGTAGCTCCAGGGTCACAAGGCAATCATAATTACTGTCACCTGAGCCAACTGGTCTTCATCTAATAGTACCAGAGCCAAGATACCCTGCAAACAGCATTCATGAGGCACAAGGGTCACTAGGCCCCCCAGGCCCAGCTCCTGATTGTAACCATTTGTTTTTATACTCCAATTCAACAAATATTAGCCAAAGAATTTGGACTAGGTGCAGGGTATTGTTTTAGAAATGAGGCCAGGTGCAGAGCATTTTGCCCTACGGGATGAGAAAGTGACTCAAATTTGGCGTTCACCTGGAACTCAGCTCTGTTGGGGGGGGTGGGGAATGAAGGGACTATGAACTGGGAGGGAGGGAGGGAGGGAGGGGGTGGGAAGGGGAGAGGAGGGAGAGCGAGAAGGAGGTTTACCTCTGTAAACAGTCCATTTTTCCTAGCGTCTTGGACTGCCCTAAAAAGAACCTTACACAGAAGTGTAGGGAAGCCTGCCTTCTGGTAATCCACTACAATCCTTTAATCATCATTTGTAAGAAACTGAAAAAGTGGTCCTAGGTTTCTCTGCAACTCACGTTCCCTCTGCCCCCACCAGCCTATGACTGTCTAATTTGTAAATGTGTACTACGTTCCCTATCTGAGAATGTGACTTTTGGATCCATCTCCCCAGCTGGTTTTGAGGTATTTTTGCATAAAGTTTCATCTTTTAAACAAGCCCCTGAGTGAACCTATTGCATTTTTGCAGATGAATGAAGTATCATCCAAGACTGATTCATGTCTCAGTATAAAACCTGGCGGATGAGCAGTCGCAAAACTAACCATTATTTTCAAAATTAGGGTAGAAAAAAATGTATCTTATTTTTATGCATTAAAAAGTAACTTCTTGGGGCTGGCCCAGTGGCGCAGTGGTTAAGTTCAGCACACTCTGCTTCAGCAGCCCAGGTTCACAGGTTTGGATCCCAGACACGGACCTACACCACTCATCAAGCCATGCTGTAATGGTGGCTCACAAACAAAATAGAGGAAGACTGGCACAGACGTTAGCTCAGGGCTAACCTCCCTCAAGCAAAGAAAAAAAAAAAGAAAAGAGGAAGATTGACAACAGATGTTAGCTTAGGGTGAATCTTCCTCAGCAAAAAGAAAATAACTTCTTTTTAGGACAAATCACAGTTGAGTTATGTTTTAGTACTTTCACGGTTATTTAATAGTAATATTGCTCATACCCTATTACAAGTAATTCCAAATTGTTTCATGTCTTCCATTTATGATTTGGATCAAATGTTACTCGAATATATCACTGAACATCTGGGCCTTGGAAATCTTATATTTATACAAGGATTTTTTTTATTGCAGTAACATTGGCTTATAACATATAAATTTCAGGTGTACATTGTTATATATTTTGATTTCTGTGTAATATACAAGGATTTTTAGAGAATAAGATTGGCGTGTGTTAGGCAGGAATTGGCAGGGATCTATGAGGAGACCGTCTTAGAACATCACTTGCCTAACTCAAATTTTTCTTGGTTTTTTTCATGTTATATATCTTTAAAAGGCAACTGTACAAAATATAGAAATGAATATGTTTGGTTAAATTGTCTGTAGTCTCTTTTATCACTAACCCATCGATGTTATTGTTAAAGTTTTGCTATTGTGTTTTTCTCATTGACAAACCGAGTCAGTAACATAGTCACAGCCTGTCAGCTCTAACTTACTATCTTTCAAGCTTAATGACCTCATGGCAATGAATTTTAAGTCTTCTCCGCCACCCCCACTCTTCCTCATGTTTTCCTGAAATGCCGGAGCTCCAGGGTTTCTGCCATTATGTCTGAGTATCTAAAAGATGCCAATGATAAAGCAGATGACATCATGTAAACTATGTTATTTTGACTTTTAAATTTTCCTTAAATATAAACTCTAGTTAAGGCTGCCAAGAAGTTTGGCAAAGGTCAGCCTGTTTTTTGTCTAAGTGGGTGAAACCGGAATTCCTTGGCCGTCCAAATTCTTGTGGTCTCTGTGAACAGCTCCTCCTTTCTAACATCAAGTTCATCTTCAGTGTTTACTCAAATGTGTTTGGCCCACTAATACTTCTTTTAATGAGAATGCAGTTCCCTGCCAGAAGTCCCATTTGGGTCATTTACTTTTTCTTTGTTGATCATATCAAGCAAATTATTACAAATAATAATACTGTAATAACATAGTTCTTTCCAGGAAATGTCATCTTGCTGATGGCATCTAAGACGGGATATTATTAAAATCGAACTTGTTTTCTCATCCTGACTGCACTGCAATTTAAAGCCCTTGAAGAGAGACTATGTGGGGACAATTTCTGGCTTGTGATCAGCATTTCAGGTTGGTGGCCAGATGAAATTTCTGATAGAACTCTTCCCAGGGCTTCGTTGTGCATATACAGATTCCTTGTTCTATGTTCACTCGAGCTGTTTCATAAAATACCTCTGGAAAACAGGCCATTGGGTCAGTTCAGAATTAAACAGGAAAAAATTTTTTCGTTTTTCATTTTCTGCACATGTATAATCCAAATAACTTTGTTATCCCTTAATGACAATTTAATGCAAAATATGCTAAACTTAATACAAAAACTTTAGACAAAGTTCTATTCTGAAATGAAAGATTTGCCTCCATCTTTTTTTTTTTTTTTTAAGATTTTATTTTTTTCCTTTTTTTCCCCAAATCCCCCCCGGTACATAGCTGTATATTCTTCGTTGTGGGTCCTTCTAGTTGTGGCATGTGGGACGCTGCCTCAGCGTGGTTTGATGAGCAGTGCCATGTCCGTGCCCAGGATTCGAACCAATGAAACACTGGGCCGCCTGCAGCGGAGCGCACGAACTTAACCACTCGGCCACAGGGCCAGCCCCGATTTGCCTCCATCTTGAATTTCATCTACTCTTATTCCATGTGTTCTGATGTTGTACCAATCACACAGAAAGTTTCTCCTGAATTAAAGAAGGAAATGGTGCTGGTTTTGATGAACCATACAAAATCTTTCCAAAGTAATATTTGTTTCCAATAGAACTTTGTAGCATGTACCTAGTAAATCACTTCTCAAAAAAAAGTCAAGAAATACTTCTTTGGCAGGACATGGATAACAAGGAAAAAAAGGGTCGAGTCTAGGGGGAAAACATTTAATCTTAATGTCAGGAGGTATTTGGCTACAATGCAGAATACCAATCAAAAATAACAAATAATGTAGAAATTTCTATTTCTCTTAACCAGAAGCCTGTTGAAGGGTTGACAGCCCAGCTCAACAATGTCAGAGCTCAGAGCTGATGACGTCTATTGAATACTGCGTTGATTCACTCTTCCATTCAACGTTCCTTTACATATTCCCTTGGTCTCCTCTGTGCCAGCCTGTGTCCTAGGAGACGGTGGCACATGCTGGTCCTGGGCCCGGTACCATTCAAGGCTATATGGCTGATACACACAAAAGGCAAGGTTAGAAGTTAACTCTTTCTTTATGAGGAAAAGGCTCATATAAATGAAACCAAAGTAAAACAGTCTGACACAGATTGCCACAGACTATACCCATCTGAGTGTGCACTCTGGCAAACTTAAAGCAGAAAAAGAATTTCCTGGAGGGTTATTGAGTGGCTCATAAAACTGACTGCAAGGCTGGAGGGCTACATTCAGAAGACAGGACAAAACCAAAGGAATCCACAGCCAGGAACACGTAAAAGGAACTGCTGGGTAGCAAAGCCATTATCAGACTCCAGGGACAAGACATGGCCACTGCCAGGTGAATTCTACATTATCCTTGTGGCGTTGTGTCACTGGTCCCTTCACAGTAAGAGTTCACATCTACTGTGAACTTACTACCTGTGAAGCCCTGTTCTGAGCAAGTTAATGTTATTTAATTCTCATGATAATACCCTGAAGAAAGTAATTGTCCCATTTTACAGGTGAGGATACTGAGGCTCAAAGAGGCTGAGCACCTTGCCTAAAGTCATAGAGCTGGTAAACCCAGCTCTGGTCCGCAAACCCAGGCAGGCCAGCTCCTCCACATCGTCTGCCTCTCAAAGTCCAGGTAGGAGCCTCTGAATTCCTGAACCAATGGCCTGTCTCCTAACTACTGGGAGTCGGGAAAACCACATACGTGACCTTTTTGGCTTCCAAAACTCACTCATGGCTGATTCTCCAACATGGGAAGGAAGGTCAAATGCTGGCAAGGAAAAATTTACAAATATCACTCTAAAGCCTACAAAGGGAGACAGGTAAGGAGTGCAATAAGTGAAAAATCCAAACTTGGGGAGAATCATCCTAATTATTCTCAGGATATAATTTCCTGTATTCAGCTGTAGTCTGAATGTTTCTTTCAGCCTAGGAACACCTCAATATTTTGTTATACTTTATGGAAGGCAAATTAAAGTATTATATTTTTCCTTTTTGCTCTCTTTAAATTGTGCGACAAGACAATTCTAATAAAAGACAGCTGTCTGGTTTCTGTCCTCAAATCAATGGAGATTAAAATGTCCTTATTCCATCCTACTTCTCAAATATCTAAATGATTTTCAAGAAATCATATATACAAGCATGAACTCAGAGATGGTTTTACTAAACATAAAAGAAGGAAAACCAAAGCAAAACAAACTTATACTTTTATTCTCCCCTATATCTTTGGCTATGGAGTGGAAGGAGAGCGCAACCATTTTATGGATGCCAAGTTAAGTCAGCCAAGTTGGGGCCATCTTTCCTTTCTAATGGATATAGATAAATAGCTATGACCAGGCCCCTATCTTATCTCTGTCCTTAGCACTTTGCCCTGAATCTATGGGCTATTTCAGTTTATACTCCAAGAGTAGCACATAGAAAACCCTATTGCCAATGTTCACTTTGATCAACCCCATTTCTTCCCAAATATAGAGAAAAAGAAATTGTGTTCTTCTCAAATTATTTCTTGGATTTATGTATCTGATATCCAATATACATTACAATATGTACAATACTGATGTATTTTAACAGCAGGGATGGGAATGCAAGAGGGATAAAGGAAATTTTAAACTCTTTAGAAATGGAGCCTTATTCTATTTACTGTGGACTTCAAATCATAGGAACAAAATTTTGAAGGAAACGCTAATGTCTTCTTTGGTAAAAGTATGTAAATAGGTATCTAAAGTGTATAAATATCTAGTATTCTTCCTATAGGAGAAAGTCTGGCTTGGTAAAATCCAAAATGTGAATTTAAAAGGACAGAAGCTATAGGAGCTTGCTTGGCTAAGTTAGGAACAAGAGAAAAAACTAGGCAGACATCTCAGGGAAGAATTCTGCTCTCACCTTTCCTTTTTCTTATTTCGTATACAATCTATCCTCAATTTCCTGAAATGTCATCACTCTCCACTCAATAAACAAATGATAAAGAAAGATCAAGTCATGAAATCAATGGCAAAATAATCTTCATTTTATTCTTTTAAAATGCCACAGTTAGCTGTGAAAGCTGTTTTGGTTTAAAGCCTAGAGCCTATGACTTTTCAAGAAGTTTCCTGTTTGCTTTTTAGAAAAAAAGCAACCAGTATGAATGATAAGAATTTGTGGCAAATTCTGAACATAAAACCTTTTTGCATTTAAATATTTCCACAGATTGTAGTTCTCACCGTGGGAGTATAGCTCTCAAAATTTCATTTCTCCTATAATTCCACAAATATGACCTTCCCTGGATTTGCTTCCTGACATCTTTCCAATAGCCAAAATGGGCAATTGACTTTATTGTTTTTCTAATAACATGGGCAGTTAGGGCAAAGGAATCTCATTCATTTCTGTCTGTTCTTAATATTTGTTTTTCATTTGTAAGGATAAATATTCTGAAAGGAAGTTTTTGGTGACTGGGAGAGACACAATATTATTTCTGTTTAAGTTGACTTTCATTAAGAAAACTTCATGCTGAGTTAAACCAGCCTATTATCCTGTCCTTGACAGCAATGTATTCTGGAAAACAATGGTTGCCTTCCATAAAGATAAACTCAAAAGGTCAAAAATGTACTCAGAAAAACTCAAGTTGTTCTTGATAATTATAAAAATCCATAAACTTGATCTCTTTGTAGTTTAACAGGGAGTAATTTCTGAGGAAATATATTCCAAATCTCACCCTTCACCTTGTAAAATCATTCTCGTTTGTCCTGAAATGACTTAGCTGAGCTTTCAAAGATGCCTCTAAATCTCTTTCTGATATTTTAAAACTTATTTCAGATATTTTCTTTACGAAGTAACACATTTTACCTGCTCTTAGGAAGAACGATGGATTAAATGATTTTTATTTTCCCTCCTTCTGTATTTTTATGTACTTCTACATATCCGTAAACACTTTGTTTTAAACATATTCGCTAGTAATATTGTCTGTTGGCTTGACGAGTGGCGCTGGGTCTGCTCTGGAGGTCCAAACCCACAAGCCCCAGGCAGCCGAAGCAGAGCGTGTGAACTTAACCACTACACCACCAGGCTGGCCCCTGATCCTTGATTTCTTAATCAGCAAAATGAGAAGATTGGATAAAGATCTATAAAGCAATGTTCTATAGTTAACCCGAACTTTTAATGAAAGCTTAAACCTATTCACAAAATGTGCTCCACTTCAGTCCTACATGTTAACAAAAACACAGTAAATATTAAGGTCACTCATAAGTGGACATAAATCCAAAATGTTTTACTCTGTTGAATTATCTGTTTTTACTTCACATTCCTTAATTAGGTTCAGCAAACATTGCCAAAATGATAGAGAAAGTTAGCAATTTTTCCTTTGCCTTTTGCCCTGAAATCTACATGTTGAACTTTCCTATCTTTCCTCTGTGGCATCCTCTCAAGGCTGCCATGTTGGTGACATTGTAAGTTACAAAAAGCTACTGTATGTTCTGGACTTACAAAATGACCTCTTTCACATGGAAAAACATCCTATAATACATCAGTAAGGATTATGTTACCCAATAAGTTAAACACTGAGTCTTTTGCAAAAAGTATTTATTTTTGAGAGGTGCAATTAAGTCCAGCCTCAAATTATGCAAAATAAATTTTTCAAGTGGTAATATTAAGATTTCTTTTTTTTTAAGATTTTATTTTTCCTTTTTCTCCCCAAAGGCCCCTAGTACATAGTTGTATATTTTCAGTTGTGGATCCTTCTAGCTGTGGCATGTGGGACACCACCTCAGTGTAGCTTGATGAGCGGTGCCACGTCCACGCCCAGGATTCGAACTGGCAAAACCCTGGGCCGCCACAGCGGAGTGCATGAACTTAACCACTTGGCCACAGGGCCGGCACCAAGATTTTTTTTGAAGATATAATGGAGATCTTGTACTATGTAAAACAACATTTACACATTTAACAATCTGCTAGGGAGTGCTTTAATTGTTCCATGACTTTCTTGGGCACACTGATTTACTTGTTGTTGGATTGAAGTTTTATTCCTTCTAAGATCCATTGTTAGTTCTATACACATCACTTACGAGGTAACTAGCTTCATGACATTGGGCATATTGTTGGTAAAGGAATCATCTAATACTGCAACAAATTTAAATTAAAAGAGCTCACACATTACATCAAAATAAAGTCCAGGTGGATCAAAGAGTTAAATGTAATTGAAAAGAAGCAAGAAAGAGAGAAAGCCTTAAGAAAACTCATAGTGGAGAAGGCCTTTTTAAATAGGACTCAAAATACAGAAACCATGAAATACAGCATTGCTAAACTCAGCTAGAAAAAGCAATATTAAACTAGAAAATACTTTACGATTCTTATCACTGACAAAGAGCTCATTTCCCTAATATGTAAAGATATCCAAGAACCAATAAGAAAAAGAACAATAAACCGGTAGAAAAGTGGGTAAAAGATGTTACCAGGAAGGGAAATACAGATAGCTTTTAACATATGAAAAGATATTCTACCTCACTTGAAATCAAGGAAATGCTGGTTTAAATTTTACTGAGATACTGTTTTCCAATGGTCAGATTTGTAAAGATGAAAAATTTAGCAACGTGCTATGGTGGTGCATTCTTGTACATTACTGATTGGAATGTGATCGATGCTCCGTGGAGGGAATTTGGTAATAACTACCAACATTTAAAATATGCATAGCTTTTAACCTAGCCAATTACACAGATACATACCCTACATATATGCTCACACCTCTGTAAAATGGTATATTTTTAAGGCTATTCATCACTTACAGTAGAATATGAAGGATCAAAATGGCAGAAGTACCTTAAAAGTCAATCAAGAGAAGGCTGATTAAATTTTGACACTCCGTCATTGGAATGGAATGCTAAAAAGCTACTTGAAGAAAAGGTGAGGAAGCTCCTTACATTCTGACGGGCAACAAAAATTAAGATATATTTTCAGATGAAAAAGCAAAATACAGACCATCATTTGGATAAAAATGGAGGGGAAAGGATACATATAATTACTTCAATATCCAGAGATTATCTCTGGAAGAACATCCAAGAAACTGTAATGGTTGCCTCGGAAGAGTGAAACTGAGTGACTGGGAGCAACGCAAAGTGTTACGTTCCAAAGCTGTGCATCAATTGAGCACTTACTGCTTACGAAGTATTGCCAGGGACTGTGACACCCAGAGAGGGTTTCTGCCCTTATGAAGACACAGTCTACTAGAAAGAGAAAGCTAGCAGAGGTGATATATTAGAAAACCATTGTGTATTAAATTGGCCCCAACTGGAAATGCAACTCACCCACAGAGGAGCTAGAGCCAGAATAGAAAGACTCCGGAAAGACAACATCTGAGCAGAGTCAGTGTTCCAGGAGGGGCAATAGCCAAAGGTGTTGGGGACCAGCCTGCCTGTGCCAGGAGTTTGATCAGTGGGAATTCATTATGTTGCTTTCTTTCTCTTTCTCTTTCTTTCTTTCTTTCTTTCTTTCTTTCTTTTTCTTTCTCTTTCTTTCTCTCTCTCTTTTCTTCCTTTCTTCTGCTGTGCTTTTTCCACTTCTTCCTTTCTTCCCTCTCCTCCTCCTCTTTTCTTCCTCCTCCTTCTTTTTTTCCTCCTCCTCCTCCGTCATCACCTTCTTCTTCTCCTCCTGCTGCTTCTTTTTCTTCTCATAAATGGGGTCCCTACCATTCATGTTTCATGACCATAAGTCTGTCAAGCACTTTAATGATAGGCAAGGACATTCCAAACTCCAGTAATCTTGCCAGGACATTCCTGAGTGTAGAATGAGGTCTTTATTTTTCCTGAGTTTTGGGAATTTATCCATTGGTCATGAGATCATTCTTACATACCTAAAGCACCGAGTATGGCCAACTGCTATATATATATATATATATATATATATACATATGTGTATATGTATGTATACAGTGACAACAAATTGATTACAAAGCAAATATTAGGAAGTGCCCATATTTAATAATATCAAATTACTTCCACAGCAATAGATGTACAATAGAAGCTCCCCCCCACACACACACACACCACTCTCTCTCTCCCTCTGATAAGCTATTGTGAACAAGAAATTTAATTAAAATTTTATATATGGAACCCTGAAAGCAAGAGAGTTAAAACGTCAGTATCACTGGCCCTGATTCGCACTTTCGAGTAACAGACTTCTGGGTTTTACTTGCATCTTTCATCATAAGATTTCTTCCATCTTCTCACATCAGTTCTGAATTGAAAATTCCTAATAAGTGTCCAAGTCTGCGACAGAGACACACTCACAGCTTGCTTCCTACTCTGGAAGTCTTCCCTGTGCTGTTGGCTGGAAAGAAGGCAGGAATCAAAGCATTTCTTTAAACAATGGAAGCCAAGATAAATCTACTTATTCCAAGAAACAATAGAAATGAAATTTCCACTGGGATCAAACTCAGCACAGCTGATTAGCATTTCTCTAACACTAAGTGTTTGGCTTGGATGTCAGGTTAGAGGTCGGTAGAGGTGAGTGCATTAGCCATTGTATTAGACGTGAACATTCACCAAGAGCAATTAACTTGTGTTTTACTTCTTCCAATGCCCTTTCTCATTCTTAATGATGAGCATTAAGTATCCTATTTGGACCATCATTTCTGTTTGCTTTTCACATTTTTCCTGTTTGACAGTAAGAGACATTCTAGAACAATTAACAAAACAGACCACCCACCAACTGCCAACTGGTCATATTTTGTTGTATTTTATGCTGTGTTTTTAATCCTTCTGCGGTAGCATTTATATCCTATTAATGAAAAGACTCCAGTTTCTTTTTGTTGTTGTTTCCAATAAATATGTAACCTAAATGAACAGGCTTGGAAACCTAAGAAAATACCAGGACATATAATATGTTCTTTGGAAGAGATGACTAACCTTGTTTATGTATCCAGTACTAGGGATTAAAACTTTTATCTTCTTTTCAGTGAAGCTAGACCTAACCACAGGTTCTGGTTGGTTCCAGCATTATATCACATTTACTGTACACATATGTTTTTCATCTTGGGTGTCTATTCTCTTTTCCTTCCCTGGCCACTTGGCCCAAGATACTCACCCTGAATATCAAATATCAGATGCCAGCAGTGACCTGTGCTTCATTTTACCCTTCTTTCTTCTCTTTCGTGGCTTTAATTTTCCCGTCAACTTCTACTCCAGATTTACTTCTTTTCATTGCCCAGGTCTCAAATTTCTAGCTTCAAAGCTTGGCTTCACGGTCTTGTACTGGCTTGCTTCACATCTTACCAACTTCCAAATGCTCCTCTGGGCTGTTAGACCTCTGCTTTCCTTTACTTTTTCTAATTCTACTCATTTCCTTCATTTTTGGTGCCCATCGCTGTCCCCACTGAGATTACCCTGGTGCAGCTCTCACCCGTGGGCAATCACAGAATCAGGAACTATCCATCTTGGGAACTTGATTCAAAAGAGGCATTCCATGTTCCACTTTCCACTGGACTCTGTGTTCATTGAGGTCCAGTATAAATGTCACGTTCATTGTTGTATCCCCAGGATCCAACACAATGCCACACATATTAGCTTCTCAAGTAACAAATGTCCACTGAATGAAGTTCTAAGTTGGTAAGAAAAGTCGTTTCTGTCCATTTGTTCACATAATTAAACCAACAATTTTGGTGTGTCGGCAAGATCCAGGTTGCATTCTCTGATATTTATTTTCCTGTTTTGCAGGCATAGCTACATTGGGTAGTACAGAATACTCACACATTGAACTTTGTGGGTCATCTAGACCTCATTAAATGGTCCTCTTCGTGAGAAAACTGTCTGAAGGGAGCCATGAAGCTACTCTCTGAGGCTATGATGAAATTCGAAGATCCCCAGATTAATAGCAAGTAAGATAAATTAGGGAAGGCTCAGAAAATGGCTTAAAGATAATCAAGAAGTTAAAAAATAAGAAACGTAATTGATCTGGGATGCCTATTATGTTCTTTCCTTAAAACTTCTATTTTCTTAAACCAGCTTTCCTAAAATTCTAAACCTTGCCACCAAACATTTCCTGTCTAAGACAAAGATCTACAGGGAAGTGTATTGCTATGGAAGAGTTTATAATATATCATCCTTGAGGAAAGACTTATCAAGCAGCATGGATAATGTGATTTTGTTGCTGTAAAATTGTACAGGGAGGGAAAAATATCTGGAAAATTTTTAAATTGATGTACAAAATACATAAAGTGCACAAATCTTGTACAGCTTGATGAATTTTTACTTTGTATATACCCATGTGACTACCAACCACACCAAAATATAGGACATTTCAGGACTCCAAAGGGTCTCTCATGCCCCTTCTCTGAAGAAGGGTTTCCAAAACATTCAATTAGCACCCTACTGGAGGGATTTTAGGTGATTTTTAACTTTTTTCTTTATGCTGTTCTGTTGCTAGAGTTTTTGAATTAGTA
The DNA here is from genome assembly GCF_021613505.1 of Equus quagga. Lineage (NCBI taxonomy): Eukaryota > Metazoa > Chordata > Mammalia > Perissodactyla > Equidae > Equus > Equus quagga. The sequence continues at coordinate 12,813,516 of NC_060274.1, read as the reverse complement.
TTACCTGTATGGCCAGAAAAATAATAATATCATTTTCCTTGTTGTCTTTTTGAGCAGCAGAACTACTAACGAACCAATCTCAAAGAAAGGGACTTGAGACGTCCAAATTCCTGATTCCAGCATTTACCTAGCTTTCAACGTTTAACTCTTTTATTATTCTTGTTTTTCTTTGCGTATTTCTTGCTTTCTTATTTTTTTCTCCTTAAAACTTAGAGAAGCTTTCTTTTCTTTCTAACGGTCTAATCTATTCAACTGCGCAGCCCAATATGTGCATGTTTTCTGAGCCTCATGGGAAGAGCAGCATACTCCTCGGCGTTGAGTGGTGCTATAGACTCAGTGTTTGTGTCCTCCAAATTCATATGTTAAATTCTAATGCCCAGTGTGACGGTATTTGGAGGCTGGGACTTGGGGAGGTGGTTAGGTGAGCCCTCATGAATGGGATTAGTGCCCTTATAAGAGAGACCCCAGAGAGTTACCTTGCCATGTCTTTCCACCATTTGAAAAGACAACACTTACTAGACACTGAATCTGCCTGAAACTTGACCTTCGACTTCCCAGCCTCCAGAACTGTGCAAAATAAATTTCTCTTGTTTATAAGTCACCAGTCTATTGTCTTTTGTTACAGCAGCCTGAATGGACTAAGACATATGGCCATCTGAAATCAAAGTGGAATGAACCCAATCAAGAAAGAGATACAGAGTCAGAGAAAAAAGAGATCAAAATATAAGATTTATTGCTGATAAAGCCATATTGAAGAAGGCAGCTTGGATCTGCAGCCACAATCAACCTCCTAGTACCCATGGCCATGAGTGTAGCTTACACACCCACTAGCCCACTTCACTGCAGAGACAGCATTTCTCCAGGATGTGCTGTACTTAACCAGAAATAAAAGCCTACAGCTTCAGGACCCACAGCTCCAGAAGAGACAGGGAACCAAGCTGCTGAGTGCTCAGCGCTCTCTACCAACCTCATCAAGCAGAGAAGTCACCAAGTGGAGATGGATGAGAGAATGGTAGAAGTTATTCTCCTAATGTTTCCTCTGAGGAGCTAGAGTGGAAGTTTTCTTTTACAGAAACATGAGGATTCAGAAACATTGTCCCTCCAACACTCTAGCTACATAGTTGATGCTTAAGCACTCCATAAATCCAGATTCTGTGATTCCAAAAGAAACGAGTCTGGTCTTTTCTACCTTTCACTACAGAGTTTCTTAAAGCAAGTTTATAAATAAATAAACTAGCAAACAAATAAGTTCAATGAGATAAAAAGAAACTTTAAAGGATTGTATGGAATCTTATACTTAGAGAACGTCTTCAGTCACACACAGGGTGGAAACCCCCTGGGAATATCTGCATTATTGAAAAGATGAAACAAAGGGAAACTGGCTTACTAAGAACTGTTCCCTTTTGAGCCTGAACTTCCAGACTCATCTTCATCTCATTGTCACAATCTGAGATGATGAGTCACTGGAGTTCCTATGTCGAGTGCGGTTGGCAGTAGATTAAATGCTGAAGCTGAAATTCCCACCAAGCCTGTTTTCGTAACCTGTGAAACACAAACAGTTCAGGACCCATTTCCTGAAAGGATATTCTCCACTTTCCAGTTACTCTGCTAACTTTAAATTGGACCCAGCCTTCAACCAGTGAATGTGAGGATACTGAAAAGGAAACAATGTTTTTCTTCAAGTAAAAAACTTCAGGATGGGGATGGAGGGGGGAAAGTTTACAAGATAATGACTTGCTTCCCTTTCAAAGGTTTCTCAAAAAGAATTGGTACATACTTACTTACTTATTTTGTAAGTTAACTTCTTTTTACTGAAGTATAGCCTGCAGGTAGGAAAGTTCACAAATCATGAATAAAGAGCTTGACGAATTTTTTTTAGGCTGAATACATCTATGTGGCCAGCCCCAAATCAAGATACAGAATATCACCAACAGTGCCCAAACTTCCCGTTGTGCCTCCCATTCATTACTATCCCCAAAGGGACTGCTGTTCCACTTCTAACATTAGGCACTAATTTTGCCTATTTTTGACCTTTCTGTAAGTGGAACCATATAGTGTGTACTCCTGTGTGTCTGGATGCTTTTGCTCCATGTTACCTTTGGGAGATTCATCCATGTAGTTACATGTAGTAATAGCAGAAGTTCCTTCATTCTCAACACTGTTAGTATTCCCTTGCGTGAATATGCCTCAATTTATTTATTCATTCTGCTGTTGATAGACGTTTGGATAGTGTCCACTTTGCAGCTTTTACGAATAGTGCTACTATGTGGATCCTAGCATAAGTCTCTTGATGAAGATTGGTACACGTTCCTGTTGGGTATAATGCAAGGCGTCATGCGTAGGTCACTAAGTTTGTGGTGACTTGTTCCAGCAGCAATAGGAAACCATATAATCACCTTTTCATGTGTTTATTGGCCATATGGGTACCCATTTTTGTTGAAGTGTCCATGTGGTTAAGTCTTTTGTACACTTTTTAAAATTATGGTATATATTTTTTTTACTTATGGGAATTCCTTATGTAACCTGCATTCAAGTCCTTTGTCGATAATGATATTCATCATGCATTCTCCCACTCCATGGCTTATTTCTTTTCTCAGTACTATCTTCTGCTAAAACAAAATTCCCAGTCTTAATCATGTCCACTGTATCTATCTTTTCCTTTATTGTTAGTGCTTTTTGTGAACTTTTTTTTTTTTGGTGAGGAAGATTGTCGCTGAGCTAACACCTGTGCCAATCTTCCTCTGTTTTGTATGGGGATGCCACCAAAGCATGGCTGCCAATGAGTGATGTGTGTGTCCACGCTCAGGATCCAAACCCATGAACCTTGGGCTACCAAAGCAGAGTGCATGAACTCCACCACTACCCCACAGGGCTGGCCTCTTGTGGACTTTTTAGAATACCTTGCCTACAAGGTCATGAAGACATTCTCCAAGCTATCTTCTATAAGCCTTATTGCTTTGACTCATCTGGAATTGATATTTGGATATCCGTTCTGGGAATGGTAGGAACCCTCCCCAAATCCAAGATCCCAGACTCCAGCCAAGGGCCAACCTTACATACAGGCCAATCAAAGGATGGCATTCGCAGGCCTACCCATAAAGTAGGTGTCAAGGTTTACTATTTTCCATTTAGATAACCAGATGATCCAGCATCATTTATAAAAAATGTCGTCTTTTCCTCACTGTATTGCAATGACACCTTTGTCATAGATCAGGTGACTCTACATGTGTATGTCTATCTGTGGGCCTTTTTTCTGTTCTATTGCTCTGTTTATCCATGTTTGCACCTGTTCAGAAAAGAGTTAACAAAGCAGGCCTGCGAATGCCATCCTTTGATTGGCCTGTATGTAAGGTTGGCCCTTGGCTGGAGTCTGGGATCTTGGATTTGGGGAGGGTTCCTACCATTCCCAGAACGGATAAGAGCAGCTCACTGTGCCTAAACCGTTTCTACAAACAATGTGATTTATGCTGAACACTTGCTTTCCTTCTAGGAATTTGGAACTTGGGTGCATACTAGGCAGAAAATGCACACATGACAAGCCCCGAGTAAGACCCCTGGGCACTGAGTCTCTGATGAGCTTCACTAATAGACAACATTTCACACGTCATGTCATAACCTAAAGCAGGAATTAAACGTGACTCCACTGGGAGAAGGCTTTTGTAAGCTTGAACCTGGTTTCCTCCAGACTTCACTTCATGCGCCTTTTCCCTTAGCTGATTTTTCTTTGTATCCTTTCACTATAACAACTCACGTCGATGAGTATGACTATATGCTGAGTCCTGTGAGTCTTCTCAAGAATCATCGAACCTGAGGATGGTCTTGGGGACCCTCGATGCAGCACCAATGCCACACTGTCTTAATTACTATAACTTTATACTCATAATATCTGGTAATATAAGTTTGCCAGATTTGTTCTTCCATAAGATGGTCCTGGCTATTTTTTACCCCTTGAATTTTCAAATAGATTTTAAGATCAACTCAATGTCCACAAAATTCAACCTGCAATGATTCTTATTGGGATTTTACTTGCTCTTTAAATCTATTTGGGAGAATTGATATTTCTCCCACATTGAGTCTTCCAATCTGTTAACAGGGTATAGTTAGGTCTTCTTTCATTTCTTTCGTTTTTCTAAATAGTATTTTGTAGTTTTTTTCTTTTGGCAAGAAGGTCTTATACATCATTTATTAGATTTGTTACCAAGAATTTGGCGGTTCTGAGGCTAATATAAATCATATTTTTTATTTCTATTTTCTAATTGTTTGTTGCTGTTTTATAGAAACATAAGTGATTTTTGTATATTGACCTTATATCAGCAATTTAGTAAGTTCCTGTATTCATTCTAATAGTTTAATCATAGAGCCTTTTGATCTACTATGTGAACAATTATGTCTCCCATGGATGACAAGAGTTTTGTTTCTTCCGTTTTAATTGCTGTTATGAGCTGAATTATGTCCTTCTGAAATTCGTATATTGAAGTCCTAACTCCTAATACCTCAAAATGTGAATGTCTTTGGAGATAGGGCCTTTAAAGAGGTAACCAGGTTAAAATGTCGTCATCTGAGTGGGCCCTAATCCAATGTGACAGCTCATAGGAAAAGGATATTAAGACACAGTCACACACAGAGGGAAGACCACGTGAAGACAAGAGAAGATGGCAGAATAGAGGCCAAGGAGAAAAACCAGCACCACCAACACCTTGATCTTAGTCCTCGAACCTCCAGACCTTCAAGGAAATAAATTTCTATCATTTATGCTGTCCAATCTGTGATACTGTGCAATGCCAGCCCTAGGAAACTAGTACAATCACTATGTTTCATAAGGCATTGTTCCTGAAGCATGCACTACACGCCAGGCCCTGGGCTAGGTAGTTCTCATACACCGTTTCTTTCATTCCTCACAATGTCCAAAAAGATATATATTATTGCCTCCATTTTACAAATGATAAAATAGACTGTGAGAGGTTAAGAAATGCGCCTAAGTCACCTTGAACAAGACATCAAGCCCAAATCTGCGTGACCCTGCTGCTGTGCTGTTGTACCTTCCCAGAGTTGTAAAACACAATTATTATGCCTTTAGTCATTTGCCCTTTATTTAATTCTAAAAAGTATGTTTTCTGATTGTGGGAATATACATATATATGTATATATATATGTATACACACGCACACACATGCACCATATATATATATAACCATAGAGACTTAGCTCTGGCCCAAATCTATCACCCAGACCTATCTCAAAATATAATTGATATCCCAGAGTGAAGCACCAAACAAGATACAAATATTCAAAGGATTTTGCAAACAAATGGGCATATAATTCTTAAACCCCTCACCTCACTGAGGACATAAAAGCATAAGAAGAGAGCAAATTGAAAGACTTTAGATGTTGACGTTCTGTGTGCCTGCCTCCCTCCCTGCCATGTGGAGCCATTGGAGATGCCTGTCCCTCTCCCTAAGCCTAGTGGGAGCTCTCAGTTAGGGTGACAGTGGACTGGTTGTTCTCTGGTTCTCAACTGAGAAATCTAAAGTGAAGGTAAGGGATGGTTCACTCGCGATGGATGAGCCATAGGAGTGATGGCAGTTAGGCCATCAGCAATTGCAGAATTCGCAGAGACAAAGATGCGTTAACGTTTCCTAAGGACCAGATGTGGGCCCTGTAGGAAGAGGTTATTTTAGGTCCTTTCCAAAAGGGCAAACTACAGGGGCAAGAGACCCCAGCAAAGAAAAGTGGAAGTGATCATCCAAGTTCTAGCTGCTGAGGGAACAAGCAACCAGCTAAACAGAAAACGCATCTCCACAGAAGAGAGGAGAGAGGAGTCAGGGAGCTGAGTGCTCACCTGGAAACTCAATGAAAGAGTCAGCTTCAAACATCTACAGGCCCAGGAAGGCTAGCCCGCCTCAGGGCAGTACCAGGAAAGAAAGGACTGTCCGGCTCCCCACCTCTTCCCTATCCTGTTCCACAGCAGCGAAATAAGGGGGAACAGCTCTAAGAGTAAGAAGAAGAAGAAAGCCAACCATACCCATGAGCCAACGACAGGGTTTCCTGCCACCTCAGGCCTTAGCTGGGGACCGGGAGTAGTTGCCTCAACTTTAAATCAGTTTGGATGTTTTGACTAAATCAAGATTCTTTCTAATACCTAAGAGAAACTGGAAAAGTCATCTGGGGAAAAGGAAGAACGAATCCCATTCAATAAATCTGACAGATTTAAAAGATAATTAGAGGCGCCAGCCCCGTGGCCGAGTGGTTAAGTTCATGCACTCCACTCCGGTGGCCCAGGGTTTCATCAGTTCAGATTCTGGGTGCAGACATGGCATCGCTCATCAGGCCACGCTGAGGCAGCATCCCACATCCCACAACTAGAAGGACCTACAACTAGAATATACAACTATGTGCTGGGGGGCTTTAGGGAGAAGAAGAAGGAAAAAGAGAAAAAGATTGGCAAGAGATGTTAGTTCAGGTGCCAAGCTTTAAAAAAAAAAAGATAATTAGAAACTACAGTGAGATACCACTAAGCACTCATTACAATGGCGATCATAAAAAGACGGATAATAACAAGTGTTGGTGAGGATATGGAAAAACAGGAACCCTCATACATTTGCTGGTGGGATTATAAAATGAGGTGGAAATAAAATCTCCATTTGGGGAATAGTTTGGCAGTTTCTTAAAAAGATAACTATAAACTTAAATGACCCAGTGAGTTCACAACGAGGTGTCTACCTGAGACACACGAAAACACATGCTCGTACAAAGACTGCCACGTGCATGTTCACAGCAGCATTACACGTAATGTAATAACCAACAACTGGAAATGATCCTAATGTGGATCAACTGATGAGTGGATCAAGAAAATCTAATATAGCCACACAATGAAATATAATTCAGAAATAAAAAGGAATGAATCACAGCTAAATGAGTTTACATGCTACAGCATGCATGAACATCATATCAAAAACATTATGCTAGGTAAAAAAAAAAACCCAAGACACAAAAGACTGCATATTGTATGATCTAATTTATATGAATTTCCAAAAAGAGGAAATCCGTAGACTTGCAGATTAATGGTTACCTGGCTGTGGGAGTGGGGACTGACTGCAAACAGACACAGGGAAATTTGTTGGAGTGATGGAAATGTTCTCAAACTAGATTGTGGTGACGGTTTCACAACTCTATAAATTAACTAAAAACCATTGAATTCCAATTCAATATAAGTGTACATTCACTTACAATGAGTGAATTTTATGATGTGTAAAACTATACCTCAATAAAGCTGTAAAAAAATAATAATCAACATGGGATCAGAGGTAGCAAGGTATAGCTAAAATAAGTTTGACAATATATTGATAATTACTGAAGCTGGAAGATAGGTAATAGGATTTCTTTATACAATTCCTTCTACTTTTATGTATGTTTGAAATTTTTCACAGGAAAAAGTTTTTAAAAGGTAATGAGAAATTAAAAATAATACTGCTTTACAAAGACACACTCTATTAAATATTCAATATAACTCAGCTTTTATACCTACATTTAATTTTCAAGCCACTCCATTAAATGTGGCAGTATTCAATAGACGATTGGTCGAGGAGATTCAAATGGCTGATGTGTCAGCTAGATCTGTGTTTATTTGTTGTGTCCAATGACTTTAGCAGGCCTACTATAACTCAAAGATCGTGGTGTCAAGAAATCGTAAAGCTAAAAGCGACTTAGAGAGGTCACCAGATGACCTCAGCTTCTGAAAGGTCTCACACAAGAAAGCTATCTTTTCCTTTTGAAATATTTGGAGTTATATGTAGGAGAGTTCTTCCAAATCCCTTTGACATTTTAGGCAACACAATCTGGCTGTGTTAATCAATACCTTCCTTTAATCTGCTGACAGCCAAGTCAAACAAAGAATGTTGGGAAGCCAGAAGAAGTTATGCATCCATTATACATCTGGCTTTTAATAAAAATAAGAGGCTAATGAAGGGAAATTACTGAGATGTAATTTTGTTATTAGAGAGTTTCTAAAAGACTGTTTTTAAGCTATTAAGATACCCAATTGGCTCATGGAACAGATGTACATAAGCCAGTAGCTGATAACTGGAGAAAGGGACTTATCTGGAAGGTTTGCTATGGAATAGTTGGCAGTGAAATAGTACCATCTGTTGGAAAGAAGAAATGTCAATCACCAGTTAAGTATATTTGACATATGAAAAAAAAATTTTAAGCCTCTCCAAAGCGCTTGATAGAGAATCTTGTTAGAATTAGAAGTCACAAGTTCAGTGGAACAAGCACCAAAATATGTTTATACATCACATCTCCCATAGAAACAGTCTCTTTGTATAGGCTGGGCCGTTACACACACAGACACACACACATGCACACGTACACACATACAGGAAAAATCGATAAATCATTTAAGATTTGCAGCCCTGTAGATATTTTTGAAATGTCACCACGTTTACTTCCTTCCCCTACTTTAAACTCTGAAATAGCTATGCCTAGCCACACAGAATCCATTTCACTGATTTCCTGGAAGTTTCTGATCATGATAATTGTTATACTCCTACAGACCATTGCCGGGTTTGAAGGGACTGTCAATAAATTTTGTACAGCATAGTAAAATCCTCTTTCCAAAACAAATAAATAGACATTCTCATTGCAATGTCAATCACTGAAAAGATGATTTGTTCATTTTGTATGTTGAATAAAATTCATAGCCTATCACAGTATGTAAATATCTAAACATCAGAGTGTCTGGTCCTCCTACTTGAGTGCAGTAAGTATAAGAGGAGACAATGCATTATCACTACTCACAATGATCTAGAAGTTAATCCTTTAGATCCAAAATCTTTCTTCAATCTTCCAAGTTTCCTAAAAAGTCAACGCTTCAAAAATCATTTTCTGTGCTAAAAATAGATAAAACGTGGACAGTTCCAACCATGAGCACAGAATGTTCTCCATTCCTTTCCTGAGATATCAGCTATTATGCAAAACGAGGTATTTTTTTTTTAATCTGTGTAGCACAGAGCCTTTTTAAAGCTAGTCATTGCTGTCCTGCAAATTTATGAGCCTGAAATTTGTAATTAATTTTGAAAGCAAATATTTTAGAAGAGTCAAAGTATATATACCACAAAAAAATTCAGGTATCTTTCAAATTAAAGAAACACACCACAGGAAGGACTGGCCCAGTGGCATCATAGTTGAGACCCATATGCTCAGCTTTAGCAGCCCAGGTTCACAGTTTGGATCCTGGGCACAGACCTATGCCACTCATCAGCCATGCTGTGGCAGTGAACCATATGTAAAGTGGAGGAAGATTGGCATAGATGTTAACTCATCTTCCTCAGCCAAAAAAAAAAGAAGAAAAGAAACATACCATCCAAAATCCTATAGATGCTCTCTATAGTTTCTGAATTCAACTTGTTAACCATTGTTGAATTTCTTGCAGTTGTGAACTTTCAGATGCATTGTTGATTCTTCTGTTCAATTATTCACTTAGCTCAGCTTAGGAAGAACTTATTTGAAAGAATCAGTGGAGAAGAGGGGTGTAAATTCCCAAATTCTAAAAATGGAGACCCGAGGTGGGATGTCTTGTGACAATAGGAAAGAAGCAAAAAATGGATGTGGAGTGGACAATACTCGCAAGAAAATCCTAACTCCAGTGGGAGATGTCAACCATCTGGAATATAGGGCATCATTCTCCCTTAGCTTGACAGGCCTTGCCATTCAGTAAGCGCTGATTCTTAATCTGGCCTGAAAATCCAGTTCAACAAGTGCTAAGAACAGTCATCCCCAAAGTGGGCAGATAAGACAGTTCTTTGTGGAGTAGAAAGAAAATATCAGGCTGCCTATTTCTAGTTTTAATTTTTATTTTTGTAAATGTTTTCAGAAATATGCAATAAATAGTAGTAATTTATAACTAAATGCATATACATAAATGGAGGTGAAAGCAAAGAAATTGTATGCTTTACCAATAGAAGTGAGAAATAAAAGAAGTTTGCAGTCCAATTTTCTAAGAACCCATAACCAATAAGTTGGAGTTGTTATAGGAGATAAAATCTAATTGCCATCACTATTCTAGAATCTCTCTAATATGCTGCAGCATCTTCCACTCAAAAAACAAACAAAAAACCTTGATTTACTACTTTACTTCCTGATCAAAAAAAAGAGTTTTCCTTCCCTTTCTCATGACCAGTATAATAATGACTATGTTAAGATTCTATTTTTCTCCCAACCTTGAACCATACTTCTCATTTACTGACTATAGCTATGAACAGGCTTCTTAGAATACTTCATTCTTTAGATAATTATATCGTCAACATCACTAGGAAAAAAGATTTGATTTACAGGATTTTATTCACCAGGGTCTCATCTATTCTTATATGGATTATGATAGTCGTTGGTGCTATTCAACAAATATTTCCTGTTCTCTGCTTTCTGGGCTCAAGGTAGGACTGTACTTCCTTTTGGCAATAAGGGTGGGGCCGTATGACTAATCTGGCCATTGGATTATGACCAATGTCACTTCTATTCTGGAGCATTTAATTGTCAGTGAGAGATCTTCCAGGGTTCTTTGTTTTCCCCCTCTTTGTTTCCTCCCGCCAGGAGAAGCCTGCTGACCTTCTCCATCAGCCCAATATCTGAACGAGCCAAGCTTCTCTGCCAACCTGCTGGGATATGTAGCACGTGCAAGAAATGAACCCTTCTTTTAAGCCACTCAGATTTGGGGGTTGGTTGTTACCCAAGCACAGTCTGGTCTGCCCCAATAACATCTTGAAGGATACCCGAAATTCCACTCAAAACCCAACAAGTCATAACTCAAAGTTTTAGTTAATAAGTTACTGTATATTGCAAGAGATCCAGCCTCAATATCAAAACCACAGGAACTTCTCTATTAATAAATTCCCCAAAGAGACAATTTGGCCCTACCTATTCCTGTTGTTTGAAAGGGGAATTTCACCCTTTGAAATTTCAAAGGGAATCTTTGGGATCAGGTGCCAAATTGGTCTGCTCAGAAGGCAAAAAGCAGGAAACTGTCTTGTTTGACCCCGACTTGGAATTTTCAGCCTTGAGACCTTGCCTCCGGAGGTGAGATTGATGAGATTGGCAGAACTAGTTATTCTTCCAGTTTTTTCTTAATCTCACTTTAAGTGAAAGGAGAAGTAATCTGATGCAATCAATTCCCCCCAAAAACTCATCTATATTTCACAAGGGATTAGTGTCCAAATATATTCCTTTACTGTTGTATTTTCCTCCTGTGATATTTTCACCCCAGGAGAATTATGAAAGAAGAGATCTGCTCTAAGCTGTTCTCAAAAGCCTCACTCAGGCACAGGAGGCAGCACAGGGCAGTGGGCGAGAACTGAACTTAGAACCTCTGTGTTCACGTCACAGCCCTGTCACTAACCAGCTGTGTGACTGCCCAAGTCACTTGACCTCTGTCGGCCTGTTTCCTCACCTACAAAATGTCCATAATAGTGGCCTCACCTCACTCTGAAGTTCATCAGTTTCTGAAGAGACGTTATTTCTGAAAACAACTAAGCAAGTTGAGTTACATTCTTGGAGGGATCATGTTTGTGAATATTTATTATGAACCAACACAGATTTACTCTCATAACATTTTTGGTCAAATTGTTCTTGACGCTGCTCTGTGGTTTCTGATTTTTCATTTCTCTTTTCCAATTCTTCTCACCTCCATTTACAGAACCAGAAAATCTAGTTTCTGCCACAAAATAGGAGAGGTCAAGCCAACACAAGATGGTGACCTTCATCCTTCTCCTCTGGTGACTTCTTTTTCTTTGATTCAATTTCAGGGGACTATAGTCCCCTGAAATTTGTTGTTTCTTTTGCTACTGTTTTTTTTTTTTCTATGAGGGCTGCAAAATGTATGTTTGGTGTCTGCCTGCCAAAAGAAATTTCTCTCCTGACACCTCAGGATATGGCTCTCTGTATTTACCAACTTGCCAGTCAACTGACCTGATAAAATAATGCGTGCACATGAAGACCTATACTGCCCCCCAGGGTGCATCTGCATCACTAACCAGAGAAGAAATTAAATGGTTCAGGCTTTGGAACAGATCGAAAGGAAGAACAGTATTTGGGGAAAGGAGAACTTGAATCACATTCAAAAACGCACCACCTGCACAGCCCGAAACAGAGGCCGCCGTAGTAGTGGCCAAAGACACCGGCCAGTGTGAGACCCAAGAGGGAAGCCTGGCCAGGAGCCGGGAACCAGCGCAGGGGTAAAGTTCTGCAGCATCCACTGGTGGAAACAAAAAAATAACCCCACTAACTCTGAGCAAAGAAAAGAAAAATAATTTTTCTTGGGTTTTTTTCTATGAGGGCTGCAAAATGTATGTTTGGTGTCTGCCTGCCAAAAGAAATTTCTGGAATTTATGTTGGTAGCCTTGAGCTTCAAAATGTCCAAGGAAGAGATGGGAACACTGTGAGGGGTGTGTGTGCATGTGTGTTTGATTTTGAAATGATCACTGTAGGGTATTTAAGAATTTCTGGTTTGGGGATGTGCTGTCCTGTTGTCACTTTCTGGTTTCATTTTGTTTTGAACTACGTGGAAAACGTGACATTTTCAGGGAGGAGAGCCTACACAGGAGGGAAATTCAGGGAAGAGGAATCAAAACAAGACTGGAAACCCCCCTAAAACTCAAGCATCTCAAAACACAGGACTGCAGAGGCCGCAGCTGCTGAGGAATCAAGACAGGCTTTGCCGTGAATCCTGTGTTGCTCTGTGATCACAACAGTGCTTCCTGTCAGAGTCAACGGTGCATTCAGGGTGGAGCTCACAAGAAAACCTCTCTTAGTCATGAAGTGCCAATTTTCAACTCTTTAAAACAGCCAGGCAACATTCTAGAAGAATGTCGTGTCCAGAGTTTGCCAAAAGATTTTTGAAGAAGTTTTAAAACTTGATGTTCAATGATTCCCATCTTTTGTTAACAAAGCCCACTTGTTAATCTCTCATATACCTGTTACATGAATGCCATTATGTCAGGCACAAAACGGGGGACAAAATTAAAACAAGGCGTGTCCACGCCCCGGAGGAGTTTTTGGAAGACCTCAGGGAAGGTGAGATCTGACTGAGAACTTACCGCTTGACGACTTGGACAGAGAAGCACAGCGAAAGGCACCGGCTCTAACTTGCTTTCTGCAGCCCCCATGCAATGACAACGTCTGTTAGCAGCCAGAGCCTCTGACCCTATGCACTCGCCTGCTGGTCCTCTGGGTTCCCTTAGCAGAGAACGACACGATAGTGTAGCTGTCGCTACCCAGTACCAGCCTGACGTGCATTGGCCTGCCTGGATGACAAAATGAAAGTCGGGAGGACTCCCTATCCAAAAATACTGGCCCCTCACCTGTAACAGGGTCTGAGGTTCTATAATTAGAGAATTCTTCCTATATAGGCAGCATGATAAAGTAGAAAGAGCTTGGATTTGGATGTCAGGCAGACCTGAGTTCAAATCTCAGCTCTTCTGCATACTATGGGTCTTAAGCAAGTCACTTCTTTCGTGAACTCCTATTTCCACGTGTGTTAAATGGGGATAATATACGAGAAAGTGAGGCAATCGTAGAAGCTCCGGACGTAGTATTTTCCTTCCTTTCTTTTCAGAGCCTAGACGTGCGAATACCCCAGAGTTCAGTAACAGTCTAAGCTCTTATGTTCTGGCAAATTGGATGTCTTTGTAGGGAAATTAATTACCACCTTCAGCTGTTATCCAGAATATTGGTGCCCTAACCACTCAAGGATGTGATGCTTTTGGCAAAGATTTCTCTCTTGTGAGTCTTTCCCTTACTCTCATAATCTTCTCACTACATTAGACCACCCTAGAGAGCAAGGACTGTATCTTATTCATTTTTGTATTCCTGATGCATGGCATCAAGTACTCAATAAATGTCTGTTGGATGAATGAATAAATGAATGAACAAATTCTCTAGGGAGAGGAGAACAAGAAAGACAATATGATTAAAAGGGGAATGTACTCCAGGACTAAGAAGAGGGAAGTGAGAGGGTTACCAGAACAAAACAACTTTTTCTCTTAATTTATAATTTTATCCAGAATCAGAACTGCTGCTGCTGCTGCTTAAGAGAGTAAATGATTCCTCCAAAGCCCTCCTCCCTCACAGGCACACGTACAGTTACGCTGCTGCTGCTGCTGACAATGACGATGATGATGATCCTGTGGAACAGAATTAGAGAACCACCTTTTCTTAAAATGGCTTTGGCAATTTCTGAAACTATTTTTCTGCTGCTTTTAGGAAGGTAGCTATACCAGTCTTGTCAGCTACACCTGTTTTCTAAGCCACACCTGTTTTCAATATCTTGCCTACACTAAGTATGTAACAGGTGTGACTGTTTTTTAATACAAATGCGGCCTCACTGTGGACTGAGATGAGTGCCTGAAGTGGGTGTGCAGGGTACATCTCAGGCTTCATGAACTTACACTGCTCCTGGGGTACCTGCCCTGGTCCAGGCACCTCCCCAGGCTCAGTTGTGCCCTCCACTGATTGCCAATACCTCACTTTATTTTTAACAATAACTCTCACACTCAGACATTACATCCTGAAACAGGATCACCAGGCCAAAGTAGAAGAATCTAGAAGACTCTAGTATTATCCAAGCTCTGTGCTAAATACCAGCTCTCTCTCTGAACCTCTAGATTCTGGGTTGAGAATAGATCACCAAGGCAGATGATCACTTTCCTCAAAATAATTTTATTTCAGTCCCCTTCTTGCTCTTCCCTGATTCTGTTTCATCCATACATTTCCTCTTAATTTTAAGTTTTAGAGAGCAGGCTGGGGGGTGGGGGTCTCTGAACTCTTCATGAAATAAGCCCAATCCTCCCCAGAGCTTGACACACCAAGAGGAGAGACAGGTTCACTAAGCACTGAGAGGGCACCTAAAGGTACCTAATTACACACCACAGCATCGCTACAGTGTTACCATGGCAACACTAAGGGGCCCAATCCAAGATGGAAGGACAAAAAGCTCTGCTCATGGTGGCCTTTTCTTCCTGAATGTACAGAGAATAGTTTGCAGATACTCTAGACCAGCACTGGCCAACATATATCATATTGCAAATATGCATGAAATATAATGGAAGCCACAAAGAAAGCCCCATATGTAATTTAAACTTTTCTAGCAGCCGTGTTCGAAAAAGTGAAAAGAAAAAGGTAGAATTAATTTTAATAATATATTTTATTTAATCCAGATATCCAATATATTAGTATTTCACATGCAATCAATATAAAAATTATTGATGTATTTTACATCCTTTTTTTCACACTAAGTCTTCAAAGTCCAGTGTGTATTTTACACTTACAGCACTTAGTGATCTAACGAGTTCAGGGGCTGACATGTGCCACCTGATCAAAACACACAACTGTAACAGAGAATAAACGTGACTACATGGGTGAGTCCCCAACATGCTGCTATGTCAGCTCAACCCCAAAACCAAGGTTGACTTTAATAGAAAAACACTAACAGCATTTCCATAATGAACAGGAAAAGGACCAGATGTCCTTTACCACCATTATTACCTAACACAGTCCTAGAGGTATAAGACGGTACAATTAGACAAGAGGAAAGCATAATACGTATAAAAAATTGAAAAGCAGATATAAAATCGTTATTCAAAGATTACGTGATTCTTGACCCATAAAATCCAAGTAAATCAACTCTAAAACTATTTAAAATAAGAGAAGGCAATAGGTTGACTAGATATAAAAGTTAATATGCAGAAATCAATAGTATCTATATACAAACAACCACCACCTAGAAGCTAGAATGGAATAAATAGTTCCATTAAAATAACAAACAAAGGGGCTGGCCCCGTGGTGTAGTGGTTAAGTTTGCACGTTCTGCCTCTGGTGGCCTGGGGTTCATGGGTTTGGATCCCAGGTGTGGTCATCAAGCCATGCTGTGGCAGTGTCCCACATACAAAATAGAAGAAGATTGGCACAGATGTTAGCTCAGTGACAATATTCCTCAAGCAAAAAGAGGAAGATGTTGGCAGCAGATGTTGGCTCAGGGCCAATCTTCCTCACCAAATAAATAAATAGATAGATAAATAAATAAATAAAATATGTATGAATTAAAAATGAAATGTGCAAGACCTGTATGAAAAAAATCTTAAAACATCACAAGAGATTAAAAGAAAGATTGAAAGTAGAAGGGCAGACCATGTTCATGGTAGGAAGATTCAATATCATAAATATCATAATTGTCTATTAGATGAAAGAGATGCGAGAGAAATGACATGATTTTGCAAGTATGTGGGGACACTGAGTGTTTGGAGTCCATGCCTACCTGAACATGAATGGCAAAGACAGCGTGAATCACCTGCTCCCCTCCGTCCCATGACTGGATGGTCTAATTCTGTTGGAAAATTTGCAGGTATATACCTTGACGTCTCTCTGGTTGCTTTTGAGTAATAACAAAAGAACAGACAACATTTCCCTAGGTCTATCTCTGCCCCAGCAGTGAAATAATGTCAAGTGAAATGAATGCAGGGGGAGAAGATGGAGTCGTGGAAGCAAAGAGGTTACCCTAATCCCAACATTTTCACTTAGAAACTGCTAATTTTATGTAACTCACTTTACCTCTCCGAGCCTCAGTTTCCTCATCTGTAAAACAAAGATTTTAAAGGGCCTGCATACTTCACAGGGTTGTTGGGAGAATAAAAAGTGAAATTTGAAGGTTCTTTGGAATTTTAAAACGGCTTATCATTATCAGTTTATTATCCAACAAGACGCAATCCATGTTCTGATTCATCTTTAATTGAATATTATTAACAAAGCTCTAAGCCTGAGACAAATAAAATAAACATAAGTTTAGTCCTCACGTTTGTTTGTTTATTTTTAAGGAGCTTCAAGGAGTAGACATTCTCTGGACCGACCTCTTGAAGGATTGCCGGCTGTGGTTTCCAATAATTACCCAGAAATATCCAGGTTCCATTGTCTTCTTCCTCTCCTATTGCCCTCTTCCCCTCCTGGAAAATGCAGAATTGTTTGCAGAAGGATGGATGTGAAACACCTTGAAACCATTCATATGTATAGAATATACATGTTCTTGATTCCCCCCTTGGAAGAGAGCTGTGTGACCGGCGTCAGAGTACGCCATGAGTGAGAAAGAAACTTTCAGTTGCACTGCAGTCCCCAGATTTCAGAGTTTACCTGATGCCACGGCATGGTCTATCCAGTCCTGCCTCATAGCACTTGAGTTTTATAAGTGATGATCTGAAAGAGGAATTAGAGATCAAGTTCTTGCGTGTGGAGCAGATTCATGAGATGGCCAGGTCTAAGGTATGGCCACCTCTACAGATTGCTGATGTGGAGTGAAAATAAAGATAATTCTGATTACAGATGGGAAACTTTTCTTAAATTTTCTAAGTGAGGACTTTATTAAAGGTCTATGTAAAAAACTTCTGTAAAAATGACCCTTATCACATCAGGGATAGAATTAGATTTGGTAACTAAGGAGAAGGCAGACCAACAAGGGGTGAGTGAATATATTTGCGGCTCAGGGTCTGAAATCTTTTCTTTGAAAGAGTGTCTATTGATGATGCCTCACAGTTTGGAATTGGAGATACAATGAAAGTGAAATTCAGCCCATACTTAGCCTACCACTCTGAAGAGTAACTGAGACGTAACACAGGTCCATGCCCCACCCCCACCATGACCATTATGTGGCTCAGGGGCCTTTAGCAATAAATGCTTTTATTTATAATGAGAAGCAGTTGAAATATGAAAGGAAATGATGGAAGGACAGGACTTCCTGTAAAGTACGTGAACAAAGCAATAATACACAAGGTGCCTTTCTAAACAGCGTTAGTAAATTTTACGTAAATGTCTGCCACGACCTTTTGTGCTTGTGAGCTACTTCAGTTACAGTAACATCAGAGACAGTGACCAAAGCATTTACTATAAATTCAAATGTTTTCCTGTTAATATGAATCAATGTATAAAAATCAATGCATGCCTCGTGTTCAGACACAGAAATATTATGCACAGGCACACACACAAGGAGAAAGAATATATATGCCCTTATCTCATTTTCTTTAAAAATGTTACATTCAGAGAGCACCAGCAAGTACATACAGTCTAGAGAAGGAAATAGCAGGCTTCACGAAGCAATTATGAAATGCAAGGCACCAAATTAGCATTCCTAAGTCAACACAAATCGAAGTGACTCCTCCAAGATTTGTCCTAAATCATTAACAAATCAAACCCTTTTTCTGTAAGAGCTGAGAACTTGGCAATATTACAGAATTATTTCATTACTTGACTATTAAAATTCATGGAGCCCTCAATTATATACATTTGAAACTTTTTAAGTTTAAATTATTTCACTCTTAGGAATGGGGGGAAATAATAACATTCGCCCCAGCATTCTCAAAACTTTTTTTTCCTTTATATTACTTTAGTTGCCTGATGGCTATCACAAAAAGTAATTTCCTATAACATTCTATTCTACCGCAAAATGCTTCTCCTGTTCTTTATCTAGATTATGTGGCATGATGTTGCTTCAACACCAAGGTGGGAATGACTGGCAGGCAAGACACTGATGGGAGGGACTTAGGTGTGAATGAGGAACGCACATCAGAATAACATGAAGAGCTATTTGAAAATACATGTTTGGGGCCCACCCTCTCAGATTCTAGTTCGCTGCAAATCTTTTTACTGGGCACGTGTTTCTTTTTCACAGTGGTTGTCAGAATACTGGGCCAGGTTTGGGGCCCAGCTCTACCAAGTGAATAGAAACAGGTGGCTTGTGCACCATGTACCAACAACACCTGGCCCGGCCTTACTGTTCTTCTCACATTTTTCCTTCACTTCATTTTTCTCACTAATTTTTAGTTGATCTTGCTGAATTGTGTGCCTCTTTATAAGTAGTCTTGAATTCCTTTCACAATGTGGAAAAATTTAAGGAACTTATTAAATAATAATGGGGCAGGGCAAATTCTCCAATGGGGAAATTTTATATTTCATACCTCAATTCCATCCTTTCCATGACCTTTTTCTCTCATTTCAGAGTTCCACTGGTGCAGTATTTGCTCCTTATCCCATCGGCCGCATTCTCAGGAGAGCATCTCATATCCATCATTGAGACTCGGAATGAACTCAAATCAATGTGCTACCCTTCCCAGGGGTGTTTGTCTTTTCTCTAATTGCAAAATAAGACTTATTACCTCTTAAATCAATTTCAGATATCAAGGAAATGGGAGAAAGTGGAGGAAGTGATCATGGACAGAAATGTGTCTTCTCAATACTGCAAAGATTATAACACCCACCAAGGACTATTTCTGCTCAGGACATGTTAAAGTAAAATGTTACTGTTTAAGTAACGGTTCTAATTTATTGCTTTATTGATAGCTTTCTGTGAACCATGGGACGAGCCAAATTAATAAAGATGCTGAAGAGAGACTAAAAGAGATTACTGTGTTGAAATTAAAAAACAATCTAAAGAGAATTAAATAGCCACCGACTGTCCATGTATGTGGAAGGGAGACAGAAGAGATCCAAACTGTTAAAGCAGAAAGGGGTAAACGAAAATAATTGGGTTGTTGTTAGTCTCGGATGAGAGTTTGAGGGTGCACTTTAAGTCACAAGGCCACGCGTTTAAGAGTGGCTGTGATGGCCATTACTGCTTGCTCTGCACTTTGGAGAGAATTTCGCCCTCTTTATTTGGACTCCCCTGTGAGGACTCAGAATATAAACATCCCTATTATGGATGGAATTGTGTCCCCCAAAAGATATGTTGAAGTCCCAACCCCCACTACCATGAACATAACCTTATTTAGAAACAGGGTCTTTGCAGATCCGTGGGGCCGGCCCCGTGGCCGAGTGGTTGAGTTCACGCGTTCCACTTCAGCAGCCCAGGGTTTCACCGGTTTGGATCCGGGGCGCGGACATGGCAGAGCTCACTAGGCCACTCTGAGGCGGCGTCCCACTTGCCACAACTAGAAGGACTCACAACTAAAAATATACAACTATGTACTGGGAGGATTTGGGGAGAAAAAGGAGAAAATAAAATCTTTAAAGAAATAGGGTCTTTGCAGATCTAATCGAGTTAAGATGAGGTCATATTGGATTAGGAGGACTTGTATCTGGTATGTGTCTTATAAGAAGTGTCTTATAAGAAGAGGGAAATTTGAGACAGAGACACACACTGGGAAAAGGCCATGCAAAGAGGGAGGCAGAGATTGGAGTAAAGCATCTACAAGCCAAGGATCACCAAGAATCGCTGGCAACCCCCAGAAGTTAGGAAGAGACAACAAAGAATTCTTCCCTACAGATTTCAGAGGGAGCACGGCCCTGCTGACACCTAGGTTTCAGACGTTTAGCCTCCAGAACTCTGAAACGATAAGTTTCTGTTGCTCTAAGTCACACAGTTTATGGGTCTTGGATCCGGCAGCCACAGCAGGGCGATTTGAGGAAGCTTTCCTGAGCCCAAAACCTTCTCCGTGACCACTACCTCCTCACGATAGTGTGTTTAATAATGGATTCAGATTGTTGGGTAGGACAAAACCTAGATCATGGAAGTGTGTTGAAAATATACTATACATAATATAGTATAATATACATGTTATAATATTATATTCATTTACTCTCTATTAGAAGCCTTAGCACTAATTTTTATTTTTTCCACTCCTAACTACCTGGTCCTTCACTTAAATATTCCCTCTTCCTTTTTCTATTGTAGCAAAATCTACATAACATAAAATTTACCATTTTAATCATTTTTAGCGTAGTTCAGTAGCATTAAGGACATTTACATTGCTGTGCAACCATCACCACCATCCATCTCCAGAACTTTTTTATCTTCCCCAGCTGAAGCCCCATACTTGTTAACCACTAACTCCCCATTCTCCCTTTTATACCCTCCAGCAATTAACCCTCTACTTTCTGTCCTCGTGAATTTGACTACTCTAGGTACCTCGTGTAAGGGGAATTATACAGTATTTGTTCTTTTGTGTTTGGCTCATTTCACTTAATAATGTCTTCAAGGTTCAACCATGTTGTAGCATGTGTCAGAATTTCCTTCCTTTCTGAGGGCGAATAATATTCCATTGTATGTGTGTACCGCATTTTGTTTATCCATTCATTATCAATGGACATTTGGATTATTTCTACCTTTTTTGCTGTTGTGAATATGCTGCTATAAACATTGGTGGACTTGCTAAATTTTTACCCACTTTTTTGCCTTCTTGGCTGACAAGGAAGCAAAGCTACAGAGGAATTGTACAACACTTCCAAGACTTGCAAGTTCTTCATAGCAAAGCCTGTCGATGAAACTCACTACATCAATGAAGGGATAGAGCTGTCTGTATGTGTGGGTCTAATCACTAAATCATCCAGCGTATACATTATTAAGAAAAAGAAGGATCATATTTTTGGCCCTAAAGCAAGTCCCAACATACTTCAAAAGACTGAAATCATACAGACTATATTTTCTGACCACAATGAAGTTAAAATGGAAATTAATAATAAACCATATGTAAAAGATTACCATCTATTTAAAAATTAAGAAATATGCTTCAAAATAACCAATGACTCAAAGCGGAAATTTAAAAATATTTTAACTGTACAACAATAAAACATCAAAATCTATACCAAAATGTTTTATTATTTAAAGGGATGTTTATGGTCTTTATATATTAGGAAGGAATTAAGTTGAAAAGCAATGAGCTGAGCATCCATCTCAAAAAAGTAGAAAAAGAATAAAAGACAAATCCAAAGGAAGTTAATAATAAAGACAAAAGTTGAATAAGTAATATATAATAAAGAAAACCAAGAGAACCAAAAGTTTGTTTTTTGGAAAGATTAAGAAAATTGATAAACAGTTGGTGAAACTGATTAAGGAAAACAGAAGGCATAAATGATCAATTCAAAGAATGAAAGGAAGACCTAACTAGAGATTCTACCAACATTAGAAACATAATAAGAGGATGTTATGAACTTCTTTATGCCAATAATGCTGGAAATTTAGATAAAATGGGGGAAATCCCAGCAAAATAAACCTTACCAAAATTATGAAAACACAGAAAATGTGAATAATTGGTTTGAAGTCTATGTCTGATAATTCTGACATTTGAGTCACTTGCAGATCTAGTCTCTCTCTCAGTCCTGTTTCTTGACATAAGTAGTCACTCTTTATTGAATGCCGGGCATTGTATATGAAAAGTTGCAGAAGTTCTGAACGATGTTATCTTCCATCAGAGAGGATTTACTTTATGCTCTGGCAGGCAGCAGGCATGGGTGTAGATCACCTCAATACGCTCAGTGCATATAGATTTGAGGCGGCCTTGCAATCTATTTAAGGTTTGACCTTCCTCAAAGTTGCACCCGCTCCTAGGTTTCAGCCTTCCAACAAAGCCTGGGGTGTTTACTAGAGCACCTCCTCCATGGCGCCAATTTTTGTCTCCTTCTCTGGCACTGTGAGGCTGCCCAAAACCCCCACTTGGCTTTTCAACCATTTTCAGCTCAATTTATCCACCTCTCACCTTGTTCAGGTTAAGAATCAGTAAAAATCCCAAGGGAAAAACTGGGGCCAAGTTTTCGGTTGACTTCTCTGCCCTCCCTTTTCCTTTCGAGGATTTTGTCCCCTCAAGTTTTGACTGTCTTGGTGGTCCCCAAACTCCAGTATTGATTTTTTCAGCTTTCTGAGATTACTGAAAGTTCTGCTGATTTCGATACTTCTTAGTATTCATCTTTTACCCAACTTTGTAGCCTCTGTCCCCAGGCCAAGAACTGGCAAACGCCCCAAAGGATGAAACTGTGTGCAGAATGTGGAGCTCATCCCAATGACAAGCCTTTCTCTTCAATATACTGGTCCCTCAAATCCATACTACCTTGATTCCTTCAAACATTTTTTTGGGATCGAGCTTTTCTAGATATTCTTGATGGGAACATTGGTCTCCTGGAGGCTATACCCTTCCAGCCGAAATCAGAAATCTGATCATTAAAGCACAGATGAAGCGTTAAAGATGTAGTAATGGTTATAGAAGTTATGCTTTTATTTTTTTAAATTATCTTTTGTGTGTGAGAAACTTTGGCCCTGAGCTAACATCTGTTGCCAATCTTCCTCTTTTTGCTTGAGGAAGATAGCCACTGAGCTAAGATCTGTGCCAGTCTTCCTCCACTTTGTATACGGGATGCCACCACAGCATGGCTTGACAAGCAGTGTGTAGGTCTGCACCCGGGATCCTAACCCATGAACACTGGGCCGCCAAAGTGGAGAGAACGAACTTAACCACTACACCACTGGGCCACCCCCGGAAGTTATGTTTTTAACACTGGCATGTCAGGAGTTGAAGGCAGATGGCAGCAGTTGGGAGGAAAAGAGGAGCACTGAACGGAAGGACAAGGATGCTGATAGCCTTATCTTATGAAGTGGTCTGCGATGATTCTAGAAATAAAGACATAAGCAGTTTACCAGTATGCTAAACCAGTACAACTGTGGTATGCGATCAAAATGCAGCTTTATTTCAGTTGTCCATTGCTCCTTGCAAATGTATCCAGTAATGTTCACCTTCCCCTGCCTCTGGATGAGATCTTGGACAGATCCCATGACATTTCTGCTCACCACCGGGTAATAGACGTCCCCTTGTTAATTTAAATTGCAAAGAGTCTTAAATCAGAAATTAACATCCAGTCCTCAACAAATCAAAAATTTGAACTGATTTAATGTCAGATCTTCTCTTTTTCACTTGCCAGTCCCACTGTGGGCTGGGTGTTGCAGAAGGAAGGAGACACATGGTCTTTCTCTGGCTGCACTTCCTCCTGAAGCTGGGCCTTCTTGACTCTTCAGAGTTGGAGCGCAGGGAGGAGGGAAAGGGGCCAGGGAGGTTGCTTACTTGAACTGATAATAGTGTCGGTTAGCTCCACACTCTCCAGACTGGCACGTGTCCAAAACTGTCTCTTTCTTTCATTGGCACTTGCACTTACCTACTGGGTCACTCTGGCTGCAGTACCTATGACTTGTGTGATGCATTACTTTCAGCTGGCCTCTCTCCCCAGCCCTTGGTTCTCCAGCAATCACTTAACAAGGATGCTGGCTGTTGAATCCAATCACCGCTCCCAGTTTGTCATCTTAGGCTGGACTTTAAATGGCTCCAGAGCATTCCACACTCCCATGTGGTCCATATCTGGTCCGTGGGAAATATTCATGCCCCTTTTGACTGGCCATTGAACAGGAGTACAGTTATCCCCTTTGGTAACACAGCTCTCTTTTATTCCATCATCTAAGCTGCTCACTGGCCAACAGTCTGACCTTTTTGTCCTCCAGATTTCTTAGAATGAGAATTAGACACCAGTCCACTCTGTATCCCAAACCCCAGGGGTACATATAGGACACCCCATTTGGTGCAAGTAAAGCCCCTTCATACTCATTTTGAGTCTGAGGCAGGCAAGCTCTGCCCCAACCCTTTCGTGGGATATGTGGATGAGGTTCGCAACAGAAACTTCTCCGAAGAAATCATCTTCACGAAATGCTCTCCATCCCTCCTCACTTCAATATTTTACGTTCTTGAAGTAATAGTGGGTAAAGAGGAGCTCAAGAGTCAATAAACTAGTTCTTGAGCATTTCCTTTGTAATTCTGCATATGGGAGTTTGTTTCACATTCATTATCATATTAACACTTTGGTCAAAATGGAGACAAGAAGTCTCCTATTTTCACATACTGTTTCGAGTATGTTGCTTCAAGTTGTAAGAATAGCATACAGAGCAATCAATGATCACAAATGCAAGGGCAGACAGCCAAGCAAATGAGTAAAATAGAACTGAGGTAAGAAAGATTATTTGACCGGTTTTGTCAATTTTTAACTTTCCCACATGGGTATGAAGAAATAGTTTACTATAACAAGCAAAAAAAAAGAGACAGATGATGATAAATGGCAATATATACTCAGCCTCAGTAGTAAAGAACAATAAGGAGTGGTGGAGTCTGGGGAAAACTGGAAATCTGAATGACTGACAGTCACTACTCAGCTCAGCTCAACTGTTTCCATAAATGCAAACCCAGTTTTGAATATTTGATGATTTTTCAAGAGAATCTGGAAATTCTATATTTTGATGTTTATACTTGATCCTTTACATTTTGGCTCAAACACTTTTTTCAAACAGTGTGCAGGTCAAATAATACTGTCAGTCTATACTCACTACAGGAGAGACACTAAAATAGTGAGCCAAAACCTCACATATCACAGTAGAAAGTCAGTAAATATTTTCTTAAGTTGATAATTTACAAATAGCAATTTTAGTTTTTAAAATATTGCCTGTATTACTTTGAGAACAAATTAAAAATAAAAAGGAATTAAAAACTCCTTCCACAAAATTCCAACTCTGATTTGACATCCCTGGCTGGAACATCTATTTCTACCAGAGAACAGAAACAGCTGACTCCTTGCTCCAGCAAGGCCATAACAGCAGCCCCACCAGCTTTGCAGAAATGTTAACTGTGCAAGGGTTCATCGAGCTCCATGGCCAGCTTCTGTATCTGTACCCTCCTCTCCCACGCTAGCTTGCCCGAGATCGTGTTCCTTGTACATACTCTATATGTAATTCTTACTGGCTGCTGAGGGAGGACAATGACAATATCTGAGGACCTGCAGAGCATGTGCTCAACCCAAGGACCAAGCTGAGCAGTCTGAAGGGCTCCCCAGACATATCCAATATCTGTTGACTACAGAGCATTTTATTACCCAACTTCCTGTCTCTGCCCACAACCCCATGTCGTTAATCCAACGCCATCCTCATGACTACACATCCACTCACAAATGTTGGACTTCCTGCAGCAGCCACAATCACTCCCATTTACACCACTAGAATATCTTTGTCTCCATGGATTCTCCATCCAGATTATATGAGGCCATGAGCACAAATCCGTATCTTCCCTTTTGCAGAATCTCTCCCCCATCCTCGGGATGAGTCATTTGTCCTGAGCTTACTTCCAACAAAAAGACGGCCAAGAGACTAATATTATCCCAGAATGATAGAAACTACAGGGCTTTTATTTCCTTCCTTTTAATAAAAATAGCTAACAGTTGTTGAGTGCTTTACTTTGTGTCAGACACTGTTCTAATCTCTGTGATGTAGAGACAATTATCCCCATTTAAGCCAAGGAAGCTGAGGCCCAGGAATGTTAAGTAACCTGCTCAGGGCAGAAATTTAGTAAGTGGCAAAGCCTGTGTTTCAGTCCTGGCTCTGACTCCCAAGCTTGTGTTCTAAACCACTAAATTATGTAGCCTTTCAGTATAAAACAAGACATGAATGCAAAATGACAAATCCATAAAACGGGCTATAACCGTTAAAATCTAATTCTATTACATCCAGGAGGTCTCTCTTCAGATGGAAAAGAAGAATTGAACATCGTTGACTCTTACCTTTCTTCCCCCTAATTATAAATCGTCTAAATGGCATTTGGAGCCTTTATAAAGTCAATTCGAAAGAACATTTCCAAGGCTTGTTCACTAGAGGTCACTCTCCTAACTGTGGGGTCTGGTTTGGCCCATTACAGTGTGAGAGGGCAGTTAGTGAACAAATGATGGCTACCATTCGATGTGCCCAGCAGATGTCACTAGAATCCCACAGACCCTGAGGTTGATTTCCTAACTAAAGAACTACACTTCACTGACAAGCATCTCACCTCTGTCAAGGCAGGTTGTGCTAAGTTTATTATTTTAATAAAATTTAAAGCATAACACTACTTAGTTGTCAAGATAGTCTACCCAAAACTCACACACAACTCACTTATCTTCTGGGAAAGCAAAATGAAATATCTTGCTTGAAATAACAGACTAAGATAAAAACAAGGGGGTTAATTGACAGGAATGACAACTCAGACTAGGTTCAAGGCGGTTTTCTCAATGGCTTTCACCAAAAACCATGCTACACCCAGGATCAGGGCTACAAACGAGTGCACATGGCTGCCAGTGTTTCCACTGTCCGTCATTGAGGTGTTCTCAAGGGTCTTAGTTTGCCCAGGTTGCCATAACCAAATATCATAGGCTGGGGGGCTTAAACGACGGGAATTTATTTCTCACACTTCTGGAAGCTGGGAAGTCCAAGATCAATGTGCCAGCCAATCCGGCTCCCTGGTAAGGACTCTCTTCCTGGTTTGCGGACAGCTGCTGTCTCAATGCGTTCTCACACTGCAAAGAGAAAGGAAGGAAGCTCTCCAGTGTCTCTTCTGACAAGCAAGCACTGATCCCACCCTCATGACCTCATTTAAAGCTAATTGCCTCCCAAAGACCTTGTCTCCAAATATCATCACACTGGAGGTTTGAGCTTCAACATATGATTTTGGTGGGGGACACAATTCAGTCCATAGCACCAAGTTTATTGGTCAAGAGAGGTGGTCCCTGTAGCCCAGGTTAAGCAAGCACTTGGCTATGTTGGAGGAACCCAGAACATAGGTTCACAGCCTTTTATACCATGTTAGGCTTTGGAGGCCATGTCAGCCCCCAAGGATCCACCCTATTACCTTATGAGGAATTTATTGCTGCACCAATTGCTTACTTCAGAGTTCTGGCTCCTATCAGCATACCTTCAGCGGCCCTACCCACACCTTACCTCTGGGACTTTGCTTGATCTATCTGGAAAGCTCTCAGTTTACCCCTTTATGTGCAGATGCAGCCCACACGACAGATTCATGGAGGTCTCTTGTCAACACCCCTCAGAGTCTGGTGTATGTCTTCCTATTCTATTTACTCCCCATTTCATAAATGGCCAAAAGGCTATCTATCCGGTAAGGATGAATATAGAGATGAATAGTAATATCTTTTTATTATTATGACTTAGCTGAAATAATTAAAACTTACAGTTATATACGTTATGAAGACTCTATTTTACCTGAGGTAAAACCTGTTCCATTTTATCAACACTGCAGAGAGTTGAGAAGTGGTGTTTGCTTAAAAGAACCAATTTCTGAGAACAGCAGTCATGTGCTTGAGTGACACGACCCAGACAACTAACAAGGGCTTCTGTTGCACTTTTGCTCATTTTGGTTTAAAATGCTTAAAGATATATCTATAAAGATATACATATCTTGAGACATAAAATGAGAGAGTTGAAAGCACTGAGGAAAAGTGTACTTTTTTTGGCAGGCTAGGATGCTGAGAGTAGATTGTTCATAGATAAAAAGTTAAAGGGACTGGAGAGTTCAACCGAAAAGATAGAACACATTTCTAGAATATTCCATGCACATCTTTTCAGTACCTTTGCAGAGAGTATCTCTTCCATTTGAACTTAAAACAGTACATAAAATGTTGACCAGCTCAAACTAGTTTTGCTTCCTTAAAACAGCTTGTTGATTAATCAAACTTTGCTCAATAACAGAGACAGCACTGCACATGTGCCAAGCGGGAACCTATAGTCCCAGAATGACCCCTGAACCAAGACTCTTCAGAAATGTTGCCAGCTGAGCCCTTTATGAAGAGAGAAGTCCTTCAATAAGGAAAATCAGCTTCCAGCAGCTTGATTACCATATGTGGGCTGATTCAAGACTAGCCAATCAGCTTACATGGGCCCAGCTGCAGCTTAGTAGCTTCTGACTCCTTAAATTTTATCCCAAATTTTGGATCAAGGAGGCAGATTTAGATTTGAGAGCCATGCCTCCTGTCTCCTTGCTGGTCGACCTCACAATAAAGCCTTCTCTTTTCTCAAAAACCAGCACCATGGTATTGGCTTCTATGCTCATCAGGCAGTGGACCCTTGCCCAGTAACAAACTATCCTCTCTGCCTATAAATCTTATTCATCATTTAAGGTTAAGTTCAAATAGTTCCTCCACTGTAAATTATTCTCCAACCTCCTCAACTGTAGTCAGGATCAACAGCTCCGAACTCTCTTCCCTCAGTCCATTTTATAAACTGTCATCATTAAAGAGTTTATCATATGGTATCATTGTCAGGCAGGTAACTTGAGGCTGTGTATGTAGTAAGGAACATGGGCTCCAGAGCAGACTGGGAGGTGGATTCTTGATTCTCCTACATACGAACTGTGTGGCCTTAGATATGTCATTAAACTTTACCCAGACTTGTTTCCTCATCCATAACATGGAGGTAATAATACTTTTATCTTATGGGGTTTTGGAAGGATCAAATACAGTCACGTGCTGCTTAACAACAGGGATGCATTCTGAGAAATGCACTGTTAGGCTATTTCCTCATTCTTTGAATGTCATACAGTGTGCTTACACAAACCTAGATGGTACAGCCTACTACACACCTAGGTTATGGTACCAATCTTATGAGACCACAGTCATACATGCAGTCAGTCGTTGACTGAAACGTCATCATGTAGTACATGACTGCAACATAAAATATGAGAAACCAATAGTGTCTGGCATAAAGCAATCCTCAATTAACGTTAACTTTTATTAACTCACCTATTAGATAGGCTGCTCTTCACTGTATATTAGAATCACCTGGGAAGCTTTTAGAAAATAGTGGTGCCCAGGCCCCACCCAAGACCTATTTTAAAAGATTCTGGATGGATGTGGCTGCCCAGGTACTGATACATTTGAAGGCTCCCTGAGCAAGTTGCATGCTCCAGGGCTGGAGACCGTTCCATTAGATTGTTATCCTTTGACAACAGGAACTACTCCTCTTTGTATCCCCAGAATTTGGGTTAACGCCACCCATATGGGAAAATTAAAAAATGTTCGTTGAACCAAACTGATGCGAGAAGATCCAGAAGGACATAAAATTGAAGTATATCCTCGAAGCACCTCCTGAGAGCTAGAGATGGTTTTAGGTGTAACTGTTGCCCGAGATTACACCCATGTGCCCAGGAGTGGAAAGTTTCCCAGAGTACATTAGGGGCATTTGGGGAATAAGAGGCAGGGGGAGAATGTTCGTCAACTGCCAAGTTTTTCATAGAGACCCAGAGTTCATGCTGATAGAATGTCAACAACTGTAAGATCCAGTTAAACCTTCATTTGCGGGGATTGAGAAAATAGCTTCAGCATATTCAAGAGTACTGTCCAGTCTCAAAACTATGTACTACTCGTTTCCTGGTTCTTGCAACAGGATTGGCAGCGCTCTGAAGAAACAGAATGTACTACACCAAGACGCCCTGTGGCTAATAAAACCTAATAAGCTTGACAGGAAAATACTGAGCCAACAAAGACGACACAAAGATAAGGGGCATGGATTTTAGGAGTTGAACACAAAGTGAAGGGTAGGTGCTGGAAATTGTCAAACTGAAAAGATGAATGTTTGGATGGCTGAAATTTGAACCTATTATTGGGTCCTCTTATTGTGATTTGCAATGATTGTTGTAACCACAAAGGAGACAGCATTTTGAAGCGCCTGGTTATTTTTGAGGGTGCCTTCACCTGATGATCCCCAATTCAATATAGCTCAGTTTTAGTGAGGATTGTAGAATTTTGCTACAGATTTTACTTGCAATCAATAAAAAAGTATTTATTACGGACTCATATACTCAGAGCACCGTGCTAGATACTTCAGAGATTGGATTACATATGCAGTACGAGCTCTCAAGCAGTTCATAATTCCAATAACTCAACTACAATATGGTTCAACTGTTAACTCAGCTTGAGCAGACATACGTGTTTAGTATTTTCTGCTTAGACTGTGATTTGTTTGGCTTAACACCAAGGGTATTTTAGAGTGTCTCAAATCAAACCATTTATTCTGAGCCTGGAAATATTTTCAGTAGGAACATCAAAAGCCATAAGTTTTTTTACCCTCACCTTAAAGCTCTGTTAATTATTGTCCATATATACGCCTAACAAGTGATCTTCGTGAGTAAATCAGATAACTATAAATAAACTGAGTAAAAGATTGTTCCTAATAAACTGAAGTAAGTTGTTGTCTGTACAACTGAATACAATAACTGAATTTATTGTCTGTGAGGAAATAAAGGTCCAAGCTCTTCCACCCTCAACGCTAAGCCCTGTCCCACCTCCCTGCCCCTTTCGTATGTGTACCTTCTTGCAAACTTCCTCATTCTCTCCACATGATCACCAGCCAGAGGCAGAAACAGAGACTTCCCTTTTTGAAAGTGAAAAGTATCAAGTGAAACTCTTGATGCTCTCACTCTTCAACCTCTTTCTGCTTCCCACCTAAGGGTAAGCTACGGGAGCCTGTAAATCTCTGACAGGCACAATTTTTCTTTAGTTATTATGAGAGGAATTTCAGAGTAAGGAGCAGGCAGCGTATAACACAGCTACCCAGCAATGAATCATTTAATCAAACCTAAACCACCCTCATTGGCCGTTATTGTTCCCACTTCCTTTAGTAACTTATGACTTGGGGAAGCCCCCATCTAGTGTTTTCTAGCAACCTATGGGCTCTTTGTTCAGTCTCAGGTTTAAGACGTACTTAAATTACTGCCACATCTCAACAATCTTGAGATCTCGGTTCATTCAAACTTGGTAAATCTTTCCTGTGGCCATGTCCTAAGCTTTAATGTAGACCATATATTTCTTTATTTTTCTGAGAGCAAATCAGAGTTTTGGTGAGGTTAAGAACAAATGAGAAATCTCCTACACTGTGCGTATAAACTGGCCCAACTCTGTTGGAAAACATTGGCATCATCTATCAAACTTGAGCTCATATAAACTCTGTGACCCAAAAGTATGACTCCTATATATGTACCCAACAGAATACACACATATGCCACAGGGGACATACACAAGGGTGGCCAGAACAGCATTACTCACAAGAGCCAAAATCTAGGGGGAAATGTATATCATCAGTAAGTTAGGTAAATAAATTACAGTATATTTGTACAATGGAATTCTATACAGCAATGAAAAAAGAATGAACTACTGTGATATATAACAATTTGGTTGGCTCTCACAAGCACTATGTGGAGTGTAAGAAACCAGTCATGAGAGAAAATACATCATATGGCTCTCTGTACATAAAGTTCAAAAACAGTCATTGGGAGACAGACTAATGTAAACTTGGGAAGAAGGGAGCAGATAGCGATTGGCAGGAAACACAGAGACAGCTTCTGGCGTCCTGTTAATGTTCCATTCCTTATCCAGGTGGTGGTAGTTGAGTGTGTTCACTTTGAGACATGTGATTGAGTGCTTCTGATTGTGCACTGTTCTCTGTGCATGTCGTACTGTGTGTCTTACAGAAAAAATATCTCAGAGAAAAGATAAACGTCTAAATATTAGGACTGGAGATAAAGTCAAGGCTGGCTCATTAGCAAGGAAGGGAAGGTTCTGCTGAATTCTAGAAAGACTGCCTAACATGCCTTATATCCTACTTAAGAACAGGATGTGTCCTAAAGGTAGTGATATAACCTTGTAGATAAGGTTCAAATAGTCATAGCTGTGGCAAAGTGAGGGCAATAGAGGCAAGAGTACATGCCTGGGATGGCTTAAAATCACCCAGTAGCCTGATATAGTAGATATAACTTTAAGAGCAACCTTCCGAAAACAGTTGACCAAAGATATTCATGGGGCAGGCTTACTGAAAATAATTTGAATTACTATAATTTAATGTATTGCATTAAAATTAGGCAGAATTCTATTTCACCTAATCCTTTCACAGAAGAATAATAAATTGTTAAGAATTAACTTATTTAATATTGAACACGTCACACTTAATAAATGCAAGTTGCAGATTTACAGCAATCTATAAATTTCTAGGTGTCATCTAAAATACTTTTATCTTCCTCTCATGACAGGAGCTGAAGTTTTACTCAAAATGTTTTATGTTTCAAAAAGGAACTCTTTTATATGACTTTATTTTTCTTAATTAAATTTCAACAAGAAATTCTCTTTTTAAATAATCACATTTTAATAGCCCAATAATACAATAACATTTTGAATAATCAATTCTTAAGCAATCATTAGATTTTTTCCAAAGGCTGTCAGAGAGAATGGTGTTACTGAAGAGGCCAAATATTTCATGAAATCTCTGTGATGTAACAAGTTCAAAATCAAAAGTTTCCATCTCAGAGCCACATTTGACTGCCCATTGGACTGATTATACACAACCTCAGAAGCACCTAAACCCATAAAAAGAGAAGATGCTCATATGGATGGAATGATTTAGAGGAAAAGAACAAGTTAGGAAGCAGGTGTAGGTCAATTTGTCAAAAATCAACTGAAAAATGGTAGAATATGCAGAGAAGAGCAGCAGTCAGAAGACCTGTCCTCTAGACCAGGCTTTCCCAGTAACTAGCTCTGTGACCTTAGCCAAACAAGTCCCCGTTTCTTGCTTCAATAAAATGGTGGTTTCATTCCCAACAGGCTTTGTGGAATTTAATTGACAATGAAGAAATGTTTACCAGACATGTTAGGGAAGGGTCAGGTGAAGTCAGCGCCAAGATGACACATCGGCCAAATTCCACCTGCAGAGCTGTTTAGTTTGACTCATGAGGCATTGGTTACATGGTGTTTTAGATTTGAACTTGTTGATCACATTTAGAATTTGGAAAGTAGCATGAAAAAGTCCAGATTTCCAGCTTCCACTGAAAATAGATACAGCAACAGTGGGCTGGCATACTCATGTCGCAAAAGTTGTCTGAAGTGAGAAGTGACTGTTCCTTTAGAGACAGCCTGTATATCCAACTCTACATGGTCCTTATATTTCCTATTGTGGCCTTGTTACTAGAATCCGCTGATTGAATCTCTCCCAACTGAGTTCCATTGGTGCCACTGCCATGCTACGGGGACTATCGGTAGACGTATGGATGTGAACCGAAAGAGCTGTATCCCCAAGAGGCTGTGACATGAGGATCCCAAACCTACTCTCATGAGGTGGAATGCCTCTGGCTAAGAAACTTGGGAGAGAGTGGTCTACCACCTGCCACCCCAAAATGTGAACAAACACTGACATTCTTGGAGGAGGAGGGTAAATCCCACAGTGGTTCTTGCTAGGAAGAGAGGCTGCTGACCAGCCAGAACACTGGAACACTACTGTTTCCTTCCATTTTATTATGGGCTAAATTGTGTCCCCCACCCTGAAATTCATGTGTTGCAGTCCTAACCCTCAGTACCTCAGA
Source organism: Equus quagga (assembly GCF_021613505.1). Classification (NCBI taxonomy): domain Eukaryota; kingdom Metazoa; phylum Chordata; class Mammalia; order Perissodactyla; family Equidae; genus Equus; species Equus quagga. The sequence continues at coordinate 12,779,533 of NC_060274.1, read as the reverse complement.
ATGTGATTGTATTTGGAGATAGGACCATGAAGATGTGACTTAGGTCAAATGAGGTCGCCTGGGTGGGCTTTAATCCAGTATGACTGGCATCCTCCTAAAAAGAAGAGATTAGGACACAGACACACACAAAAGAAGACCATCAACAAGCTGAGGAGAGGCCCTCAAAAGAAACCAATCCGGCTGACACCTTGATCTTGGACTTCCAGCCTCCAGAACGGTGGGAAAATAATTTCTATTTAAGCCACCTAGTCTGGGGTATTTTGTTATGGCAGCCCTAGCAGATTAATACAAGTTTCTTGAGGGGTTTTTTTTTTCCTTCCATTTATACCAAAAAGTTACATTCTTCCAACCACAAAAGCACAAACAAATCGAAGGAATCCCTGAGCCTCCACGTTCCTGCTCTAACCCAGCCTGATTGCTCTGCAGACCGGCTACATAGCTATCATCTTGGGACTGACTTGTCTTCCTCTCCCAGCTTGGCTCTTTATAGATCACACATCTTCTTTCTTGTGTTTCCCACATTTTGCTATACTGTATCATAAAGTGACTTCCTAAGAAATGGGGTACAGCATATAAATTTTCTCAGTCCTCATATGCCAGAAAAAGCCCTCATTCATCCCTCTTCCTTGATTAACAGTTTGTGCTAACATTAGAATTTTAGGTTAAAAATCACGTAGGCAGTCAGCATTAGTTTGCTAGGGCTGCTGTAACAAAATGTCACCAACTGGGTAGCTTCAACAACTGAAATTTATTTTCTCACAATTCTAGAGGCCAGATGTCTGAGATCAACAGGTCCACAAGGTTGGTTCCTTCTGAGGGCTGTGAGGGAGAAATAGTGTCAGAATGATTGCAAGGTCCAAAAAGATTTAATTTGGACCCTTGTCTCACACCATACACAAAAATTAACTCTAAATGGATCAAAGACCTAAATATAAGAGCTAAAACTATAAAACCTCTAGAATACACAGGAGAAAATCTACGTGACTTGGGTGAGGCAAAAAGTTCTTAAATATAATAGCAAAAATATGATCCATAAAAGAAAAAAAGCGATAAATTGGACATCATCAAAATTGCAAACTTTTGTGCTTCAACAGATTCTCTTAAGAAAATGAAAAGATAAGCCACAGACTCAAAGAAAATATTTGTAAATCTTGTATCTGCTACAGGACTAGTATCCATAAAATATACAAGGCCTGTACAACTCAATACTAAGAAGATGAAAAATCTAATTAAAAAATGAGCCAATCATCTTATTAAACATTTTATGCAACGAATTATATGAATGGCTAACAAACATATAAAAAGATGCTCAATCTCATTGGTCATTAGGGAAATGCAATTAAAAGCACAGTGAGAAACTATTTCCCATGACTGTAATCCAAAAAGACACCATAACAAGTGTTGGTGAGGATGTGGAAAAACCAGAACCCTTATACATTGCTGGTGAAAATGTTAAATGGTACAGTGACTTTGGAAAACAGTTTGGAAGTTTCTTAAAAAGTTAAACGTAAAAATAACTTGCTCCTGATACAGACTACAATATGGACAAACCTCAAACACATTAAGTTAAGTGAAAGAAGTGAGATAGAAAAGACTACGTGTTGTGTTGTGTGTATATACGAGATGTATGTACATGTTGTAAAGAAGCTGGATGCAAAAGACCACATACTGTATGATTCCATTTATATAAAATGTATAGGCAGATCTATGGAGGGAGAAGCTTATTAGTGGTTGCCTGGAGCTGGGGACTGAGAATTAACAATAAACAGTTATGAGGGATCATTTTGGAGTGATGGAAATGGTCTAAAACTATTGTGCTGATAGTTTCACAACTTTGTAAATTTGCTAAAAATCATTGACCTTTTCACTTAAGATGGGTGAGTTTTATGACATGTAAATTCTACCTCAATGAAGCTGTTTTTGAAATCAGATAGCTTCATAATCTTTGGTGAATCACCCCATATTTTCTAGTATTCAGTGCTGCTATGAGAGGCCTATGCCAGTCTGATTCATGTTCTTTCTGGATGACCTGGATAGTTTCTTTGCTTTTTTTAATTTCTGGAGTCTGTTTTTCTACTTTCATTATCAAAAGATGTATAGTACTATTTTTTGGGCTTTTAAATCTATGTAAATAGTATCTTCTGAATCTATCATTTCGCAATCTGCTTTTTTGCTCTCCACATTATGTTTTTGAGTTATCCACATTGATACATAGTCATTTTAACTATTACACAACAATCTGGTTTTTCTACTATAAACAGTTGCAAAGAATATTCTTGTTTATGTTTCTTTAAGGAAAAGTGGCAGTTTCTCCTGGGAATATATCTATAAATGGAATTATTGAGTCATAGTCGGTGTGCATCTTCAGCTTTACCAAGTATTGACGAAACGTTCTTCAAAGCAGTTGTTCCAGTTTACATTTGCACCAACAGTATATGATGGTTCCCATTTCCTCACACCCTCACTTATACCTTTAGAGTTTTACATTTGGGAAGCAAAATACATTAGCTGAATGATAGAAATGAAAATAATTTCCTTAGCCTCAAAGTTCTGAAAGTTTACAATGACGTGTTTAAGTGTCGGCTTTTGTGTTCTCTTTGTTGGGCCTCCAATGACTCTTTTAAATCTGAAGATGCATATGCTTTAACTCTGGAAAATTCTCATTTCCTCTTCTCTATTGTTTCTAATCTCTCTCTCCAGTTCCATCAGGTATGGCTGTACAAATCGTGAACTGCACAATTGGCACAATGGCAAACTCACCTGTTCTTGAACCCACTGAAATGATCCTCTCTGATCCTTACTTTATTTTTTCCATCTCTTTTTGTTCAACTTCCTAAGATCTCTAATCAACTTTTCTTTCCTCCAGATATTCCATAGCACTTTTGTCAGAAAAATCTCTTTCTTCTTATCTGATTGTCCTTTTTTCATGGTCTCCTTCTCTTGTGTGACAGACCTAGAATTTTAAAGAGGCTACAAATTAGAGAAAAACAAAATTATGTTCTCTTAAATTTCCTGAGTCATCTGTTTCCTCTCAGGTCAACTTTCCTGCTTGCTATTTTGTTCCTCATCATTCATTTCCATGATCTTTGTTCATCATATTTAAAATTGGAGAATTGGAAGAGTGGATTGAAAGTTCTGAATCTATGGGCGAGTTTGTCAACTGGCAGGTGTTGCTTTAGGATACATGGACAGGGAGTAGACCCTATATTCCAGAATGCCAAAACTGCCCTGGTTTTGCCCAAATACTTCATCTTAACTCTCCAGGGTTTGTCCACGTTTTTAATGTCTTTAGAAGAAAAAAACCCTAGATTATTCCTTATACATCATGCACTATGTCTGGTGTCTGCAAATTTTGAGTCTCTCCAAGGTGCCTTGTGGCCAGCTGGCTCTCTTTTCAGCATCATCCCTCTACACGTTGTTTCTAGGTTATAGGTCATCTACTCTGCTTTATTAGTTATTATTGCGTCATCTATTTTTCATCTTCCTCAAACAAGTCAAAATCCTTGTCCATCTTTCCCTTCCTTTGTTGTAATGATTGTACACATTTTTTTCATTATTATAAATTCTCGTAGAATTTGGGAGGGAAAAGCAAAAAAGCATGAGCTCAGTTCATCAATGTGAGCCAGAAGTCTCAAAATTAATTAGAATGTTAAAAGGAAATTTGTGCCCCAAATTAGTGAATTCAAATACATTATTTACATATAATTAAGGTAACATATTAAAATGTACTAAATTATAATCCATCATGCAACAAGCACAAATGAATAGTATCTAAAGTTTTTCGGATTTTTTTGTAGAGAAGAATTTTAGAAAATGAAAAGAGAAAAGAATATTAGAAAATGAAAATAGGGCCTTCAAGATGAGAACCCACAAAGACACTGAGGGATTGCTCAGAAGATCAAGGTTAGAAAGACAAGAGACAAACTGTCAAACCACCTCCTTAGATTTGGCCTCATCTGTTTTCAATCCTATAATGAGGCCACACCTAGGAAAAGTTAGTTTTACATGATTTGGGGAGTTCTTTTTTTAATATGGAAAATATTATAGAGGCTCTCAGTTACTAGAGGATTTATTGATCCCTATTGATTGTCTAATTTCCACTCATTTGCAATATACTTACTGATGACAACTACAACTGCTCTTGGCACTAAAAAGAGTAAGACCAAAAAAAACCACAATCTGGACCTGAAATTGTTTACAGTCTCATGGTGAAATGAGGAGCTAAATAGACACATGTTCCCCAGGAGATACCACGGAACCATGGCAGGGGGGCTCTTAAATTTATCTTGAGACAGGGAAATCATTGTGGAAGCAATGATGTTTCAGCCTAGACTTAGAAGAAAAGGATTCTGCAATGTGCAAGCTGGGAAGGGCATTACAAACAGCATTTGAGAACCACAAAGTGTTCGGAGAGCATGGTACCCTTGGAGACTTACAAGTGGGTTGATATTTCTAGAGCATGAAGTGTAACCAGAGAAGAATTCTAAGTTGGCACCACATATAGCAAATGCAAATTAGTGTGACATGGACCATTACTGTCACAAAAGTATTTATAAAGAAGGTTGTTATCAGACGTGCAAAAATACTTTGAAAATAGTACAAAAACGTTGGCATTTCCTTCTAAGCCAAGTTCATATTTCAGCTTCTTTAAAATCTTGTCAGATTATCTTAGTTTCTTCCAACAAATGACTTTGGTCAGGTTTTCTTCCTCCAGAAATGGAATTTTCTCCTTCCGTTAGGAAATATGTTGAAGCTAAAACTGACTTCTCGTGCACCCATCCTTTGTCAGACAGTCACGGATGTGTTCCTATCAAACTCTAAACAGTCATTTATTTTATCATTTTGATCAGATCCACGAAATTTAGATTAGTAGAACAGAAAACTTCATTTATTCTATTTCAAGTTGGGGAATAAGAGCTATTCGCTTCTTTCACATTTTAAGAAACCAGAGGTATCTTCTATTTTCTCATTATCTTACGCAAAGAACCTATGGATTCTAAAGATTAACAAATTCACTAAAAGACACCCAAAAGTAAAGACTTTCAAAATGAAGTGAATTACTGGTAGAACTCAAATTGAAGAAGACAATTTAGTATTAAATCAACGTCTCATCCTCTAAACTTTTTTAAAAAATCAAAATAGATAATGGAATTTAAGATGTTTGACTCCAGTTTCATAGGCCTCAGTTTTTCATTTCACATTCTGGCTCACTTAAACATTCATGGAGGGTTTTTTATTCTTGAATTTGTTCCAACTTCAGCGCTTAAATATAGAATCCCTGATGAGTAAACACTTAACCAGAGTCACTCCCCAACAATCCCTCATGCCCTTTTCACTCTTAACACTCAAGTTACGTATTTTTCTATTCCTTCCCTAACCAAATAGAAAGGAGCATTTTAAACTAGAAAGTGCTTTTTCTTCACAAATACTTCTATTAGGTACCAAGGTTGCAAATCACATTTTTAAAAAAGGTGTGCCTAGGCAAAATTTTTAACAGGGTGATCCATTTATGTAGCGGGAATTCATAAAGCATCAACTATCAGCATAATGTTAGGTGTGGAGTTGCAAAAAGAATAAATATAAATACAGTCCCTGTGCATCAGGAGCACATTATGCTACTGAGGAGAAATAGAGAGGAAACAGGCAACAGTAAGTCTCTCTATGATTACGGGACAAGAGACAGGGTGGCATGTCAGTTTCCCATAATTTCCTGTCAAAAGTATCCCCTGGAGGAGATTCCCAAACTCCTCCTCAGAGAGTTTATTGATTAGGTCTGGGGAAGAGCCAAGGAATCAGACTTACGAGAGCCAGGTGTTGATTATTATGAAGATAAAGGTTGGTGTGCCCAAAGAGTATTTCGTTAAGGAAATGAGCAACCAGCTGAACTTAACAGGATGCAGAGGATTTAATTAGAAGGGTGTGTGTGTGTGTGTGTGTGTGTGTGTGTGTGTGTTAAGAAGAAGTGTGCTAAACGACCTGTTTGACTGGGGCAAGAGGACTTATTTTAGAAATAGCAAGAATTAAGAGTAAAACAAGATTTTATCAAGGCCAAGAAAATGTTGACTTTGTAGGCAGTGTGCAGGTATTAGAGCTGAGGAATGGCATGATGAGATCAGCTTTTGAGCAACATTCATCCAGCAGAGGCATTTAGGATAAATTCATGGTGAAAACCAGGAGACCTAGCCTACTCATTCGTTCAGTCACTTAGCAAGCATATGTTGAACATCCACATTATGTGAAATGCCCTGTGCTAAGTAGGAAGAACGCACAGCTGTAAGCACCAACAGTCAGAAGAACTGTCACACCAATTCTGTAAGTTGTTTATGTTTAATCTTTTTTGTTCACCAAAATTTCTTCTTGTGGCCTGACTTAATTTAGGACCATCCTAACAGCTTTCAGTTCTGTATTTATGCTAATTTGCCTAGCTATTTGGAGTTGCTGCATTTGCAATTAAAATGTTCTGTGTAGTTGTTAGAAAACTACTCTGTAAGTGAGATGAAAAACAATTTTGTTCCATCCAAAATATACTTAAGAGACTCTGAGAGGAAAAATAAAGATTAAAGCCGCGTTGATGGGTAGACAGATCTTGAAATACAGAGAATAGTTAAGGACACTGTTTAGAGGTTATATGTCACACCTTTCACCGCAGAACTTTTGAACTCTTAGTAAGAAAAGACACAGTCAGAAACCAAACTACTATTTGTGTTATGAGTTATCGTATCACACATTCCGACCTATAAGAACTAGCAAATTTCTCCATTTTTTTAAGTCAACTTAAATATTTTTCAGAGAACGCCATCCCACCAAATGATGCGAAAGTTCATCTGAGTTGTCTTCCCTGGTCAGTGCAGAAAGATATTAAAGCCATGTATATAACAGAGGTCAAAATTGGCACCCGTTGGCCTGGATTTAGCTCCCTGGTATGTTCTAATGGCCTAAAAAGTATATATTATAAATAAGATTTGTAACTACTAAAATGTTTCCAAGTAGTTGCCAGAATTAATATGGGAAGCATTCATGTAAAATTTGTATTTGGGGCTTCTGTTACAAAATCAGAAGATCTGGTAATATGTGGCCTGTGTTAATTCTTGGCAACAATTGACTGAGCCAAATGGCCCTTGTTCCTCTTAGAAGGGGTATCTTCTCATAGTTGTGACAGTCTCCAACCTAGTTTATGATCCTACACACAACAGCTTCAGTCACTGTGTTTTACCTCCTGGCCCCAGTAGGTATTTGATTTTTGCCTCTCTGGCCCACTGGGGTTTTAAGGGGAAAATGTGACTGGTGCTGGGTACCCCAATAGGCCAACTAAGCATGTGTTTAAGATGCTCTGAAAACAGACCACCAAAACAGGAGAATTGTTTTTGAAATTTTATGTCATTAAGACATTGACGTCACCACGAGAAATGCCAGAACTCTACTGGGTTTTCTAATATTCATTTTACAGTTTAGGATTTTTTATTTTTTTTATTTATTTATTTTTTTTTTAAGATTTTATTTTTTCCTTTTTCTCCCCAAAGCCCCCCAGTACATAGTTGTATATTCTTCGTTGTGGGTCCTTCTAGTTGTGGCATATGGGACGCTGCCTCAGCGTGGTTTGATGAGCAGTGCCATGTCTGCACCCAGGATTCGAACCAACGAAACACTGGGCCGCCTGCAGCGGAGCGCGCGAACTTAACCACTCGGCCACGGGGCCAGCCCCTAGGATTTTTATTTTTAATTAAATGAGAAGGGGACACATCAATAGTTTTTCAGCACTAGGACAATAAAAATCATTTTGTGGACCCTAAGTTGGAACTCAAGAACTTTTCTTCCCCTCAAGATTTTCAGCTCTGTTGAGTCCGAAATTATAGCATCTACAGTTGAAATGACTTGGAGTCCTTTGCCAGAGAGCACAAATAAAATTAGCACTGTAGCCAGTGAGCCCTCACCTTCACTGGTAAGGATAGAAAAATACCCAAGGGGAGGGCAGGGGAAGCCTCTAATTTTGCTCGTCTTTAATTGGGGTCAGAGAGGAATGCACTCGAAACACACAAAGCTATGCCAACCCTTTGAGCTTAGCCTGGAGTCACTACCTTCCTTCATAGTTTAGTAAGATTTAAAGTTGTTCATGTCCAGACAAGGCGGACTTAAGGGCTCAATAATGAGTGGTGAGAACCGAAACACATTAAAATACACAAAAATACAAACCTTAAAGGTATTATACAACAAAGCAAATATTAAAGGTTATTCTCAAACTGAGATTAGCTGATGTTAAAAGTAATTTAAAATTGATCTGAATTAATTTAAGATTATATTAGAACAAGAAAAACAGGAAAAAGGAGGGAAGGGAGAGAAGATTGAGCAACTTATACTAAAACTACTTGCCAAAAATGAGAGGGATTAAAAGGATTTTGTCTCACTGTTGATGCTGACCATCATAGAAATCGAGATTAAAGACTGCTTTTGAAAAAAATTCATAGTCAACAGGTAATTTCAAACAAACTTCCAAACGTAATACAGTAATATATTCCAGTACTCACTGCTAAAAAAATTGATCATGAACTATTTGCCAAGCCTTGTATAAAATTGTTGATGTACATTACCTCTTCTTAGTCTCCATAATTGCTTTATGAAGTAGAAACAGTTATTATCCGATTTTTACAGATGAGGAAACTGTAGCTTAAAGAGCATGTGACACATACACACCCAAGGTGATACAGTAAATCATTGGTAGAATAGGAATTAAAAGCCAGATCTGCCTGATTCCAGAGCATGAGCTCATTATTATTCAAATTATATCCTACTCCCTCCCAAAACATTAGAGAAGAGACAGCAGAGAAAATATAGTTCATGTGCAAAATTAACAGGGAACAGAATACAAAAGGAAGATACAGTAAATCATCTCTTTTAATAAGTATATTTGGGTAAAATTCCTATGTTAAAAAAGTCATATTAGGCCTAAAAAAGATTCTAACTATAAGTTACTTATTGATAAGCACATAAAATGAAATGACACAAAATGATTAAAAGTCAAAATAAACAGAAAAAGTATGTCAAGCACAAAGATAAAATTGTTACCACTACATTAATATCAAACAATGTACTCTCAAACAGGCATCAAGAGCCCCTGATGGCCTAAGGGTTAAAGTTCAGTGCACTCTTCGGTGGCCCAGGTTCAGTTCCCCACTGCAGAACCACACCACTTGTCTGTCGGCCATGCTGTGGCAGCAGCTCACATAGAAGAGCTAGAAGAAAAGGGGCTAGCCTGGTGGCGCAGCAGTTAAGTTCGCACATTCCACTTCATGGCCCAGGGTTCGCCAGTTCAAATCCTGGGTGCAGACCTACACATAGCATGTCAAGCCACGTTGTGGCAGGTGTCCCACATATAAAGCAGAGGAAGGTGGGTATGGATGTGAGCTCAGGGCCAGTCTTCCTCTGCAAAAAGAGAATTGGCAGCAGATGTTAGCTCAGGGCTAATCTTCCTAAAAAAAAAAAAAAGAAGAACTAGAAGGACTTACAACTAGAATATACAACTATGTACTGGGGCTTTGGGAAGGAAAAAAAAACAGAGAGGAAGATTGGCAACATATGTTCACTCACGGTGAACCTTTCCCAGCAAACAAAACAAAACAAAACAAACAGGCATCAAAAAGTGAGAATCATGGGGCTGGCCTCATGGCCTAGTTGGATGCACTCTGCTTCAGTGGCTCAAGTTCACAGGTTCAGATCCAAGGCATGGACGTACACCACTCATCAGCCGTGCTGTGGCAGGGACCCACATATAAAATAGAGGAGGATTGGCACAGATGTTAACTCAGGGCACATCTTCCTCAAGTAGAAAAAAATAGTGATAATTGTCATCTAAATTGATATATTATTAAATTATATTATATATTTATATTACTATATATTATATAGTAATTATATATATTATATATTTTATGTTATATTATAAAATGTAGACTTCAGGAAAAAAGAATAAGGAATTTTATACCAATAAAGATATATTTCACAATAAATTATAACTTTCATGAAGGTTTACTAAGTGTTGTTGAACCAGAATGCAGAGCATCCATCTATTTGCATAGCAAAATGGTTAAAAATACTGGAAAAAGCAGCACATACCATAGTAATTAGAGAATTTAATAGACCTTCTACCACAACATGTGATGGGCAAAAAAAATCAAGGAGATAAATAATTAAAGAGACCTGAAAAAAAAGTATATAGATGAATTTAAAAGAGCACGTACCCTACAATAGCAAATTTTAAGTATTTTTGGAATATTAATAAAATTATCCATTTTAGGTCATAAAGAGATTCTCACAGTATACACCAATCTTCCAGTTCCAGAAAAGATGGCAAACTAGCCCAGGCTACTAGTTCAACTCTAAAGGAAATTGGAGCATTAAGACTACAAATACAATCAAGATATAATTTCTAATGCCTTAAGAGATATATAGCAATAACTGGTAGAATTACCAGGAGTGATAGATAAATTGACAAATCCGGCCGGATTTTAACAGACCCTCTCAGAAATTTATTGATAAAGCCTACTAAAAGTAAGAGAAAATGCAGATGCTTTAAGTAACATGATAAATAAATTTATACAAATAGCTGCATAACCAACCAACAGAAAAATATTCTTTTGGAGCATACATGAAACGTGGACAAAAATTTCCCACACAAGTCCTCAGCAGACTTTCGCCTACCTCTCACTGACCATTCCTGTGTCTAATGGCCACTCCTAGCTGCACAAAGCTGATAAACAGGCATTGAGATTTACCAGACTCTATTGGAGAGGCAGCCATGGGAGAAGGATGTTGGGAATGGAAATGAGTCAGCCAACATTCAGTGTCTACCACATCTCAGTTATGTCATTGTTCTGCTCTAACTTGAATGATCAAGAGCAACTGGATCTAAATATCCAAGTCCCAAATTTTTATGCTCAGAATTTCAAAGGCATTGCCTGCTAGCATCCAATGCATCTAAGAGAAGCTTTATACCTGTCTCTTCCAGATTTCTTTTTAGTTGTCCTAATTTTAACTCTGGAAGTTTTTTGGATCTTTCCCTTTATTTATATTCTTATGTTCTGAAATTGCATGTGAATGTGTCTAGGAGTGGGTCTTTTAAAAATTCATTCTACTCAGCAGTCACTGAGCCCTTTTAATCTGAAGACTTGAATCCCTTTCCAATTCTAGAAGTTTTCTTCTATAGTTTCTTTGACAGTATTTTCTCTTCTTGAGACTCCAATTAGTTGTATATGTTGGTTCTCCTGGATTGTCTTTCTCCCTGTTTTCTGTCTTATAATTTTGGACTCTCTTTTTTTTCCTTCTATATCTATGGCTTTTCTACTCAAAGTGTGTCCATGGCCAGCAGCAATGGCATGACCTGGGAGCTTGTTATAAATGTAGAAGTTCAGGCCTCACTTCAAAACTCCAGAATTAGGGGCTGGCCCCGTGGCCGAGTGGTTAAGTTCGCGCGCTCCGCTGCAGGCGGCCCAGTGTTTCGTTGGTTCGAATCCTGGGCGCGGACATGACACTGCTCATCAAGCCACGCTGAGGCAGCGTCCCACATGCCACAACTAGAAGGACCCACAACGAAGAATATACAACTATGTACCGGGGGGCTTTGGGGAGAAAAAGGAAAAAATAAAATCTTTAAAAAAAAAAAACAAAAAACAACTCCAGAATTAGCCTCTTCATTAATAAGATCCCCAGGTGACTCTTAGGCACATTAAAGTTTCAGAAGTATTGTGGGATTTCTTTTCAACTTCATCTTCCAGTTCTATAGAAATATTTTTTGTGTGGTGTTCATATTATTAGTCCATAGTAGCCTTTTCTTGTACTGTTTCTTTTTCAAAGTGTTTTATGTATATAATATTTTCTCAAGACTAATTAGTTTTATTTTAAGCCCTCTTCTGTTTCTTAAATTATCTGCTTTCTTTGGGATTTTTTTTTCTTCCATATCTTAGTCTCGCTCTTTCATGTTGCTTTTTGTTTTTTGATACATCTGTTGATCCTTGATAGTTCCTTTACATTAAGAATAAAAGATATGATGGATTATCTCATGTAGTTGGTATGGGTTTCTCCTTCTACTGCCTCCTGATAAGCTTCTTTCCCTAAATGAGCAGTGGTTATAAGTTGAAGGGACATGTTAATGGGTATGCTATACTTCATCTTTAGCAGCCAAGGAGTCAAACCCAGAACTCACCTGGGAAAATATAGGCCTACAAACTGCTTAATTTCCTTAGGAATAGGGCTTTTTTCTTTCCTGAGGCAGCCTCTGGTGGGTGAGGTAGGAGGGTTGGGAGTAGACTGACAGAGCTCTGCTATGTTTTCTGCTCCACATTGCACTCCCACTCTCACTGATTTGTAGAGTCTGCTGGTCTCCCAACTACACTACTACCCCGTTGAACTGTAGTTTGAGCTTCAATTCAGCCAACCATACGCATCTGTTCCACTTTGTCTTCCAGAATTTGTTCGAAATTTCTTGTCTGCTGATATATCCCCTTATCATCTTCCCTATTACAGTGTTTATATAACTTTTTAGATTTCCATAGTGTCATATCAGTGGAGTCTCAGAAGGGACGTGAAGCGAAAGCATGTGCTCAGTCTATTACCTTGACCCAGAGGTCTCTAAAGCATTTTTGTGGTGCTGTACTTAAATCGTAAAAGGGTGGTCTTTAACTGTAGGCTTAAAGCCATGACACCTACTATGGAGTTGTACTTGAAGATGATTTATGAAAGGAATACTGTGGCATTTAGAAGGAACGTAACAGCATTGCATGATGCTTTTGTACATAAGATGATGTAACCCGGGTGGATTTGTATTCAATGGAGTAATCAGAAAAGACTGAAACAGCGCTGTTTTATGTCAAACTCAGAAAGGGCTTTAAAGCTGAAGAACAGGCTCCTTAGTAATCAGACTCTTTTTTATAGCTACTGATATAATGACATTGAGAGTATGCTGATGAAATCTTTAGATCAGGTAAAAATAGAAGGCTAATAAATTTGATAATATCAGAGTCAAAAAAGGTAGGTTACAATGATGGGCTTAATCTAAGAGAACAAAGTTTGATACAGACAAGTGTAATGACTGGAACTTGGCCCAAGAAACAAAGCACACAGGAGAAATCTTAACAGCAACAAATGTGATGTGATATAGATACCAAAAACAGCACATGGAATTTTGTGTCATCCAAATAAAAGTATAATAGAGGCCTAAACAGGTCTGGTCCTCTCTAAGTTGGACAGTCTTTATTTGTGGTATTGTATTCAGTTTCGGGATTATTTAGATAATTAGATTATTTACATAAATAGACACTATTTAGGAGGAAAATTACACTTTGGACCAGAACTGAAGACAATGGTTTGGCTAGTGAGATGATCATATGAAGAATGGCTAAAAGAAGTGGGGGAAAGTATAGCTGTTTATGTCAAATGGAAAATGTGATAGTTTTTAAAAATGTTTTTTGAAAGACTGTACTGTGGAAGAGAAGTCAAAATGTGTGGCTCTGATGAAAGTTTCATGGAACCATATTTTGGCTCAATTTGAGCTAGAACTTAATAGCAAACAGAGCTGAAAGAAATTGGATAATAAATTTGACTTTCCCATCACTGGCAACACAAAAGCAGACACTATATGACCACTTGTCAACAATTCACGTAGGAGCTAAGCATTGGTGTATGCTTACATTCTTTTTTTTTTAATAATTTGAGTGATTTTTTTTTTTTTTTTTTTTTTGCTGAGGAAGATTAGCCCTGAGCTAACATCTGTGCCAATCTTCCTCCACTTTGTATGTGGATTTCCACCAGAGTATGGCTGACAAGTGGTGTAGGTCCGTGCCCAAGATCTGAACTCACAAACCCAGGCCATTGAAGCAGAGTGAGTGGAACTTGATCACTACCCCACAGAGCCAGGCCCTGCTTACATTCTTTTCAACTCTGAGATTTTATGAAGTGTGAAAGAGGAAAAAAGTATAGGCTTGATTCTTTATTAAGTTAGAAATGAAAAAAGTCAACTTAGCTATTTTTTGACAATTAATCTGTGCTCTACAAATCACAGCCTTGTTTTCAGCATGACCTATGCTATATTCTATAGCCTACCATTTTACTTCTCACATCCCTTGCAAGACAGAAAAGAAAATATAAAATGGTGATTAATCAGATTTGCTATTCTGGTGTAACAAAAATTGAAGAGACTTGGGCTTCCGTTCAAACAATTATCTTAACTATTATCACCCAATTTTCCCATTTTCTGTGAACTTCAATTATTCATTCCACACTTGTCTTTAATATCATAGATTATCAAGAATTATTTGAATGCTACAAGGGTCAAATTTCTTCTATGATTGATGTTGAAGCTTAATCAGAGAGACTCTAACCATTGCTGCATTCCTGGTTATATGATAACTTCTGGGGATATAAAAATGTTCAGGTCTGTAGGAGTACTAAAAATTAAGTTCTTTTAATTAGTTAAAATAATTAAGTGGTCTCTTCACAGATTTGTAGTTTGCAGGATAATCTCTAAAAGGCTAGAGATTTTTCATTATTGTAAAATAAATTTTACAAAATAATTCTGATCTGCTGGTTTAAAAGACCCAGGGATACATTTAACAAGAAGGGTCAGTCCCTAAACCCCTCCTGTACTCACTTCCTTCCTCATCCAGCTGAAATTCCATGGTCACTATTATCACCCCCAAACATGTTTATAGTTCTCACTTTGAATTCACAGCTCTACTCTTGAATAGGCCCTTAACGCTGACTGCTGTTACTCTCGTAGTCTCCTTCTCCTCTTAACACTGCCTTCCAGATCCTCAGTCTGCACAGCTTCCTGTTTCACTAAGAAAACAAGAGACTGCAGGAGCTGCCCGGTGGCGTAGTGGTTAAGTTTGCATGCTCAGCTTTGGCAGCCCAGGGTTTGTGGCCCTGATCCCAGGCAGATTTACACACTGCTCATCGAGCCATGCTGTGGCAGTGTCCCACATACAAAATAGAGGAAGACTGGCACAGATGTTATTAGCTCAGGGACAATCTTTCTCAAGCAAAAAGAGGAAGATTGGTACAGATGTTAGCTCAGGGACAATCTTTCTTAAGCAAAAAGAGGAAGACTGGCAACAGATGTTAGCTCAGGGCCAATCTTCCTCGCCAAAAACTACTTATCAAACTGCAAATTGGCAGACGCTAGCTCAGCTAGACACTCTACCTCTTCTCCTGTTACTGTGAGTGAGCTGTTTGTGCTCCTAGCAAAGACCAACCTTTGAACTTGCCACTCCCTCTGTCTGGAACACGACTCCCTCCCTCCCCCACTTTGGGTCTCTACTAAAATATCAGTGAGTCTCTCCTATTTAAAATAGCAACCGTGATCATTTTTATAAATATCAAATCACTATGATGTACACCTGAAACTGAGAAGATGTATGTCAATTATACTTCAATTAAAAATAATAATAATAAAATAGCAACCTCCACTCCCACCTTCCAGGCTTCTTCCCTGCTTTATTTAGCATATATCACCAAACAACATATCATATATTTAGCTTATTTTGATTATTGTGTATATCTCCATAGAAGATTCAACTTCAAAAAGATGTCAGTTCTTCCTAAATTATTTGTAAATTTAGTAGAATTCCAATAAAAATGTCTGTGGTTATGTGTGGGAGCAGGTAAATGGATTCTAAAGTCTCATATGGAAAAAGAATCAAGAAATAATAGACAGGAAACCTTTGAGATAGAAGAGCAATAAGGTGGAACCAACCAAACCATTTAACAAAATATATTATAAAAGCCTAACACTTAAAGTAGTATTATAGAGGCTTGTTAATAGACAAACCGATAGAATAGAATAGAACAACCTATGGGAATTTAACATATCAGAAAGGTTGTATCTCAAGTCATTGAGAAAAATATACCCTTTTCAATAAGTGATTTTGGGACAATTCAGTCACCATCTGGAAAAAAACAGAATCAAATCCAAAGTAGTATGTAAATGTAATGAGAATTCCAAAAGATAATTTTGTTGGTTTTATACTATGTAGTATAATTCCAAAAAGGAAATTAGTTGAGTTATAATTGTCAAGAAATTTTGAAAAATGAGACTATTAACTAGGAGGACTGATATTATCAGATATTAAAAAAATATAAATCTATGGTAACCAAAAACTATGGACTTGATGCATGAACAAATGTATCTACATTCATGCTCATCCCTCTCCAGAACATTATGGATTTTCTGTTCATGTTTGTTGAAGATAGAATATAATCTTCAATTCAGCAAAGTGTTATCTTTACATTATCTTCTGCCTTATAACTTAATTATCCATTACTTTATTGATAGAATTTGAGTTGTTTCTACTAATATAAATAAAGCATCAATGAGCAAATTTAAAAATAATACTTTGAGCTAAAGATTGTATTCTATCTTCAACAAATGTGTATGTATATGATATATATACACACAACACATACATACATATAATACAGTTTGAATGATAAAGTGTATGTGTATGCACACATAAACACACACTAGAATACACAGGTGTCAACATGGATGAATCTCGTAAGCATTATATTGATGAAAAGTTGAAAAGTACATTATTCCACTTATATGAAGTTCAAAACATTGCAAAACCAAAAGTAAATTGTATAGGCATACATTCATATGTAATAAATCTGTAGGAAAAGCAAGGGAATAATAAATATTCATTTAATATGGTGGTTACTTGGGGGATATAGGGGGAGTGTTGGGGATGGAGGGTGACAGGATTTGGGATAGACATAAACAGGAAGTGGGTGGCAGACTAGATGAACGGCAGGCCTGAAACTGCTCTCCTTAGAAAGACCTGCTTCCAAGTTTAGACCTTGGCTGGTATCTGAGAGCTTAGATTTCATCTTGGGAGAGTTCCCACCATTGCCTGATAAGAGTGACTCACTGTGCCTAAACTGTTTGTACAAACAACCTGATTTATGCCAATCACCTGCTTTCCTTCCGGAAGTCTTGAATTTTGTACATGCCAGGCAGAGGGAGCTATGTGTCAGCCCCGAGCAAAAACCCAGGGCACTGAGTGTCTAATGAACTACCCTGATGGGAAACATTTCGCACATGTTGTCACAACTCAATGCTGGAAGAATTAAACGCATCCCGTGCGGCTCCTCTGGGAGAGGACTCTTGGAAGCTTGCTCCTAGTTTCCTTGTACCTTTTCCCTTGGCTGATTTTGCTTTGTATCCTTTCACTGTAATAAATCATACTGTGAAGATGACTATATTCTGAGTCTGTGAGTCCTAGCTAATATCGAACCTGGAGCTGGTCCTAGTAATTCCTTTCAGAGTGGGTTATACAGGTGTTCATTTCAAAATTTTTTATATCTTTTATATATCATAAATATTGTATATATTTGCCACTTACTCAAAAGAAAAATACAATGAAAAATGGATAGGAGTTACCCATATAAAGAAAAGATGTAGCTCTGTAGAAAGCATTCCAGTAAAATGAAATAGCATGGCAATGTCTAGATTCAAACCAGAGAATATTGCATTCCGGGAACTGAAATTATGGACAGAGGAATCAAAGGAAAGGACGAAATGAGAGAGGTAATCAGAAGTAGCTGCAGTCGTGATCTTCACCAGGTGGTCTTCTCGGGTTACCCCCAACCCCGTCCTCCCTCCATGGACTGCTCCTCTTCCTCCTAATTTTCATTGGGATGAGCTGCAAGAGTTGAGGCACATGTTTTTCCACATGGATCTCCTTTTCTCTGTTGCCATTTATTGAAAAGACATGAATTACCTTGGCACCTTTGTTGAAAATGAATAAACTGTATCTGGGAACATATACATATATCTACGTAATTCTGGATTTTCTAGAGTCTTCTATTGATAGATAAGTTTATTCATACTCCAATACCATATTGTCTTGAAGTTGTAGCTTTATCACAATTTTTTAGATCAGATAGTATAAGTCCTTCCAATTTTGTTTAAAATTGTTTTAGGTATTCTAAATCTTTTTCATCTTCATATAAAATTTGAAATCAGCCTGTTGATTTCTAGAAAAAAAATCTTGCTTTTTAAAAAAAATTGCATTGAACCTTTAAGTCATTTTGAAAAGAATTGACACCTTAACAATAGTCTTCACTCCATGAATGTGGTTAGCATTCTTGTTTGGATTATAATACAATACTACTTAATTTTGTTCAAGTTGTTTCTGCTTTGGTCACTGGGAGCTCTTTCAGTTGGTTCCTGTGTTGCTTTGACATACATATCATTGCAGGTGTGTGTGTATGTGTGTAGCATACACTTCCCAGGTGTTCAATAAGCTTTCTCCGCTCTGGCTGATGAGAACTCAAATATCTCCCAGTTCTGGGAATTGTTCGGCTTTCAGCTCCCAAGTGCTTTGCTTTGCCTGACCTTGTGGTGTGTTACTTTATGCACATGCTGCTTTGTATTTTACCCCAATCTCAAGGTGAGCGCTATGCCGATTTCTGGAGCCCTGTCTCCACATAGCTCACTCATCTCTAACATACTGTCTTACAAATTCCAGCCACCATTCCAAAATCTGGTCTCTGTTTCCTCAGTTCAGCAAGCCTGCCATGCTTGTTTGGGATCCTCCTCCCTGCATTGTGGTCTAGAAAGAGCTGCTAGGCAGACAGTAGAGTTATTGTTGGGATAACGTTTTTATTATCCTTCTCCATCTATTGTCCGATGTCTGAAAACAGTAGTTCCTTGTATTTTGCACATTTTCTAGTTGTTGATATCAAAGGTCAAGTGTGGCACGAGTATTCCATCATAGAAGGAAGCACAATGCTCTCTGTTATTTTGGTTGCTATTTTATACAGTATTTTTGTAATTGATTACATTTGTTAATATAATTTCCATATGTGGGCATATAGAAATGCAATTGTCTTGAACTCTTATTAATTTTATAATTATCTGTATATTTTTTTGTTTTCTATATAGATAGTTCTATCCAAATAATACTTTTTGTGTTTTTTTTCTTTTCAGTTCTTGGAATTTGTATTTCTTTCTCTAGCTGCACTGGTTTGGGCTTCCAGGATAATGCAGAATAGAAGGGGTGATAATGGGCTCCTTTCTTATTCTTGGGTTTAAAAGGAATGTTTGATGTTAGCTGTAGTCGTTTTTCAGATCCTAGTAGTAACGTGTTACGGCAGCCATTGGAAACTAATACTGTTTTTGTTTAACACATGATACTGAATCACATCAAATACATTTTTTTGCTTCTACTGAAATAATCATGTAGTTTTCCTCTTTTAATCTCTGAATATGTGAATTGCATTAATAAACTTTTCTAATGTTAAACCAACCCTCCATTCCTGTGATAAACCCAACCTGTTCATGATGTGTATGTGTGTGTATGTATGTTTTGTCTGTATTTTCTGCTCATTCTCGTTCATGGTATATTGTTTCTTGCGAGCTTAATTATTTGTGATGATACTTATTTTGGGAGCCCTAATAATGTTCCCTCCCAAAGATGTCCACATCCTAATCTGCATGGATATATTACCTTATGTGGCAAAAGGGACTTTGCAGATATACTGACGGGTCTTGAAGTAAGGAGATTGTCCTGGTTTATCTGACTGGGCCCAAGGTAATCACACTTAGAAGGAGCGTAATGAGGGAAGCAGCATCAGAGTGATTTGACGTGGGGACTGGACCTACCCTTACTGGCTCTGAAGATGGTGGAAGGGGCCACCAGCCAAAGAACGTGGGCAGCCTCTAGAAGCTGGAAAAGGGCAAGGAAATGGATTCTCCCTTACAGCCTCTGGCCAGAAGAATTCAGCCCTGCCAACACCCTGATTTTAGCCCGGTGAGACGTATTGTAGGCTCCTGACCTCCAGAACTGTAAGATTACAAATCTGTGCTATTTTAAGTCACAAAGTTAGTGGTAACTTGTCACAGCAGCAATGGGAAACAAATACACCCACTTTCCTTAAGAATTTATTTGAAAGATTTCCTAAGGCCTTAGAGGAAGGAGGAATCTTCAGAGAGGACTTGTATGTACCTCTCCTAGCTGTCTAGGGGCACTACCAGCCCCGGGACACTTTAAACTACATAAAGCGTTAAGGTAATGCACTTTTTTTTTTTTTGAGAAGTTCCCTCTATTTGCTGCATATTTCCACATATGAAATTCACATGATTTTCTAAGTTTAAGTATGAATATTGCAATTGTATGTAGTATAATAGTTTCAGAGTTACCAAAAGATGAAGCTAATCCACTTTTTAAAAAATTTCTGTGGATTCTCCAAATTTATTTCAGAATAGTGATCTTACAGCTTGAAGACACAGAAGTATCTATTATATTTGTAATTCGCATTCTTTCCTGTCCTTTCGCCTCACATGGTATATCCTGTGTATAACAACATTGAATTTATAGTAAGAGGAGAGAATACTATACTTTTAACTGATTAAACATCTGTCTATTGAATTATAAGTGATTTATTTTGTCTGTCTTAAAAGCAGCATCTTTTAAGGTCACGTACTTTTGAGCTGCCAATCCATATAAAGGTTAGGTTGTGCATACTTTTCAGTTTTTCCCCTACTTCTTGCTCTGTTAGACAAGGAAGATATTTTCCTAGTCCCTAGGGGTGGGGAAAAGAAGTGAATTTACTCCTTTTTCAGCCTAATCCTGGGTTGTCAACTTTTGCGGGGCCAACTCAACGTGACGAGACCCTCCTATAAGACTTCCCAATTTGGGGGGCCCTGGTGTTGACATCTGCCCCCTTCAGCCCAAGAGGGTGTCAAAACCCAAAGTTCAAGTTTGTCTGGAGTGGAAAATGCCCTCAAGGCAAAAGCAATTTCAGGGCTTTCTCTGGTTCCCATTTTCTTTAGGTTTTGCCCTACCTTCAGTGCTTTCCTTTTTTTGTTTTTCTTTGAGCCAGCATTTCTTGTGGTTTTCAGCAATGAGACTGGTCTGAAAACCTAGTCCATCATATTCCAAAACAGCTATTACAAATTTTATATTCTGAATCTGTCAGTTCCACCATCAAAACTTTTTGCTGGTCTGGTTCTACTGTCTTGTGTTTCTCTTGCCTCCCACAATGCTTTGTATTCTTGTTTGTTTAATAATAATCTTATTTTCAATAGACCTTTATTTGTCAAACTTCTTTGAAGGTTGGGTTGAAGTTGCTCTACTCCAGAAAGAATTTGCAGGAGGCACACCAACCCAGCATCAATTTAAAATAATTTCTTTGTTTGAGGTTTTTCACATCACCAGGCATTATGAATTGGACCACAGACATGCATAAGGTCTGACTTGTGGTTACAGATTCTCAGGGGAATTTTCTTCCTTGTCTTCACTTAGCTCCAATGTTGATACTGGCAAATTTTCATGCTGCTGCCTCCTCCCCCACCCCCGCAACACCTTTGGGTTTTTTGTTTTTGTTTTATTCTTCCTTTTACACTTCAACCACTTCACTGATGTTGCCTTTGACATTTAGCTTTATGCAAGGTTCTCTTATAAGACTAAGAGAGTAGATCTTAAAAAAATTCTCATCACAAGAAAAAACAGAATTTTGTAACTAGGCATGGTGATGGATGTTAACTAGACTTGTGAACATTTTGCAATATACAAATATCAAATCATTAGGTTGTATGAAACTAACATAACTTAATTAACATAATGTTATATGTCAATTATACCTCAATAAAAAATTAGTTAATATTTTAGACTAAGATTCTATAACTTGGTCACCTCATGTCCTATGTGGCTTATATAGCTATCAAAATCAAAGCTTAGTGACATCAGGGACTGGCAGATGCTCACAATGCTCTGCCATTTCAGTGTTTCCTTATTTCGCCACACTTCTTTATCTACTTCTTTTGGCCTCTGAGGACAGTTTTCACTTTGTATCAACTCAGCGATGCACTTAAAAAGAAAATTTAAGGGGGCCGGCCCCGTGGCCGAGTGGTTAAGCTTGCGCACCCCGCTTCAGGGGCCCAAGTTTCTCCAGTTCGAATCCTGGGCGCAGATCTGGCACCACTCATCAAGCCATGCTGAGGCAGCGTCCCACATTCCACAATTAGGAGGACCCACAACTAAAAATACACAACTATGTACTGGGGGGCTTTGGGGAGAAAAAAGAAAAAATCTTTAAAAAAAAGAAAATTTAAGTATTTTAACAAGTATTGGTAGTCGTTATGTAGCAGAAGTGTTTAGGGAATCTGGTCTGCCATGCTGCCAGAAATTCATCATTTTAAAATGTCAGCTGTCTACAGGAATTTCAGGGACTCAGAGGCTAAGACTATTATTCCTAAATTATGCACGAAAGTGTCCTGACCTCCAGGAAGCCATCCTTGACTATGGTTAAGATTAGATTCCAGGGGCCGGCCCTGTGGCCCAGTGGTTAGGTTCTCGCGCTCCACTTCAGCAGCCCAGGGTAGCACCAGTCTGGATCCTGGGTGCGGACATAGCACTGTTCATCAAGCCGTGCTGAGGTGGCATCCCACATAGCACAACCAGAGACACTTACAACTAGAATACACAACTATGTACCAGGGGTATATGAGGAGAAAAAGTTAAAAATAAAATCTTAAAAAAAAAAAAAGATTGGATTCCATTTGACCACCATTTTATGCCTTGAACGCTAATTCTTTCCACCTCCATACTCAATTCTCTTTTATAACTCTTCTTGATTACTAACCCATTCTTCTCTACAAATCTTTCATGTGAAATAAGTCAAAATAACATGGCAAGGTATATGATTTATTTATTTATTTTTGGGAGGAAGATTGGCCCTGAGCTAACATCTGTTGCCAATCTTGCTCTTTTTTCCCCTCCCCAAAGCCCTAATACACAGGTGTATATCCTAGTTGTGAGTCCTTCTAGTTCTTCTACGTGGGACGCTGCCCCAGCATGGCTTCATGAGCAATGTGTAGGTCTGTGCCCAGGATCCATACGGGTGAACTACCTGCCACTGAAGGAGAGCAAAAGAACTTAACCACTATGCCACTGGGCCAGCTGCAAGATGTATGATTTTTAACAGCTTATTAGACTTTACACAACTCTCTGTCTCTTCATATTTAAAGCAGAACAAAACAATGAAAGAAAATCTCAACCTACAGGTTCTCAGACTTTCTGTGTTTAAGTTACCCTTCGTATCCTAATAATTTTTTCATGCTTGGCCCCCTAGGCCAAAATAAATACCTAACATTTCCCTTGTTCAGTGGTTTGGTCCAAACATCTTAACAAGTATTTATGTCCTAACAACCTAGTATCCATTTGAAAAAATAATACACAATAAATTAGAGGAAAATTTTTTTTTTCTTTCTTAAATAGCACAATTACTTACCAATGGGATGTTTGTGCCTTTTGGCACTGCACAATTTCTCAAATATCGAAATCAGATTGGACACCCCCACCCTGATTTCCTGTTTCACATTGATTTTCACATGCTACTTCCTTTCTATCCCAACAACTGTCAGAAACCCAGCCTCACAAAGGCATGACCTCACTGAAAGGAATGTGGTACTACCTAATGTTGAAACTGAATGTCTTTGAACTAGTAGGTCCTCTGGTGTTCAAATATTGATGTGTTTCCCTGGACGTTTTCTATGCCCATCCTGTGATGTCCCTCTGAGTTCATTGTTTTGCTGTACTCCAGGACATTTTGGTACATAGTTTAGGAACCGCTGTAACTCCTTATCTCCTTTAATACTTATTTTATCTCCCTCCTCTCTTGACCATAAACTTCTTGAAAAAAGTTGTTTACAAATCAATCCTCATCCCATTGCGATCTGATTTTTGCCCCCATCACTCCACTGGAGGTGTCCTCATCAACGTTACCAATGAAACCTACTTACTAATGTAATGGAAACTCCTAGACCATCAACTACCTAATTTCAGGGCAACAGTTGATACTTTTGACGGCCATCTGCTTAACATGCTTTCCTCATAAAAGCTTCACTCTCTGGGCCTGTCTTTCATCTTTGTTGCTACTTTTCCATTTAAAATCACCATTGGTGCATCTTATTTATCTTTGCACGTCCAGCAGAATAGAGAGTCAAAATGCAAAAGTAAGAAGGGAGGAATAGTTGGGCATTTGTAAGAGCCAAAGGAAAATCCAAGAAGAAAAGCCACAGAAACATAATGCGTATATCTAGGAGGAATGGACTGAATCACTGATGGACATAAAAGGTTAACCCAGAAACTGAGCAATGAATGATTGCTAGTGCAATCAAGATGACCTAATCTTCAGGGGCACTATTTCCTTTGAAACAGAAATAACATTATCCTAAGCCTCCACCTTTCTTGCCTCCAAAACTGACTTTCACTGTGCCAAACCAACTGAATGGCAAGAAAATTCTAGAGGTTCCCCAGCCTTCTACTGTACCACAGGGTTCAGGTTACCTCTGGACAACAGGAATGCCTTTGGCTATATGTCAAGTCAAGGTACCACAAGTCCCTGTAGGCCCAGTAAGAGGTGTA
The DNA here is from genome assembly GCF_021613505.1 of Equus quagga. Classification (NCBI taxonomy): domain Eukaryota; kingdom Metazoa; phylum Chordata; class Mammalia; order Perissodactyla; family Equidae; genus Equus; species Equus quagga. The sequence goes on along the minus strand of NC_060274.1, from coordinate 12,755,117 downwards.
AACCCATTTTTTCCTCCTGCCAAAACTTAGTCCCAACTCCAACTCAGTTTAATAACTTTGCTTACGGTGAAGACAAATTTTTTCGTGACCATGCTGAGTGGTGGAAGAGTACTTTATTTTCCTGAGCCTTACTTCAGAATAAAACTGTGAATTTACCTTTTTAAACAAAAACAGTATTTCCCCATCATGCCCCCCCCCCAAATTAAGAGTAATTTACTTTCAAAAGGGGATCCAAATCTCTTCCCAGAAAAATGAAAACTATTGGCAGCTTCCCCCACTACTTTCAGCCTAAGAGCTTTAAAAAGATACTGGGGTCCCAGTCTCAGAGTTTTGCACTCGTCTGCTGGGGCTGCCGTAACAAAGTGCCATGGACTGAGTGGCTTCAACAACAGACATTTATTTCCCCACAGTACTTGAGGCCAGAAGTCTGAGATCAATGTGTTGACAGTGTTAGTTTCTTCTAGGGCTCTCTCTTGGCTTGTAGATGTCCATCTTCTTGTTTTGTCTTCACTTGGTCTTTCCTCTGTGCATGTCTGTGTCCTAACCTCTTCCTCTTATAAGGACTCCAGTCATATTGCATCAAGGCCCACCCTAATGACCTCGTTTTAACCTAATTACCTCTCTAAAGATCTTATCTCCAAAAGAGAATGCTTGCATACTGTCGGTTGGAATATAAATCGGTATAGCCATTACGGAATACAGTATGGAGTTTCCTTAAAAAAAATTAAAAATAGAACTAACATATAATCCAGCAATCTTACTTCTGGGTATATATCCAAAGGAAATAAAATTTCTATCTTGAAGAGATATCTGCACGTCCACATTCACTGAAGTATTATTCACAGTGGCCAAGATATGGAAACAACCTAAATGTCCACTGACAGAGATGCATGGATAAAGAAGATATGGTCTCTATATACAATGGAATATTATACAGCCATGAAAAAGAAGGAAATCTTGCCATTTATGGCAACATAAATGAAACTGGAGGACATTGTGCTAAGTGAAATAAGCCAGACACAGAAAGACAAATATTATATGATCTCACTTACATGTTGAATCTTTAAAAAAGAAAAAGGTTGATCTCATAGTAACAGAGAGTAGGATGGTGGTTACCAGAGTCTGGGGAGGGGGGAACAAAAGGGGAGATATTGCTCAAAGGGTACAAACTTTCAATTATAAGATGAGTAAGTTCTAGAGACCTAATGTACAGCATGATGTCTGTAGTTACTAATACGGTGATGTATACCCGAAATTTGCCAAAAGAGTAGATTTCAAGTGTTCTCACCACACACACAAAAAAAGTGGTAACCATGTGAGGTGATGGTGATAAACATTTAACAATGTGTGAGTATATGTGTATATATATATATATATATATATATATATATTTAAACATGACACACCTTATATAGATACAAGTTTTATTTGTCAATCATACGTCAATAAAACTGGGGGTGGGGTGGGGGAGGAAGACCCCATCTCCAAAGGGAGATTTGCCCTGAGCTAACATCTGTGCCAACCTTTCTCTATTTCGTATATGGGTCACTGCCACACCATGGTTGACAAGTGGTGTAGGTCTGCACCCAGCATCCAAACGGGTGAGCCCCGGCCGCTGAAGAGGAGCACACCAAACTTAACCACTATGCAATGGGGCTGGCCCCCAACACATGCATTTTAGGATACACAATTCAGCCCATAAACACCATCCAAAACGTGTTAAAAAACTACACCAATACCTTGAGAACCTTCAGATTTAGATTCAAATCTAAGCAATTTAATACATAATCAATAAAATCGAGGCTCAGAAGACCATGATTTTACTGGTGTTATTATAGGTATTAAAGTTAGCCAAAAGATGTTAGCCTAAAAAGAAAACAGATATTGGAGAGATGTTTGCAGTATTTATTCAATACAGCCTAGGAAAAAGGAACACTGAAGCTTGGGCATATGTTGGGGGGAAGGATATAAAATAGCCACTAAAAGTTACCATTGAAATATTCAAAGCAATCTTCAGATTATTAGTTTAGTTTCCCAGGTCCCTCGATGTGGATGAATTTGTCTTGAATAGTAGACAGAAAAATTCCAGTCACTTGAAAGAGACACATCATATAGTAAGTTAACACACTTGCATTTGGGGGCACATATGGCAGTCTCTTGCGTGTTTGGTTTTCATTAGTATGTCCATGAGGCTCTGATCTACTCTGGATATGTTAAATTGAGTTACTAATCTGCCAACATATGAGGAACACAATGATCACAAGACATTGTAACTCTCTGAGACCTTATTTGGATGGCCACTTTGATGTCACCTATCATTGTGCCCTTAATTTATAACTGGTGTTTGTAGCAGAAAGTTAGACTGAGTCTAGAGATATAAGGAAATACCTTTTGGGTGATATAACCTCTTTTGTAACACCCCAAGCCTTCTCTCATTCTATAGCAACAAAATAATTTGGTCTTTCAATGATCTAAAATGAACGAAAATTTGAATAGTCAGAACAATCTCTGTCATTTCACAACAGCAGCATAAAACTTTAAGGTGGGCAAAATATCCCCTTCTCACAGCGCCTTGTCGCAGTGTTCATTTGGGAAGTCTTGGGGAAAACTGAAGATTGTGTCTATGGGTTGGGCAAATAACGTGGGTCAGGAGTTTGTGTAATAGAAGTAAGGACGGAGTCATTGTGAAGGAGAAAGACAAGGATCTTCTGGTTTACTCATTGGGAGACAAACATTAAGCTTAAATTAATATTCAAACTACAGAACCTGGAAATTTAGGAGTTTTTTTGATCTTTGACTACCACTACTGTTAATAATTGCAGGTTGTTTTTCCTTTAGCCATCTGAAGAACTACCTCCTTAATGCACAACAAAACACACCTACCAAATTAAAAATGCCTACTTAATTTAAATGAAGCTGGTAAAAGTAAAATGTTTACTTTGTACCGTCAATATCTTATGATTCTCTCAGGCAACACATTTGGTTTCAGTATCAAGTCTGGTGAATTATATCGTGCCCTTTAAAAAAAATAAGATATAAAATTACTGAATTATTGTAAGGGGGCAAAAATATTATTTTAAAAATCTCACAAAGCCAGTACACTCATATAATCATCTTTATTTTTATAGACTTTTTCAGTGTTTGCGTACTTATCTTGAGAGCTAAAATACATTAAAAGTTAGTTTTATACTCCTTTGTGCTTAATAGTCTAACATATGCATTTCCCATATTTTTAGTCTTATTCTAACCAGTAAAAAAAATTTTTTTATTGTGGTTAAATATACATAATATACAATTTACCATTTTAAGTTTTTTTAGGTGTACAGTTCTGTGGCATTAAGTACATTCACATTGTTGTGCAACTATCACCACCATTCAGCTCCAAATGTTTTTCATTTTCCCAAAATGAACTGTATACTCATTAAGCACTAACTCCTCATTCCCCCTTCCCTCATCCCTAGCAAGCTTTCTGGCTCTATGAATTTGACTTTTCCAGGTGCCTCATATAAGTGGAATCATACAATATTTGTCTTTTTGTGACTGGCTTATTTCTCTTGGCATAATATCTTCAAGTTTCATCCACGTTAAGCAAAGTTTCTTTCCATTTTAAGGCTGAATAATATTCTGTTGTACGTATATACCACATTTTGTTTATCCATTCATCCCTCAATAGACACTTGGGTTGCTGCCACCTTTTAGTTATTGTGAATAATGCTGTTATGAACATGGGTTGTCAAATATCTGTTCAAGCCCCTATTTTCACTTCTTTGGGAGTATTTACTCAGAAATAGAATTGCTGGATTATACGGTAATTCTATGTTTAATTTTTGAGGAACAACCCTATTGTTTCCCACAGGCTAAACATTTTTCTTGGCTGTATAATATGCCACTTTGTTTCTATATCCTAATTTACTAAACCATTCCAGAAGTGTTTCCTGAAGAATCTCAAGTTTTCATTTTTTCCATTGGATAGGAATTAATTCTGGTTTAGGCAATGCTCCAGGTTTTTGACTCAGTTTAAAAATAATTCATATACATATATTATTACTTCTGATAGCTGATAATTGTTTTTTTGCTTAGTGCCATCTCACAATGACTCCCCCATATCTATGAAGTGCCATGGGAGAAAGTCCTCTCTAGCTAGACTTCTGCTTTCCAATGTGGTGGCCACTAGTATAGGTTTAAACTTGAGTCAATTAGAATGAAATAAAGTTAAAAATTCATCCCCTCTGTTGCACTAGCCATATTTCAAGTGCATAATAGCCACACAGAGCTAGTGCTACTGAGTTGGGCTGTACAGATATAGAACATTTCCACAATTCCAGAAAGTTCTATGCTGAATGCTGCTCTAGACTCTCTTTTTGACTGACCCACCGCTTGGCCATGGCAGAATTACAGCCTATGAGTTACTCCCAGAAATATTTAAGTCCTAGGGGACAGGTCAATGATAACTCCATTCAGAAGAGAATGCCATAAACTCTAGAATGTGAGTTTAATTTACAATTGGGACAATCACTTTCAGTGGCTGGAATATACCTGCCCACTATTTCCCATGGAATCTTCTTCAGAATATGAATTAGTGGTCTCAAGGTTCTTGGTGATGGTCACCTCATCCAAGCGGGGTCATTCAAATTCCTTCCCCATTCCCTTAGGAATCTAGAATTGGAAAGAAGAGGTTTTCAGTCCGGTCCTCTAGGTGTCTAGAACTATAAATCCAGGTCATATTGCTAGTCATATCCCACCAGGTAAAACAGAGTTTTACCTTTAAACAGATCCCCTCCATAGGCCCATCTGCATTCCTTATTTCAGGTTACAGGAGCAAAACTTGCATCCTACTAGTGAATTCTTTTATGCTTAAGCTAGCTCAAACTGGTTTGTCATGCTGGGAATAGGAATCTTAACTAATATACATACATACACTATAGATACGGGTATTGACATTTCCCCATTATGGAGCTATGTGTAGTTGTGTAAACTTTATATTTAGTCATTTTACTGGGCCTCCGGACACCCTGTTAGCTCCCTCTAACCTTTCTCTACTTTTCCTCCTGCTTTACTTCCGTCTCGTCTTGAGAGTGTGCTTAGGCTGTCCTCTGTTTTTATTTTACTTTCCTTCCCTTGATCAAAGTATGCCCTCTACTATGTTTCTGAGTGTTAAATCAAGTCATGTAATATGTTAACAACTGATTTTATTCTTTAGCTTGCATTGCATTTTAATCTCTCAGGCCTAAGTAATTCAGTCAACATTCATTAATGAACCACTGAATGAACAATCCTTCATAGGCCAAATCCTTCAATGTCAAGCGTCAGAATCTGGCACGAATAGAACTGAGTGGGTTACTCAACGCAAGTCATGGCATGCTACTTTATTTTTATTCTTTTTTTATTGAGGTAACATTGATTTATAAACAGCATGCTACCTTAGATGGACTGATTAGGAGAGACCTCTTGTGGGAGGGTGAAAAGATGAGGGATCAGCTATGAAAAGAAAATGAGCAACAGCACCCCACTGAGGGAAGAGGCACAAACAAGTGTCCTAGGTAAGACAACTTAGTGTTGTCAAGGAACAAAGGAGGCTGGTGAGGCCAGAAGGAAGGGAGCAAAAGGGAAAGTAGCAGAGCACTGGTAAGAGGTTATGATAATATCTGAATTGCAATGGGAAAGTTTTAAAGGGATTTAAGTAAGGATGTGACCAGATCTGGTTTGTGTCCCGAAAAAAAAATCCCTCTGGCTACAATGTGGAGAATGAATTACAGGAAGACAAGGAGACCAGTTAAGAGGCTACTGCAATTGTTGGCACGAGATCATAATGGCTTAGCCTATGGCGATGGGAGGCAAATTGAGATTGAGAACTTGGAGCACATGAAAGTAGAAATAATAAGCTCTTACTGATGAAGTTATCCCTTTTACCTTTTAAGTAGCCAGCCCCCATATTAAAGCTGTCAACGAAGTGGACTGGAAGACCCTAAAAAGTCAAAAAGGGCTTGCCTTTCTCAGTTTCAGAGGTTCTGGGCTCGGCTTTTAAGGAAGCACCTTGATTCCAACAATCTCCCCGGAGTAAAATTCTGCCATCATCTTCCTCCCTTCTCTTTGAGTGAACTGGGGAGAAGTGAACACTGAAAAACGACTCTCAGCAAGACGACAGCGGTGTTGGGGTTCACTGATACACCCCTAACTTTTAATTTAATTAAATGTTCGCTTTTCATTTCGTATTATTTTACGTTGCCTGAAGCGAGAGGGAGCATTTTGCTAGCAGCATCTATTTCATCCAGGAATCTTGTATTCACCTTCTTACTCCAAACAACCTAAGGTGAAATTCCTTTGGAATAATTTATCCTCCATAAAAGATGGGTTCCCTTTCACCTATCCAGATTTTGTGCGTTTGAGGGACCCGCTGTCCGCCGCACAGACGAATGCACTCATTGTCTGTCCCACACCAGTCCTCCTGGATGGAAGGCAGCGTGCATTTCCTGCACTGAGCTCGCGGCTTGCTGGCTGCAGGCGTTCTTCCCTCGTCCCCCTGCCCCCATCCGGATCCAGAGCTTCTGTTTCTAACATTTCCTCCCCACGCTATCAAAATGCTCGGGCCCGTGGTTGCTCAAGAAATGAATGACTTGGAACTTTTCTTTGGCCTCTTAACCTTTAGGCTACTGTCCAGCAAAGTTCTGAAAGGCAACTACAGCCCGCAGCTCGTGGACAGCGGCCAAGGCACAGGGAAACAACGGAAACGTGGACATTGTTATTTCCTAAACTCGCCGCTTTGCGGGGACACGTGGGGTTTTCTTAGAGCAGAACGTCGCCGTGGCCTCCAAGGGCCGGCCGCGCGGGCCGCAGCGCTGGCTCCCGCATCTGCCGGGAGCGGGGCAGGGGCGAGGCGCGGGCGGCCCCGGGGCCCGGCCGAGCGGGGCCTCCGGGAGGCGACGCTCTGGCCCGCGCCCGCTCGATGGTCTCCGCGCGGCCGCCCGGGTCCGCGCGGTCCCGTCGCCAGGGGGCGCGCTGGCCGGCGCCGCCGAGCTCCGAGCTGCGCGGCCCGACTCGTGGCCGCCATATTGGATGCCGCAGCCGCCGCTGCCAGCGCTTCCTCCTCCGTCTTCGCCGCGCGCTGTTGGTTCCTGCGGCCCGAGCGGCGGGGAGGTGAAACAGGAGGCTGTCGGAGGAAGAGGAAGAAGGGGGTGGAGAGTGTAGGGGACCGGGCTGGGGGGTGGAGGACCGACACGGAGCGGGGCGGAGAAGAGAAGGCGCCGCGGCCCAGCCCCTCCCCCGCCGCCGCCGACCCGCCCCGGCAGCGCCTGTGTTCCCAGACCGGCGCCCGCCCGCCCTCGCGGCCATGCCGGGGCCTCGCCGCCCCTGAGGGCGCCCTGCCCCGCCCGTGCCTGCCCCTCCACGCCCGTCCCGCGTCGCAGCGGCCCGGCCACCCGCCGGCACCCCCTCCTCGCGGCCGCGCCGCCGCCCCCGGCTCGCCCCCCCCACCCCGTGCAGTGGCCGCCGCCTCTTCCGCCGCCGGGCCCGGGGCCTCCGCAGCGACAACATGGAGGCTGTGAAAACCTTCAACAGCGAGGTTGGTATTGCAGCCGGGCCTCCCCCCCGCGCCCACACGCCCCCAACCCGGGCCCAGGAGGGTGGGCAGAGCCCCGCAGGGTGTTCCCGGGTGGGGCGAGCGGCGGCCTAGCTGGGTCCGTGGGGGAGGGGCGTCTCTTTGCCCGGCGCCCCTCCCCCGGGCCCGGGGCGGGGGAGGGCTGGGGGAGGGCCGCCCCGGGGCGGAGGGAGGTTCCGGTGCTTCCAGCGCCCTATTGCAGGGCCGCCGGGTTGGAGGGGAGGCCCCGTTGGGCCCTCCCCCGGAGGCGCCCGGCAGGTCCCTCGGGGTCAGTTCCGCCGAGGCCTGGCCCGCCCACCTCTTTCCTGGGCCTGCGGGATTTCCACTGGCCGCCGGACGTCGCGGCCCAGACCTTCCCCGGGTTCTTAATGAGGCAGGCCCGGGTTAGGGGTGTGCGGGAAGAGCAGCTCCCGGAGTGATGCTCCGTGGTCCCATTGCACGGAGTGCTTATAGTTGAGATACTGTTGGCTGGGTAACCTGCCGACCGGGGACTTAGGCTGTGAGGATGGGGGGGTCAGGAGACAAGGTTTATTCTGCAGTTTCTTCTGTTCTTACTCCCCCCTCCTCTCATCGTCAGGACATAAAGACACAAATGGCAGGGAGACCTGTGCATCCAGAGAGGGAAGAGGCTGGGAAGCATTTCCCACGGGCTCATTCACATGTCCTTGCTGACACTAGATTTTTAAGAAGTAGGTGTCCAGTTTACACTAGTTAGTTGACTCTACTGGATTGAACGGAGACAGATTTCGATAAAATATGTTAAATAATTTTTAAACTCCGGTTAAGTAGACCTTAATGCAAACACCAAACAAACAGCGAGTACGTATTTACACAACCAGAATAATCCTTACCTGTACACCTTAGGAAAAAGTGTTTTAGGTTGATGTTAACTAAATTTGCATAAATTTTAGGAACTTTTGATGGGGAAAGTGCTAATACTCTGTTCAATAGTATGATTAACAGAATCTTAAGTATTCGTCTCTTAAAGTGCCAGACTCACTGCTATGATAATCCGAAGAGGACAATACTTTTAAAAGCTCTTTTACAATTTTTGTTTTAAGAATTGGCATTTGGGAAGCTTAGTAAAGAGGCTAAAAGATAACATGCCTGTGAGTTGGGTTCTATATTAGAGTAGATGGCAGGAGCACAGTTATATGAAAGCAAGCACTTTTTTGGTAAAAGATTTTCTTTGAACACTGGATTTTGTTTTCTCTTTTACCACTTTATAAATACTTAGAGCAACAGTGTTGGGAATCTTCTCCGTTTTATTTGTGAATTTATAGCTCATAATTTGAGGCAAATTATAAAATTTGGTTCCACTCCACAATACTCTATAGTGCTTAAAATCTGGAATAAGAAATATTTAATGATACTGTATGTTTTAATTTATTGTTAATAGTTTCAACTGTGTAGGGAGAAAGGCTTTATGTAACCTTTTTATTTGCTACATATAAGGCTACAGCACTAGTAGAATGTTAAGGGTTTTTTTTTAATTAGAAAAAAATCATTTCTCTTACTTCCACTTTGATTTGTCCCACACCTTTTTGATGGGTATCTCTTTTCTTTGTCTAGGGGGTTCCTAATATGTATTGTCCCCATTTCCCTAACTGCTCCCTCTGCCCCCTGAGTTTTAAACAGGATTCCTGCGGCATAGTGGAGTAGAAATGTTACAGTCATTTCATAGTATTGACGTCAAGAAAAAGGGGGTTAACATTTACATCAAGGAAAAGGGGCCTAACATTTACATAGCTAGCTAGATGTCTCACCTCTTTTCTCATCTTTACAGGAGGTTGAGATTTGTAGTATTCCCGTTTTAGCATGTGTGGCACTCTCCCCTTTCCCTCTCTGGATTTCAAAGAACTTAAAACATCTTTTAACTTCTTTATTGACTAATATGCTCACACTTCACCATGTTTGAAAGTGGGGTTAGCTTACAAATAATGGCAGTACAGGGTTGCAGACACAGTTGCGGAAGGGAAATGTATTTGAAAAAGATTTGAAGAGTATCTTTTTTTTTTTGGTTTAAACACAAAATACATAATCTTGTTAGGTTTTTTCTGATTTTGAATATAGTTCTGTGAATGTCTGTAATGCTGGCCTTGTTAAAATTTTGTTGTTGTAAGTAAGCATATAGAGGGAAATAGTTCACTAATGAATATTTTCCATTAAATCATGTGTTGCCAAGTGCAAAAAATAAAAAAAGAATCTGAGTTACAAGATCAGGAGACAAGGATGTTTTAGGGTGTTTACTTATGGTGAATTTGGCTTTTAAAGGCATTTATACTTGGACTGATCCCATCAGAACTTTCTCTGCTAAATTTAAAGATATTTTTGAAGCATTGGATTGTCAAGAAATTCCATTTGCTTTATAAGGCACCAAAATTTAACTCTAAGCGTAATCATTAATGTTTGTCAGCAAGATATTTTGATACTTCTCTTAAAATGTTTAAAATATGAAATGCTTAGCTTTTGTGGCCTGCTAATTCTCAGGTTTTTCAAGATTGCCCTCCCCTCACTCCTACATATTGGCTTAAAAGCAGGAATGTGCCGATGATTGTGAAGTTAAGAATATAGGTTTTTAATCTGCAAACCGTGAATGAGTTTCTGTCTGAAAATTCCTGACCTGATGCAGGATATGTATGAGTCATGATTGGCATGTCCCCCTGCTCCCCACCCCCCGTAATTTCTCAAAGGGGTTCTCTAGCTTCCCCACCCCCGTGTTCAAGTCACTGTCAGCAGGTCCTTCATGTGGTAAATTCCTCTTCATTATCATGAGTTAAATGAGATTGAGGCTCAAGGGTTGATATTTAAGTGTCTACCGTGCTGGTTTTGTGGGAAAACCATAACTTCCAGTTAGGTATCATCATTGTGATGAAAGAGTTAATCTCATGACCACTAATGTCAGTTCTGAAATAATGAAAGAAAGTTTGTCTAGATTGGAATATAAGACCCCCTAAGAGTCAGTGCTGGACCCACACAGTTAACTCTAGCAGAATTATCATCATTACAAGGTATTATATTTGGTGCTGCTTTAAGATGGTGGCATTTGCTTGTTATGATGGTGTTGAGTTCTAACCTCAGTGAAAAGCGTCTTATTGGTCTGCTAAATTTGTGGACTACTTTAGGAGCACGGTTGGTAACTGGAAGGCAGCAGTTTTGTGTGAGCTGTACTTCTGTACTCTGTGCTTAAGAATGGCACTGTATGGAGGTCCTTATGGTAAGGTGTTTGTTTTTGAAAAGAGAATAGAAATGTATGACCCTTTCCTTAGAAAATTATAACTTAATTGGAGAGGGCAGTTTCATAATGTAGGAATTCAATATAGAAAATAGAAGAGTCTGTTATGCGTTGGTTGTATTTAGATAAGAAGGTAATTGGAAGAGGTGAATTTTACTTGTGCATTGGATTCTTCTTTTAATTTTTAAGGACTTAAAAAGACAAAACAAAACCTTAGCCCCAGTACCATTATAACGCTTCAAAAAGTTAACAGCAAATTGTTAACATAGACAAATACCAGTCAGTGGTCAGTATTTTTTTAGGTTCTTTGTATTGGTATTCTTGGTTGCATCACTACAATTATTTGTTTCCCCTGATCCATTTCTCTTGCTGCCCTGGATAGGCTGAGTGGTAAGATGTGGGACCAGATATGTAGGTATGATGTTTCAGGAAAATTATTGCATTTAATTTTTGGGTTTACCTTGGTTCATAAATTCCGAGAGGATTCTAGAACCCTTCTTCATCCTTAGGATACCTAAATTCTTCGTGCTTCTTGTCATTAGGCTCCTTTGGTTAGTGAGCTTACACTTTAAACTGTTTCAAGATGGAGACTTTACCGAGTCACTCTAATGCCCAGGACCTTTTCCTCCTCTTCGCTTTGTCTTTCGCCTCAAGAGTGAAATCCCGTCTCCGTTGTACTTCATTTCCAGTTTTGTATCTAGTGTTCATTTGCCTAACCGCAGGACTTTTATTCTAATCTTTTTATTATAATCTCTAGTAGGAGACGTGGGTTGGTAGAGAATAGTGGAAAAGGTAGAGGGAGTGATAAAAGCATGTGAAATTTGTTTTTTATTTGTATATTTTCCCTTTGTGGTTCAGGAAAGGGAATTTATGTGAAACAGGTATAAAACATTGCCTTTTTCTTTCATTTTCATCTACCAGGGAATCTGTCTCTTTTTTCTTTCCTGTTTTGACTTTCCAGTGGGAGTGGTGATTAATTGTATCAATCAGGCCATCTTTTTTGTTTCTACCTTGTGAAAGTCTCTTAAAGATGTCACATACTTAGTGTTACATAGGAAGGAAGCCTTCATGAGCCCCTCCTTGCCCCAGTGGTGGGATAATTATTTGCTGTGAGCAGCTATCCTGTGTGTTGTAGGATGTTTAGCAGCAACCCTGGCCTATACCCACTAGATGCCACTGTTGTGACAACTAGAAATGTCTCTAGACATTACCAAATGTCCCTTGGGGGACAAGATCCACCTTAGTTGAGAATCACTGCTTTAGGTCCCCTGTTAAACTGTCTTAAAACACTCTGTACTTTCCCTTCTAGTGTTTACTGCAATTTTGAGTCATTAGTAATAGTCTTTCCCACCAGACTAAGTTCTGTGGGGACAATGACCATGTATCTTCATTGCTTCATATTCTTGGTACATACATAGCACAGTGCTTTAACACATAGTGTATACCAAATAAAGATTTCTTGAATGAATGAAAGCGTGATAGACTAGGTAGCTGAAAGACCTGGACCAAGGTAGTTAACATTTGTGGACATTTGGTTTTTTCCTCTATAAAATAAATGATTGATTTGAGATTATATTTAGGTTCCCTGTTACTTGGAAGATTCTTTGACTAAATATAAAATAAGTTTTTTGTAGGACTTAATATGTATAAGCATTATTTTGAAGGTCATTTTATGCACCCTAGGAATATAGGAGATTAGATGAAAATTTTAAGTCAAAACTCTGATCTGTTTGTAATTTTCACTTCTTAATAAGGGAGAGTCAGGAGGGGACTATTCCACTGAAAGTTCCGGTTAGATTAAATCCATCCTAAGTTTTATATTGTAATTATGCTATTTTCGTATCCTTTTTTGTTTTATTCTTTTTTCAGTTTAAAACATACGGTAAAATTTTTTTTTACCAAAATTTAAAAAAATTAGCATACAATGATAATTGAGATCGATAATGTTTTTGAGACTGTGTGATTTGAGAGTGTTATAGTCTTAATCATTCAAGACTAAATATAAAAATTTTTTGGGCAGATTGAAATCCACATGATATATGTACTTCAACCATTTTATTCTATCCTAGCATTGAGTTTATTACAGTAGTTTTGAGTGACATTTAGGGGACATCTGTATTCCCCGGTCTCCTAGTCATATTTTTTGGTTACTTGTTCCTTTTTTTACAAGGGGTATAGTTGGCTTAGAATTAATGATGACATTACTACTTGTACATGGAATTTCAGTTATCTCTTTCTAGGGCCAGTTTTGCTGTTTTTGGACAACTTTTAACTGATAAGGGTTTGAGAGAATGTAATCATCCTTGACCGTGAACACTGGCTGAGCTCCTGAACTCTTAAGTGAGCTCATTTTATCTGGTTTTGTTTTCTCAACATCTTTCTCTGCTCCTCTCTCTCAGGATTGTGCCTCTACTCCTGCTTGTACAGACTGCTTTTCCAGCAGCATGGACACAAGAAGCATAGTAAGATGATTATAATCCACATAAGGCAGGCCCTTTGGAAAATATTAGGTTTAAATTTGTAGTGAAATGATGTCTTGGTTGTATAGCAGTACTTGGGAAGCAGAATAAAGTTTGTCGGTTGGAATATATAAGTAATCTTAAAGAGAACATGGAGGAAATAAGTTGAACTTCACAAAAAATAGGTTAAGTGAAAAAAAAGTTATTCTGCTTAACAGTGACCATAAATCATACATAAACTCTTGTTGCATTTAATTGCATTCTGCTCCACATAATTTTACTGTATTTTTTTGTAAAAGAAATGTAACATTACCTATTTAATATGAGTAAGTTAAAAACTTCTTAATTTGGTGGTTGAAAACAAAATATCTTATATTTTGAGGAAGTTCTTCAAACTATAAGATGACAAATCTATGACAGATATACTGTAGGAACGGAGAAACAAAAAAGACTAAATCACATTTTTGATTTTTCTAATTATAGAGGAGCAGATTTTGGTAGAGGTACTATTAGGAGAAGTAAATGCTGATGAAAAATGTTGCTGTAACCTATGATGTCTTATCTGAGTTAGTTCTCTCTCAACTTTGATGGTAAACACGGTGTATTTGCTCCTTCTGATTTTGATTTTATGCATTTATTTTGTCTTTCTAGTTCTGCTTTACGAGAGTTTCTGATACACCATATTTTAAACTCAAGGAAGGGTATATTAATGTGTTATGATATCTACTGTAGGTCAGGAAATATCTTAGGAACTTTTATGTTACTGCATTAGTCTGAATGGGGAGTATAGATTATGCATGTTTTTTAAAGACAGTTATGGCTATTAATGTTTGCAAAATTTGTTTTTAAAATAATTTTGCAGCTTAATATAATTTATGTAGATTGGCTTGAAAGACCTAGGATTTGATTCTTTCATTCAGTTGTTCATTTATTTAACCAATACTTAATGAACATGTAGCATGTACCAGACGTTTTTCTGTCTGCTGGGACATGGTGGTAAACTAGACCGGCATGAAGCATACCCTCATGGAGCTCATGTTCTTGTGATCATTTTTCCTTGACCTCGTCGGCTTTGTGTGCAGTGCTCTTGCTGCAGAGCTAGTGAGCCTGGGCAGGCGGTACTGACAGTGGGGTTGCCTCTTTGCTCGGGACTGGGGTGCTTGCAGCGCTGCTCTCCAGGCTCACTTCTGCCTGGTGTCTTCTCAGCCTTTTGCCTTCCAGAGTCCAGGTTGCTTGTCTGCTGTTCAATATAGAGACTGAATGAGTAGGCTTAGGTTAAACCAGAATATGGTCTTGTGTCTGCAACAATGGGGAAATAAGATGAGCTACCTTAAGTTTTATCTTATACCAAATTGTTTATTCTGTATTAGAAAAAAAGCTCCATTTGGTATTTTGGAGTCATAACTATTTCTTATAAAATACAGCTTTAAGGAGGTTATCTTTTGTCAATGAGATGTTAATTAGTCTCCACATGCAAATGATTTAAAAAAAACTTTTAAGTGGTGACCAAACCTGTATGAATTTGGAAGAATAAATTAATAAACATTTTTATTTGTAAAACTTCCTTGACTTAAGTACATGAAAAAATTTGGTCTCTGTCTCTCTCTTATAAACACTTATTTTCTGAATTTGATTTGATTCCTCAGGGCTCATTTGTGTAGCTTGTGAGTGAAAGATGAAACAGTTTGGATGATGTACTTTAATGTATAGAACTTGGGAAATGATGTAAAGATCTTATACTGAGTTACAGTAACTAAAAGGTTGACGAATACACCTAAAACTAATGCAATGTTATATGTCAGTTACATCTTAATTTAAAAAGAAGTTGTTGACTAAGTCCTAGTTAATGGCCTTCCTTTAATTTAGTAATGTTTTTGATACTATAAAGATAAAGTTTTATGGTTAAAAAAAAGATACAGGTATTTGAATTTATTGAAATATTTGAAAGCACTTGGGTAAAAATAGTGTTGAATAAGTTAAAATGTTTACGAACTGAAACATCTGATATAGCAAATGTCTAGTTTCTGTAACAGCTGTCGGCTTTGATGAAAAAATGTCTGGCTTATGTGTTTTTATTTACCAAACATTGTTAAAAGTGAGCCACTTGATAATATATAGTAGTTTATAGTCTGCCTCTCTTTTCCCCAACCATCAACTTGTTTCAGTGGGTCTTTAGGATAGCCTTGTGAAAAAAGTAGGATAGGTGCTATCTTCATTTTTCAAATGCGGAAACGGAAGCCCACCATTGTGATTTTACCAAGGAAATGCAGCTTTGTAAGTATTAGAGCAGAGACTAGCAGGACGCTGGTTGAATTGTTTTTACCCTTGTGTGTAAAGGAGAACTGTCACTCCATTTTTCACAATACCTTTTTACTAGCATAATGTCCAAAGACAAATTGACTTTATTTTTTCCCACTTTATAAACTTTAGTTTTACAACTTAAGATTTACAGAAAAGTTGCAAGAATGATAAAGAATTTTCATGTACAATTCATCATGATTCCTCTTCTTATTAATCTTATTTCCTGTCTTATTCTCTTTCTCTCTCCACATATGTGTGGACACACGCAAACTTTTTTCCTAAACTTTTTGAGAGTAAATTGTAATTCATGATGCCTTTCACTTCTAAATAAGTCTGTATTTTCTAAAAGCAAGGGCATTCTGTTATATAACCATAGTACAGTTATCAAAATTAGGAAATTAGCATTGATATAATGCAATTGTCTGCAGACCTTATTCATATTTTATTAATTGTACCAGTAATGTCCTTAATAGAAAGATTAAATCCTGCATCACAGCTTGCATTCACTTGTCTTCTCTTAGTGTCCTTTAATCTGCATCAGTTGGTTATTAATGTTTGCTTTGTCTTTTATGACCTTTGATGATATTGATGAGAATAGGCTAGTTATTTTTAGAATTCCTTCAATATGGATTTGTCTGCTGTTGCTTCATGATTAGGTTCAGATTAATGTGCATTTTTGGCAAGAATACACCAGAAGTGATATTATGTCTTCAGTAAGCACATGGTATCCATTTATCCCATTAATAGGGTTGTTAACTTTTTATGCAAGGTTTCTCTATTGTAAAGTTACTGTTTTTCCCTTTGTAACAAGTATCTTATGGGGAGATATTTTGAAACTGCAATTACCTTGTTACTTATCAGACTTTCACTCATTTGTTTCAGCATCCATTTAGTTCTTGCCTGAGTCTGTTATTACTAACAGTGTTGCCAAATGGTGACTTTCTATCATTTCTTTATTTAGTTGGCGATCTGTGAGAGCTTTTCCTTCTTCCCATTTATGTATTAATGTATGTCTGCCTATCAGTATGAACTCATGGATTCTTTTTTAATTAATTGGAGTTTTTTGATGCTTAAATTATCTCACTTTTGACCAGAGCTCCTCCAGGCTGGCTCCTGTATCCTTTTGACATGTGCTCATCATTTTTTGAGTACTCCCTTACTTTCTTGTATAAGAAGATATTGCCACCCCAGCCCTGGGATCAGCCATTTCTCCAAGGAGCCCTAGGTTCTTCTAGGGGATCTTTCTTAACAGATTGAGCTAGAAATTGTATATGTGTGTGAACATACATGTGTGTATATATCTACACATTTTTATGTTTTTTTGTCTAATCTGTCTGCCTGTGTAAAAAGCCCTGACATCGTGACATCCCCAGTTCCAGTCCAACACCTAGGGTTCATTCCAGCCTTTCCCCTCTCCAACTCTGTGATCCCTTTCTCTGACAGTGAGAAAACTAGTTTCTTTTATCCACAATATATTTGCTTATTATTTCATGAGTCCTGAAATGCACAAAGTATTTTCAGAATTGCTAACCCATATATCTGTGAAGATAAACCTATTAACTAGAATTTAATATTTCTTTATAGTTCATTTTTTGTTTAGCCTGAGGGCATAAAGTCAAAATACTGTGTTCAAACATTGCTTGGTTTGTTTTTTTCCCTTAATGTAGTTCTGCTATTCATTTAAAATATAATTAGGTCCAGTTTTTTCTGCTTGTATTCCGTTTTGTTGTTTTCCTCCATCCATTTTTGTTATTTCTTTTTTTTTTAGCATACAAAACATTAAACATAAATTAACTTTAATCCTCCACTTTTTATTAGCTTCACCATCATATGCTCTGGTGAAAAAACAAAAAGCAAAACCCAAAAAACCATTTTCTTAACATTCTTCAAATCAAATACCCAGCCAAAATTCGGAGGTTTAGATATGGAGAAGGTCTTAAGTGAAAGATCTGTTTCTAATAGCACAGATTCAAAGCATAGGTGAAAGGAAGTGTGTATTCAAAAAACTTCCGTTCTCTTGTGAATAGAATCTCTGTTCACAGAGGTCAGTAGACTTTTTCTGTAAAGGACCAGATAGTAAATATTTTAGGTTTTTTGGGCCACTTAAGGCCTCTTTCTCATAATCTTGTTAGTTTCACAATTCTTTCTTTTTTTCTTTGGTGAGGAAGATTGGCCTTGAGTTTATATCTGTTGTCAATCTTCCTCTTTTTGCTTGAGGAAGATTGTCACTGAGCTAACGTCTGTGCTAGTCTTCCTCTATTTTGTATGTGTGGGATGCCGCCACAGCATGGCTTGATGAGTGGTGTGTAGGTCTGCGCTTGGGATCCAAACCCACGAATCCTGGGCCACTGAAGCAGAGTGCACGAACTTAACCACTATACCACCGGGCCAGCCCCCACAATTCTTTTAAAATAGCAAAACCATTCTTGGCTTGAGGGCTTACAGAAATAGACCATGGGCCATACTTTGTTGGGCCCTGCTGCCCACTCTGCAACCTTGGAACTTGATTAATATTATGCTACTTGTAAAGCAGAATTATAATTGCGCAGAAAGATGTATTCCTTATAGGCTTTATAAGGTTTATTTTAAGATCAGAACAGAAACAAAACAATGTAAAAACTGGCTTAGTGAAAATTTTTTATTCAGCAGGTTTTTTGAGCACCTACCACAAGTGCAGACAGTATTGTAAGCTCTAGAGATTTAACAGTGTGCCAAACAGACTGAAACCAAACAACCCAGCCCCCAAAGTCTTGGCCCTTCTGCAGAGTTTACGTTCAGTTTGTGTGGGGGTATGTACTGGTGATGCATATTACTGGTTTTCCTTATTTAGTGACACATTTTATCTCCTAAAAGTTGTTTTCATGTTAGTTACAGAGTAAGCATCCCTGAAATCTTGATTTAAAAAAATGCAGCAAAGGGGGCAAACTTTAAGGAATTTGGCTCATTTCCTATCTCTCCTTTTTTGTGAAGTGTGATTTTTATTTGAAAATAATTCCCAGACATGATGCTGGCACTATATAACTATACTAACTTACTAAAGGAAGACAGTTATGTGAAACCTCACTAATTGAGACAAAGAACTCAGACTTAATTTAGTGATAAGTACAGTGTATCATAGAATCTTTAAAATAAATTATTCAAGTACATGGCAGTAATTCAGCTAATCTTTCTTTAAGGCTTTCATGAATAAAGAGAATGAGAATGATTCTTAAAATACTATCCAAAGTTGATAATCCAAAGTAGTTGCTTATGGTAGTTTTCTTGAAATAGGGAGAAAATCTCCTGACAGTGCTGATACTCATTTACCCAAAAGAAGCTCAAGAACTGTGTGCAGGTTCTCTATCTTGTCCATGGCCAAATATCAACACCTTTGAATAAAAGTCATCAAAATGAGTTTTTACCATGTTACATGTTTGTTTTTGAAATGACTTCTACCTTTGAGTGCTTTATATATGTGTTTAATAAACCAGTAAGTACCTTTTTTTAAAGTTTTATTGAGGTATGGGCAACTGCTTTTGTAAGGATTATTAACACCTTTGGGTTTTTTTACCCCAAGAAAAAGTGGGTTTTATTTTTATAGCAATTCCTTTTTTAGCAGAATTTTCAAAATTCTTGTTTCTATTCTATCAGAGAATGCACAGCCTCTTTTAGAGGCCTGTCACTGCTTTGGTGGCAATTATAGGAATAAAGCTTGTGAACAATTTAGCTGAAGAGTATTGACCTCCTAAAGGAGTTGGCCAGAGGCTGCCGCATCTTTCCTTGTGCAGAATTTCCCAATCAGAACTTTGATTCATTTGCAAAATCAAAGGATTAGGTGTCTTAGGCCTCTTAGAGCTGTAACAATTAGTGATTCCAAATAAGTCTCTGAGTGCTTCCTTTATTTTGCTAGTCTCCAGGATTATCAGACATTTTTTTTCCCCATTTTAATTAGAATTTTCGAATTACCAGAATACAATAATAGCTCATGAAGGTTTTAATGTAGTAGCAACTAGTGGTTGGGGGAATGCTAGGAAGTAGTTGCTGGTTGGTTGAGCTTTGTTATTTATGCATATTTGCCATCTATTTTTGTATTGTATTTTGCAGAGTGATTACCAGCATTGATTAGATACCCACATCCTTTTTCTCAGACAGCTCATATTTTAATAAGGGTGGGTGTGGATTACCACCAAGAATTAGAAGGTAACGTGATGAATATTATGATTCAGAGAGTAGTGATGTAGCCTGTGTATACCATGTATACACTCTTATGCGTATATCATGGTGTACACAGTATGGGGGAGCAGACACTGAGGCAAAGGATAAAGATCATTTTCAAGGAAATGGTGACTTTGGGTGGGGCTGGGGCTGGGAGGAGTGATGGAGAATTAGGCAAGGATCTGATGAAGGGCCTTTGTATACTATGCACAGATCTCATTTTTAATCACAAGGGAGTGGAGAGTCTGAAGGGTTTTAAATGAAAGCACTAGTTCTAAATTTGTATCTTAGATATATGATTAGTATCTTTGTGGAGTAGGGCAATGGAGGGATGAGATTGGGGGAAGGAAGGTTAAATTAGTATAGAGAATGTGAGGGGCTCAGCTAGAGTAGTGGGGAGAAGAAGACGGGGATGAATGCAAAATAATTTTAGTAATAATAGGGAGCTCCATATGAGGAAGAGGGTGGTGCTATGGTTTGGCTAAGTGACACGGCAGTTAAAGTGGTATGGTATCAATCATTGAGATGGGCAAATCAGGAGGGGGAAAAACTTGAGGAGAAAGATACTTTGGTGGGTTGGATTGGGTTGGATGGGGATCGTTTTTTCTACCTAGAGTAAAAGGAAGATCTTCAGTATGGAAAGAGAA
Organism: Equus quagga; assembly: GCF_021613505.1. Taxonomy (NCBI): domain Eukaryota; kingdom Metazoa; phylum Chordata; class Mammalia; order Perissodactyla; family Equidae; genus Equus; species Equus quagga. Next base: position 12,734,687 of record NC_060274.1, on the reverse strand, counting down.
TTGGAAGTGCGCATATCTGAACCACCCAAAGACACTTAACTGCTGCTACTGTTTTGTTGAATACAGTGGTCATTTTGTCCATCTGGAAGATTTGATGTCTGTGGAACATCAAGATGGAGATACACAGTTGGATATATAGGTTAGGCACCTGGAGAGAATGGGCTAGAGATGAAGATTTAGGAGAAGGTACAGTTATCTAGAAAGATGCTCTAGAGAAAGAAGAGAAGCAGGCCGCGGGCAAAATCTTGTAGAATCTTTTATCTTCCTCACTTTTTGTTTTTTTGTTTTTTTAGATAAAGCTTTGACCCTTTCTATCATATTGTATTTGTGAATATAATACATTTAAAAGCAACTTTGCCTAAAACATGCTTGATTTTAAATTCTGCTTATACAACCAGATGGTCTTGTATGCAATTAAAATATAAGTAGTAAATTAAATGATCTGTGAATAAAATTAAGATTTAAGTTTTGTTAGTGAGATTTTGTTAGAATTTCTTAACATTAAGCTGCCTCATATCATTTAGCATTGTATTAGCTTCTCTCAGTCACTAATTCTTTACCTTAATTCTGTCCACATAACCAATTTAATTATGAACATGGAATTGTGAATTTAAAGACTGTGTCATTAAAATAGAGCCCGTATTTATTTGAGAAATTCTAGCTAATGTGGTTTGTGGGAGTTTGCTATGAAGAGGGTATACAAATGAATTCTTTGTTCTCATTTTGGCCATTTCACTGTTAATAGTACTTCTAAAAATTAAGAGGAGGTAAAATTCACATTTTTTCTTTTTGATGTTTACAAAAGACATAGCAATGAACTGAAATTAAACAAAGATGGATTATTTGGATCCCAGGGAAAATTTAAACTGAAGAGTTTTTTTTATATTTGTGCATTTTTTTTGTATTTATATATTCTGTTTTCTCCTATGGAGAATCATTTCTGTTCTCCTTGATTTTAGAGTAGGGTAGCTAAAGATCATTACAGTCATGTTATGCATTTGTGGCTATAGGCATAACTAAGTTTGTGGTTCTATGATGGAGTTCCTTGTTTACATCCATGATTAAACTTGATTTCTAGAAATTACAAATTTTAGACCTGAAAGACTTGTGATAGTATATCATTTAACAGATTCATTTTACAGAAGAATCAAGGCCCAGAGATGATGAAACTTGTTCAGAATCACAGCTTATCAGAGGAACATAGTTGCCCAAATTAGAAGAAATTTCTGGTCTCTGTGTCTCAGTTTGTTGTTGTTTTCATTTTCTCAGTCTGGATTTTTTCAGTGAGATTTTGGTAGTATTTAAGTGTGTTGGAGGTGGAAGAGGAGTGAGAATTGGTGGTTCTTAGTAGATTATTATCGTTTCATGCTAGTAACCCTGAGTTGGGATAAGGAACAAACTACTGTACTGGGACACTCTTGTGCTCATAAAATAGGGCGCCACAGGAAATATGCGTTCCTTGGCAAGGAAGTCTTGTATAATGATGCCCACGTAGCCAGCAGTTCTCTAGCAACTCAGCTCTCTGCAGAAAAGTAAAAAAAAGGGCTTTGAGTACAAAGTTCACATACCTTGTACCTTCTTTGTAGGAGAGCAGTGCAGTTACTCTTTAAGCCGTTATCCTTGGCATGTTTCGAATTTTCCTGTTTTAATAATGGTGGGTAGTTAGCAACTACTTCCTTTAGATTTTCGCAGACTTCTGTTTAGAAAGCTCCCATACTGGTATTTTAAAGCATGACAAAGCTACAAAATTAATATGGTTGCTTTCAAAGTAAGATGTGATTGATTACAGTTGGCAAGGAAGGAGATAGTTGTTTCATTATTTATAAGATGGGCTTGGACAAGATTATCCTAGGGTTTCTTAAATATTAACCCGAATGAACAAGTTTTCTAATAAATTTTTCTTAGCTTCAGTTTACTCATTTTAAAAATAGGGATAATGATGCTTTCCCGGACTACCTCTCACAATTGGTTTAAATATTTAAAATACTGTCTGGTTTTGAAATATTAAAAATGTTTGTTTTAAATATTTTTAAAGTTCGTTTGAATATATAAAATAATGAAATAATTTCATGAAATGTTTGGAAAGCTAAAGAATACCAGTTGTAATTTTCTTAGTTTTCTAAAATAGGTTTTTTTTTGAAAGTCTTCCTAGAGAAAACTAAAGAAGGATAGTTTAAAAAAAAAACTGCAGCTGGGAACATTCCATGTCATTGTGGGTATCTCTGCTGCCCTGGAAAGTATCTTCATGTTATAGCATACTTTAGTAATAGATAAAAGTTACGGAGATTATGCTAGAGAAAGTGCTAGATTATGTTCAGCCTATTTTCCAAGTTGGAGAAACATTTGAACAAAACTTTTGAACAGCAGACAGTAACAAAATACAGACCATGATGTATTTGGGGCCAGTATTATTACTGGTTTTCATTTATAAGAATTTCAGTTTTTTGCTAAATCCAGCAAGACTTTTTTTTTTGAAGATTTTATTTTTCCTTTTTCTCCCCAAAGCTCCCTGTACATAGTTGTGTATTTTTAGTTGTGGGTCCTTCCACTTGTGGCATGTGGGACGCCACCTCAGCGTGGCTTGATGAGTGGTGCCATGTCCATGCCCAGGATTTGAACCATTCAAACCCTAGGCTGCTGAAGCGGAGCACACGAACTTAACCACTTGGCCACAGGGCCGGCCTCCCAGCAAGACTTTCAAGAAAATCAATTTTAAATAGTTATTAGAGTATAATTTTGCACCAGAATGTATAAAGTTTGTATTTCACAGATACACATATGCATTTTTACAGTATTTGTATGTGTACGTAGATGCTTATAGAAAATGCGTGAAGGCAGCCTACTAGCCTTTTAACAGAGGTGGTTTCTTATGAGAACAATAGGTGGAGCGTACAGTGAATGAGAGCTTTCAGTTTTTGGAATTTTTCACAGTCAACATTTATTACCATATTACTTTTGTAACATTTCCTTCAAACCCAAAATAAACGTGTCTTAGCTTTGGGGAGTTGGTCTATTTTGATATTATTTTAGTTAAATCCTTTAGGGAAAGTGAGTTCTTGTTAAGGGTTGGAAGACTCTTAAACCTTATTGAGGATTGCTTAAAATTTATGTTTAAATGGAATTTATTTAGCTGTTATTTGATCAGTAGATGTATAAGCTTTATAATCTGCTGTTTTTTTGATTGAAGTCTTCTTGGTTATTAGTTTGATGCTATTAAATGGTATGTCTCTACAATCATCTGTCTTACTCAGTTGTGTCTGTTGGTTGCTAGCTGGTGGACTTTTTTTGCAGGGAAAGATACACTTGAGCTAACATCTGTTGTTGTCTCTGCCTTTTTTTCCCCTCCCCAACGCCCCAGTACATGATTGGTATCCTATTTGTGAGTCCTGCTGGTTCTATGTGAGCCGCCACCACAGCATGGCAACTGACAGATGAGTAGTGAGGGAGCCAAACCCAGGCCACCAAAGCGATGAGAGCGCTGAACTTTAACCAATAAACCATCAGGGCTGGCTCAGCTGGTAGACTTCGTGAGCTTTGTTTTTGGAAACTGAGTGTCTGGGTAGCCAGAAGAACTCAGTTTGAGACATGGTTCTGTAGCTTAATACCAATCTGCATTTAGTTAGGTCACTTACCCGAAATTTATTTATCTATAAAATGAGAATAATAAATATTAATCTTATTGAGCCATTTTGAAGGTAAAAGTGATTATAGCATTTGTGACAGTGCTTAATAATTGATAAAGTGCCATTAAGATGAAATGTAATATTTACTACCATCTTTCTCCCTGTCTCTTTTTGGTCTTTGTATTTGTTGCTCATATTTCTGAAATGATTGTATCCTAAGGCCTAGTAGTCTCTTGTTCTACTTACTCTCTCATTTAGTCTTCAGTATTTATTCTTTGTCTCTTCAGCTATTATCTCTTCAGAAATGACTTGTAGTTTTGCTTTTCTCTTTTGGGGATTCAGTCTCATATCTTCTCATTATTTTGTGTACATGTGCACATATAGTCGTATTGTTATCACCCCAAATAGAAACTTGTCTTTTTCCACAAACTTCTTACGTTTTTAGACGTCTTGTTTTATGTCAGTAGTAAAATCATGTTCCCAAATATTCAGACTTGAAAACTTGGAATTTTCCTAGGTGCCTCTCTTTCATCTATATTTTTTTAGTCCTTAAATCCAATGCATTATTTTAAAAAATATGTTTTACATCCTTCCCTTCCTTTTTATTCTCCGTATTAAAAAATAAAGTATTAAATATATGTAAAGTATAAATAAAATATTAAAAATAAAGTATTAATACTTTAATCCATGGCCCCATCACTTCCCCTTGCTTTGTTATAGTCAGTTTTTAATTGGCTTTTAATTTACTATTCTCTGTTCTCTAGTTTGTACAGTAGAACTAAATGTTTTTTAGATTACTAGATTAAGTTTTGGTAGATCGATCTCTTCAAACAACTGTTTTGCCTGAAACACTTTGTACTTTTAAAACCCTTTCAGATTACTTTTACCTTCAACTGTGTAGATTTCTCAGCTATGGATTTAAGGCTTTTTATAAGACTCTATTTTAGAAATAAATAAATTATTTATAAATATGTGTAAGTTAAATATATAAGTGTGCTTATATATACCTTGCATATACACAGTGCTATGTAGCAGAAAGATTTACTTTATGCAAAGCTGTGTGCTATGTTTTCATCTGTGTGTCTTGTTTTTGGTACTGAGTGATTCTCTGGTAGGAATGCACAGTGTTCTGTTGAGATTCTGATGCATTCCCATTAGGAAATAGCCACTTATCCAGTCCTTTATGAAAATTATTGTTTGTAAGGAGAGATTTATTAATGAGTGTGTTATAAATGTAAATAGTGTGGAAGCAGAATCACAGCTGTAACAGGAATGCTCTTTCCAGTCAGCCCATTTCTCTTCCATTTTCTTCATTAAACCTTTTGCTCTGTTATTTACCACTGGATATACATTTCATTTGAGTACCTCCCCCAGTAGCATTTTTTATTTTGGCACTAAATTATGCCATGCATTCTTGTTTAACATGAGGCAAAGTCTTGAGGTCCACATGGATCCCCAATTTTTAAATACTACTTTAGTATATTATTCCTCTCTTAAATGTATATGGGGCTGTGAGCGGAGAAAAACAAAGATGCTCAGCCACTAATAGTTAAGTAAATTGTTTCCCCATGTACCAACTTTCTGTTATACACAATTCAACTTAGTGTGTCCACATTATTACCTGTGATTACATTTTAGAGACCTTTGAGATCAGTAGTGAATCATCAGAGCTGACAGTGGTAAAGCTCAGAATACTAACAATCTACTCTCTTACAATGGTATGTCTGTGCTCCCTGCTTCCATCTCAGTAGATTATTAAATGCTTGAGGTGAAGGTCTTCAAGTTATTTTTTATTTTCTGAAGGACTTAGTATTGTGTGTATCTACGAGTAATGTTGGCTTGATTTGATTTGTCACCGTTTAGCTTTGACCTGTTGATCAGTTGAATTTGGCTTTGTTTTCCCTAGTTCTTTGTTTGTTTTTGGTTGATTTTGCCTTAATGATAAAACTTTATTGATCTGAGTAGGAATACTGTTAGTGTTTATGATTAACTCAAAAGTAAATTTGAAAATAGTATACAAAAATGATTATTATACAACATTGTGAATGATATTGGGGATATATTCAGAGTGAGACATTCTGCTGCTTTGAATATATTGGCATAGGATTATAGATACAGGGTTGCAAAGATTATTAAAAGTGAAGTCCAGGGGGGAAAAATAAGAGAAATGTATGTGATCACCTGTGGCTTCGGTATTTCATTTCTTTGAGCAAAATAGATCTGTTGCATTCAAGTGAATTTAGGTATGAAGAAGCTGGATAAATTTATTCTGCCTGCTTCTCTTTGGTTACCTGATTGTCTTTGGAACCCAGTAAGCTACTTTATCAAAGATAAGTCAGGATATATTTGAATACCTAATATATGAAAGGAACTATTTTGGGCATTGTGGAGGATATGAAAAAAAGATACTGATAATGGTAACTATTTATTGAAGGTTTGCAATATGTGAGTCAGTGTTTTCCAAAGCAGAGGGATAGATGGAAAGATGGGTGGATGGTTGGATAGATAGGTAGGTAGGTAGGTAGGTAGATAGAGAAATAGACTAAACAGAAAACATGAACAAAATAATTTTACATTGTGATGAGATTGCTGTGAAGGTAATAAGCAGAGTGTATAACAGTTATCGGAGGAAGAAGAGGATCTATATCTTACCTGCACACACGTATACATACAGAAATACACACATACATAAATTTATATATATATTCACCATTGGTAGCAGGATATGATTTCAGATGTGGAAGTTACTCCTTTTTCCCATTCTTCTGACTACAATTAGGAAAAAGTCTGAGTTTCATACCACTCTGTCTGTTCCATCTCTAGGTATTTGCTTATCTTCTTTAAAAAAAGAACCAAAGCAAAGATTGTACTTTAGACTCAGATTTTGGCAAGCAGGATTCTCCAAAGAGAATTTAATCATGTTTTATTTTCCTTGTAACTAATTTTGGTATTACCTTCTACTTATGACTGTGGCATAGAGCAGTGTCTCTCAAAAAAATCTTTACCACAACCCACAATACGACATATAGTTTGTGTCATGAGCCACTAGTCAAATACGTAAATTAACAGGAACAAAAGATTCCCCCAAGATTAGTCAGTGTACCTCATTATTTCTGTTTTGCTCTGTTTTATTTTAATTAGGGGGGAATTACCTTAAGTTTTCATCTGGTGGGTAAGATTATGGTTTGAAGATAAGTAAAAGACCATTCTAGATGGAAAGAATGACATGAAATAGAAAATTTTTTCTTCTAATTTTGAGAAAATTGTCTATGCCTAATAAATTATATTCAATTTTATATTTCTCTGAACATTTTTCCTGTTCTTTTGCATTTGATTTTTATCAAGTTGTAATTATTGCAGATATTTTATATTTGTCATAACATGTTAGACATTTCCGTATTTCTATATTAATATATCATATTAACTTTCTATCTCTTAGTATACCTTACTGAATCTCTCTGCCTGGGCATGTTTTTCTTTAACTCGCATATAAAATGTTACTGTAAAAATAATCATGAATATGGCTTTTTGTTTCTTTAAATATATAAAGTAATTAGTAAAAATTTTATAACTCTTATATTTAGCATCATACTACCTTTTTCTTCCAGATATTGTATTTTTCAGTTCTGAAATATTCATTTGGTTCTTTTTTTGTAGTTTCTCTTTCTATGCTGAAAACTTTCTTTGCATTTATTTCAAGAGTTTTCTCCTTTATCTTAATGAGGATGATTATAACTTCTTTAAAATCTTTGGTAATTCCAACATCAGCATCATCTGGGGTTGGCATCTGTTGATGATCCTTTCCATTGAGCAGTATGGACAGATTTTCTGCCTCTGTGTATGAGTGTGTGTGTTGGTGTGTCAAGTGAGTTGGGCTTGTATGCCAGGCATTTGCAGTGTTGTGGGACTTCATTAAAATCCTCTGAAGAGTGTTGAGTTTGTTGGTTTGCTTAGAAGGTGTTCACCTTAGTTCGGTTCAAGATGCAACTTGTCTTGCCTTTTTGTGGCAGTTCCAGTGTCAATTCAGTTTTCAAAGCTTTTTTTTTTTTTTTTTTACTGTTTGGGTGTGCCCAGCACATGTGCCACTCAGAAGTTAGTCTAGGCATTGGGCAGTTTTTTACAGAGATTTTAGTCCTCAAAGTCTTTGCTGTGCTTTTTTGGGTCTGTTTCATGCAAACACAATTCCAGGATGAGCCTAGGACTTAAGTTAGACTTAATTAACTTAATTAAGGCCTTAATTAACTTAATTCTTCTTCACATGGGATTAGAGGATTCTCTTCTTCAGCTCTCTCTGGGTTTCTCCTGCTCTTTCCAGATCACAGGGAATCCTTCTTCAGGTTCCTCTGGCCAAAAAGTTAGGTTTCTCTCCAGGTTTAGCCTTCAGAGTGAAGTGGCAAGAGAAGAAGAAAAAAAAACGGGGACTCCCCACCATATTTTTTGGATAATAGGGGTCCCTTTTCCTGGTTCCTGTGTCTGGAGATGGCTCTTCTCTTGGGGTTTTAGGTGCCAGTGTGGCAACAGTGGCTGCCCTCCAACACTTATTAGGGCCAGCAGAGAAAAAGGAAATGGGGAAGAAAGATTTTCTCTTTCCCTCTGCTAGCTTGGAGGCGTCCTTTTACCTAGCCTTCTGGCTAGACAAAGGGGGTTTTCCCTACAGTTTTGCTTCTAGTATGTGCTGCTTTTGATTCTGCCCACTCTGGGATCAAAGCTGGGAGATAACAGAGGAACACAAAACACTGTGGAAATTTACCTCCTGCCTCCCCGGGTATCACTGGCCATTGTTCAGGTGTCACTCCAGTCTCCAGTTGGCTTGCTGTTTTACTTCTCAGAGTCTTCAGTAGTTGCTTTTTGTATTGAGTCTGGAGTTTTCAATTGTAATCAGAAGGAGAGAAAGGCTGTAGTTGGCTTACTGTGCCTTGGCTTGCTGCAACCCCTATGGACTTTTTTTTTTTTGCTGAAGAAGATCTGCCCTGAGCTGGCATCTGTTGCCCATCTTCCTCATTTTGCTTGAGGAAGATTTGCCTTGATCTAACATTGCTGCAGCATGGCCAATGACTGGTGTAGGTCCGCACCCTGGAACTGAATCCAGACTGCTGAAGCAGAGCATGTCAAACTTAACCACTAGGCCACCAGGCCAGCCCCACTGTGTACTTTTTTAAAGAGTATTTTTTAACTCCCTTTATTCCAAAGATTTGGAGAGGATATGTAAATTTTTCTGTTGAATTAAAGGACCATGTAAGTTTTTGTGACCTAAATTTAGTTCTTTAAAGGTCGTTTTTTGGGAAAAGTTAACTACAGCTTTTCTTTGTTACCAACACAGTTTTCAGCTATACTTTAGATTCAAAAATAAACACCTTCCTTTTTAACGGTCTTCAAAACTGTGGTATTAACCTTAGACACCTGCCATACTTGAAAAATGAGGAGTTCTCCTTAATAATATAAAAGGTTATTATTTATGTGAAGATGCCTGTAGACAATATAAGAAAGGATAATTAGTTATAAAGCATATAAACATTTGTTTTTGTCATAATCTTCCTAATACTTTTATTTATCAGATTCTGGATTTCTTTTTTTTTTTTTTTTTCAACTGGAGGGTTCCTCTCACCTCACCCCCCAAACTTGGTATGTAGGTTGATCTTACTAGACAGATGTTTGCATACTTCAAATTTATAATTTTAAGAAAATAAGCATCATTTCTCCTTAAAATGTCTTACACTTAAAAAAGGATTCTGGATTTGTGATTCTGAGAAAGATGTACAGTTTTGCATATTCTTCACCAAATAACATTGTTTATTACCTTCATTGAGTACTTAACTACACTCTGCAAACTGTTTGTTATTAGAATATTCTGTCTGCAAGAGCACCAGGTCATCAGTTCCTTGAGGACAGAGACCTTGTCTGCCTGCTCACTGGATCCATAGTGCCTGGTACTAATGAGTACATTTGGATTGGCTGATGAATTGTTAAATTATAGATGATTTGCATTTTCTGTTGTCTTTGCTTTTTTGTGTTTTCCGGTTTTTCTGCTTTACTATACTAAAATATTTTTATAACAAGAAAAAAAGGTTATAGGTCTTTTTTAAAAAAAAGATTATTTATGTTCGCTCACTGGTTTTTTAGGCATTATAACAATTCAGATTTTATGTGCTTTGGTGTTTGCAATTACATATGGTCTCTTTTTTTCAAAGATGCATTCGAAACTTTTGTTCTGAAGTTTTCATACTGGCACATTATTTAGTTTAAAATCAGGAGCCATGCCTTTGTTAAAAGCCTGATCTGGGTGTCCTTGCAGAATATCTGTAACATACCCTTTTGGTCTTTGCTCTTTGAAAAATTCTGATTGCTCAAGAATGTTGCTACTTCAGGAGAAGTTACATTTTTTACGAAGAAATTTGCTTTAAAAATGTTAGGAAAGAGTCAGTATTGATCACATTATGCTTTTACAGTGTGCTTTTCTTAATGTTGAATTGGCTACTGTCAATTCTAATGTTTATGGTTCTCTCGCCACATTTTGTTACATCAGGTGCATCTCATTTTGTGTGTTAGTTTGTTACATGCTTATATTAACTAATACTTTATATTGTGTCCCATGTATATATGGAAGATCATGCCATATAGAAAGGAGAACTTGTATGTTAGGAGTGAGAAATTCTGGATATAGAGAATACCTAGTTTTTGACTTGAAGTAAAATTTATAATAAAGTGTATTGGTTCTTAGGTATTAAAGTTGGTGAATAATAGGCTCTTTAAAATGACTTAATCAGTGAAACAAGGACCTTATTTACTTTTTATTCTTATATGCAAAATACTGAATTTCTATTTTTTTTTTTTTTTTAAAGATTGGCACCTGGGCTAACAACTGTTGCCAATCTTTTTTGTTTGTTTGTTTAAGGATTGGCACCTGGGCTAACAACGGCTGCCAATCTTTTTTTTTTTTTTCCTTGCTTTCTCTCCCCAAACCCCCCCATACATAGTTGTATATCTTAGTTGCAGGTCCTTCTAGTTGTGGGATGTGGGACGCCGCCTCAACGTAGCCTGACGAGCAGTGCCATGTCCGCGCCCAGGATCCGAACCCTGGGCCACCACAGCGGAGCACGCGAACTTAACCACTTGGCCATGGAGCCGGCCCCCTGAATTTCTATTTTTATTTTTACTTAAGTTATTTAGGAAAAAGAGAACTGTTTTATTTTTAAAATTTAATTTCTACTTCCTATTATAAAAATAATTTTCACAAAAATACGAAAATTAAAAAATTTATACAGTCAAGTTAGAAAATGAAGAAAAATTATTCACAACTTTGTTCTACTGTACGTATTAGTTTTCTGTTGCTGTGTAACACATTACCACAAACTTAGCTTGTGGCTTAAAGCACCGTGTATTTATTTCGCACTTTCCGTGGGTCAGGATCCAGGTGCTGGTTGGTTGGGTTCTCTGCTAATGGTCTCAGAGGCTGAAATCAAGGTGTCAGTGGCCTGTGTTCTAATTTCAGACATGGGTTCCTCTTCCAAGCTCATTCACATTGTTGGCATAATATAGTTCTGTGCTGTTATAGGACTGAGTTCTCTGTTTGCTGGCCTTGGCCTGGGGGTCACTCTTAGTTCCCAGCAGCCACTCTCAGGTCCTAGTAGCCATGTGGCCTTCTCACATGTGTCCACATGGCAGTGAGAAGAGCGCTAGCTCTCTAGTGTCTTTTATAAGGACACTAATCCTGTTGGATCAGGGCTCCACTCTTATGACCTCATTTAACCTTAATTACTTCCCTAAAAGCTTTATTTCCAAATATAGTCGCGTTAGGGGTTTGGACTTCAACATAGGAATTTCAGAGGGGGAGATATACTGTGGAGGGCCATTGTTGGCAAGTGGAGTTAGAGAGAACAGATTGTATCCAATTTTTTTTTTTTTAAAGTACAAAGGAGATTTTATTGGAAGCTCTTCCTTCTCACCCTGTACTGGATCCCCCAAAGAGAACAGTGTTTTAGTTCTGATGATGATTATGTTCATATCACTAAGGAATATTTTTATATCACTTTTATACCATTCAAGAAAGGTCAACTTCAGACATTATTTATTGGCTGTTTGCAAGAAGAGATGAGACATTAGTTTACTTGTGCTGCTCTTGCCCCCTGTGGTACCTTGATTTTGAGTGATGGGACTCTGGAACTCTGCAGGACAAATTATTTCCCTCTTTGGCTGTATCTTTTTTGTGTGTACAGTGGCTTAGGGTTTTGTCTTTGTTTCATCAGTTACCAGTCCTCTTATCACACTTCCATTCTCTGGGAATTTGTGATTTCTTGTCTGGTGATTCTGCTCTCCTCCCTATTCTGCTTTTCATTGTGAGTTTTTATATCTTTTTAAATTTTATTCATTCATTGTCCTCCCAATAGGAGGAAGAAAAGAAAAATATCTATAGTCAGCGTGCTATCTTAAATTGAAAGTATTGAGATTGTGTTGCCTCCAGGCACTTTTGTTATTTCTGATTTTCTTATTTCTTTGGGGATTTGAGATATCCTAACTAGCACTCTCAAGGCCCTGAAGGACCATTGTTGGGAAAGATGGATTGGTTTGATTACTGTTTTAGTTATTTTAGGTTCACACTTAACGTTAATTTCATTGGTTGTAGAACCGACAACCTTGAGAGCATAAGATTAACCTGTAAATGAGCAAGATTTTACCGAAATTTGATGGTTCTCTGGAGTATGTCAGATAATAAATTCTTTGTTGGGCTCTTCCAGGGTCATAGTAGAATTCATTTACTATTGCTGAAATTGAGAGAAGCACTAAAACTTTTGAAGTGAAGAGTTTGCTTGAAATAAAACATTATTATTAAGTTTTGGGTATTGAGATTCTCTCAGTGCACAGATGAGGGAGGGCATGAGGTACTTTCCAGAGACGTGAAATTGCAGAGTTTATCCAAAAAGAAAAAAGTGCACATTTGTAGGATTGAGAAATATTGCCCGAATTCAGGGGTTGGCCTGCTGTTGGAATGCACCCTGCCCATTCATATATGAATTGTCTGTGGTCACTTTCTTGACGCGGGTTAGAGCTAGGTAGTGGGATAGAGACCATGTGGCCTCCAAAGCCTGAAATATTCACTGTGCTGATCCTGGGCCAAGTTAGTGATGGGCAGCGTTAAACATCTTTATTAGAAAGAAGTTTTTTGTGGAGTAGCCAGCAGCAACTAAGATATCTCAGTTTAGGTAAAAGATTTCTCAAACCTTGATTAAAGTCATTAGAAACTGATTTGATTTGAAAAAGTTGTTTACACATGCAAAAATAGCCATTGATGTGGTGCCTACAAGTGATAGTATAGTAATTTAAAATGTTACCAGTTCAGAGAGCACTCTTCAGTGTACCTGAGGGGAGTTGAAGCATAATGAATTAATTAAACTGAACACCCAGGATGGTTTGTATCTTTCCTTTGAATTGGTAAGTCTTGAGTAGCCAAAGGTGGGGACTTCATTTCAGTCACTGGGGTCAGATGGATAGAGAGGTTTATAAGTAAAGAGTTGTCACATGAGGTTAGGTAACATTAGAACACAGTGTCTGAGGGGAAGAAGCTTGGATTTGGGAAGCAGAGTTCAGACACCAGGTATCAGTAGCCCTAGAAAAGTTAAAATAGTCTTAACTGAGGGAATAATTTGATGGATCAACAAACAGGGATTAGTAGCCACTTTAGACTCTGGAAAGCAAGGTAGCAGGGAGCCAGACCGCAAGAAATATTGTGGTGAGGTTAAAACCTATACATGAGAAAACTGGGTGTCTGGACTGCCCCAACCCAGGGAGTGCAGAGTCATGGCCTCTGACCAAACTTGGAGATGGGGATCGTCAGGCAAAGGAGAAGAGAGGTCCCAGAATCAACTTACTCTGTTTCAGCATTTTCCAGTGTAAAACTGTCATGTATTTTCTGTCCTGAATCAAATTTTGAGAATACAGAGAATTACATTCCCAATTCTTAGCGGCAGATTGACGTATCTGATTAGAATGAGGGTTGAAATAAGCTTGGTACTTCCTAATGACAGTGTTATAGCAATATTAACAAGTTATCAATTGGATAATAAAGATTTATCATTCAGCACTTGCTGTGTATCAGGCATTGGGTCATATCCTATAGCTCTAAAGATTAAATATAGTTTGTTCATAGACATTGAATTACTTATAAAAGTTTTATTTTTTATTTTTATTTTTTTAAAGATTTTATTTTTTTCCTTTTTCTCCCCAAAGCCCCCAGGTACATAGTTGTATATTCTTCGTTGTGGGTCCCCCTAGTTGTGGCATGTGGGACGCTGCCCCAGCGTGGCTTGATGAGCAGTGCCATGTCCGCGCCCAGGACTCGAACCAATGAAACACTGGGCCGCCTACAGCGGAGCGCGCTAACCCAACCACTCGGCCACGGGACCAGCCCCTACTTATAAAAGTTTTTAAAAAGCTTCAAATGGGCTGGTAGTGTATTTCATCACTATTTTCTTTTTCTAAAATATTGAATGTTATAGTGACATTCACAAAATTCTCAACAAGTAGTCTTTGATGGAGGCCCTAGAGGATTGAGCAATGGTGGAACATATGGAACACTTAAATTTGGAGGTAGAAATTGAATAGAAGGAAGACTGGATGATGACAGGCTCTGAAATCTTGTGCTAGGTTCACATTAGTTCATTAAATGTATGAGTTTACACTCCACCTACTTCAGAAAGAACATTGAAGCAGCTTAGTTAGCAAAATTAAATGCACTTGAAAATATATTTTATTTTTGTATACAACAAAGCTGGTTAAATATGGCAAAGAAGTAGGTGTCAATAGACATCTGAGATGTATGTTCAGACTTGTAAAATAAACCCTAGCAAGAACCCTAGAAGCCAAGGCACAAAAAGAGGAAACGTTAAACCATCCTTTTTTGATAAAAAGTAAGCACATGAGAACTAGCTGAATCATTCTTCTATTTCTGAATTTAAGGAAAATATATTTTTTGAATTCTTGCATTAAGGACTTTTTGGATGAAGATGATAATTTCTTTAACAGATTGGTAAAAGACAGTGTTCTAGGGGAAATTTTTTATCCATCTTTGTAAGTTGAGGGCTTATTATTAAATTTTAGTAAAGGCATTTGGTGAGGAATTAGATGAAATGATCTATGTATGTTTTCTGATGATCAGATTTAATAAATGAGAATCTAGAGAAATGGTTAGTTAAAGCATATGTATTGTGTGCCTTCGAAAAGTATTTCTTTGTATTTCTCTGAATAGTACCTTAAGTTTCTGCAGTAGGTGCATTTTTAAAAGTGGGGTCTCAGATAAGAGCCGACTTTCTGGACTGTTGAAAATGTTTTACAAGTCTAAATTAATTTCTCCTTCCTTGTCCCCCACCTCCCATCCCCCAATCCCCCCCCGCCCCCCAAAAGCAAGCAAGCAAAGCTTTGGTCTGCTAGAATATGGACTAATATTTGATTGAAACTTTAGGGCTTTACCACACAAAATGGAGGAAGTAATGTATTGTCAACCATAGGAAGAACCTGATGCATTTTCATTGCCCCAGTAATATCAATTGCTGTAGAATGGACCTTCAAGTAACTGAGTGAATAAATGTTTGACAAGTCCTTTAATATTAAAGGACTTAAACGGAGAATGCCTACCAAAGAGAAGGATTATTTTGGGGGGGGTGGTGAGGAAGATTCTCCCTGAGCTAACATCTGTTGCCAGTCTTCCTCTTCTTGCTTGAGGAAAATTGTCCCCGAGCTAAAATCTCTTCCAGTTTTCCTCTATTTTGTGTGTGGGATGCCACCACAGCATTGCTTGGTGAATGGTGTGTAAGTCCGTGCCTGGGATCTGAACCTGTGAATCCTGGGCCACTGAAGCAGAGCACGTGGACTTAACCACTACGCCACCAGGCTGGCCCCAAGAAGGATTTTAATTTTAATAATGGCTAACCCTGTTGAGCGACTTTACTGTGTTCCAAAAGCTTTATATGCAATATTTCTGTGAAGTGAGTATTGTTTCTATTTTGTAAATGAGAAAACAAAGCTTCAGAGGTTTGGTGATTTGCAATGAGGGGACATAGTTGGCATTCAAATCCAGGTCTTTCTGTACAAAGCTTGTGTAATGCTGTATCTAGTATGTATTTGTTCATTTTAATTTATTCTTAACAATTACCTATTCTCTGCCAGACACTGAGGGTACAGTTTGGAGAAAAGGAAAAGATCTAAACAAAAAAGATAGGGTTTCAGTTCTTAGAGCTTATTCTCTTGTAGGAAAGGGCAGGAGTGGATCTCAGATGGGCAGCAGCCTGGGCCTGCTTAGAAATTCGGGAAACTGGCTTTTGCTTTACATGGCTTGCTGTGAGCACTGTAGAATGTTGATGTTAGTTTGCACCTGGTGAGTAGACTGGCATACCAGTAGGAGTTAAGGCCCCGCATATGTTAACATTCCTTGTGGCTTTGACAGAGATAGCTTCTTAAAGGATCTGATGAGATCCTAACCCTGGTCCAGCTCTATCATTCACAGGTGGGCACCTCTGTGGCACCTTACAGGGAGGGACGTTTGTACTTCTCTCAGGGTTGATTTAGCTTGGACAGCTCTTGGTGTACAGTTAACCTCTTATTAACTTAAACTGCGTTAAAGGAACTTACATGCTTTGTCTTTTCGTGCGAGACACTATCACCCTTTGTGACAGTCTTTTTAAAAATTAAGTATTAGTTAAGTAATCATACAAGTAAATGTCAGATTTCTGCGATGAATGCTTCAAAGGCAAATGACAGTACAGTGAGAGCATAAAAGGAGGTATTGATCTGGTTGGGGAGTTAGGGAAATCTTTCTTCATTATGTGGTGCTTTGACTAATACGGATGAGTACGCGTTAACTAGCGGGGAGGCCCTGGTGGAGAGTATTCCAAGGAGAGGGAGCAAGCCCAGTTTAAAGGCTCTGGCAGGGAACTGAAAAAAGACCATTGTGCCAGGAGCAGAGGGCTGGGGAGAGGAGCATGTGGTGAGATGGCACTGGAAAGATAGGCAGGAGTTAGACCAGGCAGGGCCTTGTATGTGTAGATTTTTGTGTTTATCCACAATGGGAAGTCATTGACCTTTTTAAGGTTTTGGAGGGACTGGGTGAGTATTAGTCACCTGATCAGATTAATTTTTGAAGAGATAGACATGCCACATCCAATTTGGTTTTCACTGTGTGGATGGTGAAGGTAATTTGGACTTTGGTCATGGTGGTGGTCAGAGGAGGAAGAAGAGAGAAATATGGGGGAAAAATCAATAGAATTCAATATGGATGGGTTATAAAGGGTGCTAGAGCAAAAACTATAAGGGACTCCTTAATTTCTAGTTAATTAACCAACAGATTCTGTTTACGTTGCTTTTAAAGTCTGTTCAAGTTGCCTTTGCAGTGTTCTAATGGCCAAAGTTTAGTTTTCAGACTTTTACTTATAGCGTTGTAGTTAAAATCTAAGCATCTCTGAGTGCAATGCAAGTTTTGCTCAGTATTCATTTAAGCTTAGTTATTTGTCTGTTGCCTCATTCCCTCACCTTGTCTGTAACTGTTTTCTCTCTAAGTAGTAGTAGTATCCTTTGCTTATATGAGAAATTTCAAGAAAAATTCTTTTTTGAGGTGGGGATTATTGCTAAACATTAGATCCCTTGATTTCTAAAAGGTTTTATTGAGATAGAATTCACAGACCATACACTTAACAAATTTGAAGTGTATAATTCCATGGTTTTAGTATGCTTGTACAACTATCACCACAGTCAATTCTAGAGTATTTTCATCACCCCCAAAGAAATGCTGTACTCATTAGTAGTCAGTCCTCAGTTTCTTCCCAACTCCTCCAGTTATAGACAGTCACCAAAAGAGTTGCCTTTTCTGGACATTTCACATAAATGGAACTCCATAATTTCTGGTCTTTTTAATCTGGCCTTTTTAACTGAGCATAATGTTTTCAAGATTTATCTCTTTGGTAGCGTGTATCATATTTCATTCCTTTTTCATGGCTAATATTTCATTGGATGGCTATGACACATTTTGCTTATCCATGCATCAGTTGATAGACATTTGGATGGTTTCCACTTACTGAATGAATTTTTTATGAATAATGTTGCGAGGAACATTTATGTACAAATTTCTATTGGAACATATATTCAGATCTCTTGGATATATACCTGGGTGTGGAATTGCTGGGGTCATATTACATATTTACCGTATTTTGTTTTTTGAGGGACTACCAAACTGTTTTCCAAAGCTGCTGTACCATTTTACATTCCCCCCAGCCATGTATGTGGGTTCCAGTTTCTCCACATCCTTGCTTAAGATTATTTTGTCTTTTTGATTATAAGCAAGTAAGTGTGAAGTGGTATTTCATTGTGGTTTTGATTTGCATTTTCCTGATGGCTAATGATGTTGAACTTGATTTTTAAAAGAAAAGCAGCACTTCTATTTCATTTCTAACGTAAAAATGGAAATGTTTGGTGATTTCATGTAATTGATTAGAAACAATTAGTTTTGCTATATTTAAAATTTGGTCTTCTTTTTCAACAGTTGTATTCCCTAAATGACTACAAACCACCCATTTCTAAAGCAAAAATGACCCAAATTACTAAGGCAGCCATCAAAGCTATTAAGGTGAGTAATGAATTTTACTCTTGTGTTTTCAAAAGAAAATATTACACTAATATTTTGGAGGAGGGATAAATTTTACAGATTATATATTTTCTTCCTCTTTACAGAGTTAATACATATTCATGGGGAAAAACACAAAAAGGAATATCTATCACCTGCAAGCTCTCCCACCTAGAGATAAGCACTTAATATTTTGATAAATATTCTTCCATAAACTTTGAAACAATTATTTTTTCTTTTCTTAGGCAGGTTAGATTTTAGATATTGCTGTGTTATGGAGAATGTGTTTAACATTATCACACTGACTTTATAGAATCTTGAAATAGAAGTTGGTAAAAGCTTTCTAAATAAAAATTAATGATTTTTATCATTTTAAAAAATTAATTTATGTATTTTAATTTTTTTCTTATTGAGTCTATTATACAGTTGAAAATAGGCCCTTCTACAAAATAATTGAGCTTCATTGTACATAGGCCATTTGAACTGTGGGAAGACGCTACAGGCATTTAACCATTGCTCTGATACAGTGGTTTTGAACCTTTGTTGACTCATGGATCCTTGTGAAAATCTCAGGAAAAGGTTGGACCCTCTCTAGAGAAATAAACGTATGCACAAAATTTTGCATAAAATTTCTTGGATTTGAGGACCTTTTGAAGCTGAACCATAGACACCTCTCTAAGAAGTTCTCGTCCCTGAAGCTAAGACTCCCTGCTTTAGTAGGGCTGTTAAAGCTTACAGCATTATAGTTAAAGTCCCTGTATTTATATGCAGAAAATCAGAGGGGATAAGGACAGTGTCCAGTAAACACATTTAAGCCAGAGAATTCTTCCAAGAAGTGGTTTTTTTCAGAGTATCTAACAGGCTTCGTATAGAATGTGTAGTCTCTTGTGCTTTCTTTATCTCCACTATTCGACATTGTGACCTGATCTTTATGACCACGGTCCTGAGATAGTATATTATTTAATTATCTTTATTCTGTGAAAATTAGTAATTGATGCATTTTACATAAATTTTTGTTGAGCAGAATATTCTTTATTTAGAAGACTCCATAAGGTATAGATGTTAACATTATTTCCATTTTTCGGGTGTGAGAAGGGCCTAAGAGCAATTAAATAATTTGTGATAGTCAGAATAAATAGAGCTAGATTTGAATCCAGGGTTCTCTCAATCGAGAGTCTAAGCATTATGACCTAGTGTGCTATTTTGGTTTACCGTTACTGTTTTAAATTTTGAAAATTCAAACAGATGTTGCAAAATATAATGAGCAACACACAGTCTTTGCTTAGATTCACCAATTGTTAACATTTTGCTACAATTGGTTTATTTCTACATGCACATGTACTTTTTTTGGTTGAATCATTTGGGAGTTAATTTCAGATTTCATTCATAGCACTTAATCCCTAAATACTTGAATGTGAATCTTCTAAGAACAAAGACATTTTCTGAGTAACTACAATACACTGATCACATGCAAGAAATTTCGCTTTGATATCATACTTTTATCTCATATGCAGCCCACACTTTGTATTTACCTGTTGTCTCAGTGTTGACTTTAGTAGCTGTCCCTTGCACCCCTGCTTTTTCAGGATCCAGTCAAGGTCACACATTATATTTATTTATCCTGTCATCCAGCCATTTTGTTTTGTTTTTGATATCATTGGCATTTTTGAAGAGTTCAGACCAACTGTTTTGTAGTACTGTATGATTTTAAACTGCATTTAGTACCTATGTAAATTGAGATTTGAACTGCCTTTTAAATCAGATTTAAATGATACTGTGTTTCATTGAGGTAAGCCATTTGTTTTTTACCAGTGTTTAGAGACATGATTATCTTTGCTGGGTGCTTGTTAATGTTGCACACTGTTGATGAAACTTCGTGGGTAACCTATTGTAGAAGACTGATGTGAATTAATAAACTTGGAATTAAAGTTTAGTAAGTGGTTTTACTCTGAATGACATGTAAGTAACTAGAAGCAAGAAGTGCTGTCAAGATGTTTTCCAAAACTATTTAACAAAAGTCACTCTGTGTAATTATTTAACATTTTATGTATTGATTTTAAATGTTTAGGTACCTTATGAAGTGCCTAGTAACTTTTAAGTAGTTGTTTTAGCTTTTTTAATTCAGTACATTACACTATTGAATAAACTGTTACTTTATAGTAAAAAAATTTTACCTAAACTTAAACTTAATGTAGATTTTAATTTGGTGAATATCAGTAATGAGATTTTCCTTTATTTTTGATTTTATAAATAGTAGGTTTCATGGTGCAGTTCAGTTGAATGTTCTTGTGCCTGTTCAGTCTAAGGGAATGTCCCTTAAAAGCATAATTTATGAGATCAGAAGGATAAATAGAATCACAATTAAGTTCTTTAAATGAAAACATGCTAATTATGCAGTTGCCGTTGAGGTATTAAAATTTAAGCAGCACAAATTCTGGATACTTTTTGTTTCATTTATAATTTAGATTTTATTCATTTTCAGATTTATTCATAATGTTTATAAAACTTAAATCTAAGTTTTCTCATAATTGATAGTAGCCCATTACTAGTTTTTAGTCTATGTGCTCGCTTAACTTCTGCTGACCCATTAGAATGTTATACCTCGCTATATCTTATTATATATACTTGGATTTTCATTTTCTAGGAGAAGCAGAAGGAGATGAGTTGAAAACAACTCTCTTGCATACATTTATTAATGCTATTTTTTGACAGTTATTTGATTCTAGTACTTACCCTAACTTAGCAATAAAATGATACTATAGGAAATCTTTTCCTTCCATGAAGTAAGAATATACATCTGCCAGTGTGCTTATCACAAACGTTTTGCTGTCAACATAACTATTTATGAAAGTATGCTTTCATAAAGATTGTGATAGAATTCTTTTGTAAGTGTGTTAACATAACACACTTTGGATATACTGACCATATATCTACTTCAAGAATCCCTTTACTAATTAGATACCGTAGTTAGTGGCTTATGAAATTGAGGGACATGAATGTTTGTCTCAAAATTCATGATTAAAATTCATTGTTTTGATAGGCCTTTGGAACTTGATTAAACTCTACGATTAGCAGGAAAATTCTAATCTAATCAAACAGGTTTTAAAAACACACCTTGTTTTTTTTTCTTTCAGTTCTATAAACATGTGGTACAGAGTGTTGAGAAATTCATTCAGAAAGTAAGTATAGAATTTTCCATCTACTAAATGTGCTGTGATTTTAGATTAATGCCTTGAGCTCTTTTTTAAATCAAATACCCAAGTTTAAATTGTTTTGATGGACTGTTCTAAAATGATGCCGTGTGTTTAATTTTCTAATTAGGAAAGAAGATGAATGTGCTTTTTGGTTAGTTCTAAAAACAGTAGCTTTCAGGTAGATGTTTTTGTTAATTTGCATTGCCATAGTGAGCATCTGTCCCTTCGAAAAATGGTGTCAATCTGATTGATTTTTAATGAAATTATGAATTCATTGCTTTTTTAGCCTTTAAAGAAATTCTCGCTTGTCATTTCAAGCTGAATGTCAAGGGAACAGCTCTTCTTTTAGATAAGGTGTAGATAAAACATTGCTTACCAGCTGCTTCTGATTCATTTTGTCTCGTCCATTAGGACATTGTACATCTCAACATCTTATATACATCTGAAGTTCCATTTTCCAGGTTAAGCAGAGGGAGATGAAGTTGAAAACAGCTGTCTTGTACACATTAGTAATGCTTTTTGTAACTGGGTCCGAGGTGACTAGATGATAGTTCTTTGCCGTCTTCTTTGTGATCAGCACCCTATTGGTTGCACAGTTTTTGGAAGGACTACCTAAGAGTTAGAACTTATAAATTGATACTATAGGACATCTGTCCTTTCTGTAACTGAATTTACGTTTTGTGTTCTGCCGATGTTCACATGCCTAGATGTAGGCAGGAACAGTTTGAAAATCAGAGGTATATGGCATTAAGGAGTCAGCAAGGTGGCAGTGTGTTTCTTGAAAAGAAGTAGTTGACTGGAAGAAAGGTACATGGATCAAAGTGAGCTAACTGTGTCCCTGAAACTAGCTAGGTGACCTTGGATAAATCAGTTAACCTTTGTGTGATTCAGCTTTTTTCTCTTGGAGTATTGCTGTCTCAATAAAGTATTAGTAAAATATGTTTTGAGATGAACAACTAGTGAATTGGGCCTAAGACCCAAGGTAAAATAACAAGTATGCTGTGTGTTTTAGGTAAATCAAAGTATAAAATAAAAATGGTGACTGGAAAATTTCATTGTTCTAAAGCTTTTAAAAGTCTTTTTAAGAAGGTTTAAATATCTAAAGCAGTGCCTTCTACACTTTTTTGTGCATAGGAATTACCTAGGAATCTTGTTAAAGTGTGGATCCTGATTCACGAAGTGTGGGGAGGAACTGAGATTTTGCATTTCTAACTGTTCCTACATGTCTTTGCTGTTAGTTCAGAAACCACAATTTGAGTAGTAGGGGTTTAAAGGATAAACGTGAATTTATGGCTAGATGTTTTTTGACTGATTTGATTTGGGGCAGGGGTACTTTTAGTAAGATATTTCAGAATCGTAGGAAGACCTTGGGTGAGCAAAATTATCTCCATTATGAGATACAGATAATCTATAATGTTCACACAGTGACAAAATCGCCTAACGATGCATTTCTCAGAACAAATCCTTGTCGTTAAGCGATGCTTGACTGTAGTTTTGTTGTAAAAAGTGCTACAATAACAAACCGCATTTAAAGAGAGTTCTTTAGAGAAACAGTAAAACATACTTATACCAAACATAATACAAAGCAAACAACTTTATGCCTCGGCTGTACAATCCAAGGTTAAAGGTCCCAGGGTGCCATCCTGAACTTGGAATGTACAGCCTGCAGAGGTAGTTTCTGGTAACCTCCTTGTAGTTTCCTTCTGATCTTCCTCTTCCTCTACAGGGAAATACTTCTCAGTCAAGTTTAATGAAGCTTTTTACGAAAGGGTATATGTATGGTTTACAATATTTTTTTCCCAGTTGATAGCTTGTCTTTTCATTCTTTTAATACAAGGTCTTTTGCAGAACAAAGATTTTTAGTTTTGATGAGGTTCAAGAGTGTATATATATTTTTAATACCAGAGGAACCCTTTTTTTTTCTCTTTCCTATTCTTACTGGAACTTTAATATTGGGGAGGGGGACGCGGGGAACGACAGATAAAATACAAGTGAAAGTGGAGCAGCAGTGGTCGTGGTCGGGAACCTGAAGCCCACTCCACCCGCTTTGTTCTCTGCCCAGCAACACTCACACAGACACATTGTTTCCATGGAACCCAGTTTGTCAGACCACTGGATTTGCGTATTGTTTACACTAAGAAATACTATTTTAACAAATTTATGAGAAAGTTCATTTGTCATGCACGTTATATATGGTCAAATGAGAGATCTAAGAAAAATCTGAAGTATTATTTAACAATGATAAACTTGTAATTTTGTTTATCACTCTTCCCCGGAACACTACAAATTACTCAGCTTCTCTACTTTCCTTCGCTCACCATAAAACAGTGCCAGAAAGGAGAGTGTGGCTGTAGGCTGGTAGTGTGTTATCTGTGATTCTGTGTTACAGCCATGAAAGATTTATAGCTAGAGTGATGAATGTTGGTAATAAATGAAAAGATTAATTAACAATGTAAGGTGCTTTCCCATAGGCCAAGAAAATTGCTTGAAAGAGTACTCTGGCCTCTGGTCTCTAGCCTCTGGTGTGGGCTACACCAAGATTTGGGCGCTTGGGCACAGATAGTTTGAAGGGAGTCAATTTCCAGATTCTCACTTTCCTTATATATTTTTTACTAAAATTACTCTGCCCTGGGATATTTTAGATGACCTCTTTGTCCCACACTCCTTAAATTTGCATTCACTTGGATCTTGAGCTGATCAGTCATTGTTAATCATTAAGATAAGAGAAACTTTTGCCTGTTGTGTTTTAAGAAGTCAAGGACATTTATAGAAATGTTTCTTTTTATTGTGAAATATATGTAAGCATATGCAAAAAAGTGCAGAAAACATAATATGTATAGCAAACTTTTGAATAAAGGGAAGACCTGTGTATCTGCCACTCACTTCAAGAAATGGAACTTTGACTAAAGCCCCCAAGTGCCTCTTGCTGATCTTATCCCTCCCCAGAAACACAGTCTGACTCTTATGTTAATCATTGCTTGGCATCATAGTGTTACTCTGCAGTCCCACATTCTTCAGGCAGTTTAACCTGCTTTTTAATTTCACATAAATGGAATCCTCTAGCATGTAGTCTTTTGTGTATACTTCTTTTACTCAGTATCATATGTTTAGGATTCATTTTTATTGTTTGTAGCACTATTTGTTTCTTCTAATTGCTGTATATATTCCATGTGAATAAACTGCAGTTTGTCCATTCTGTTGACAGACATTGTGTGTGTGTGTGTGTCTGTATGTGTGTTTTATAGTTCTTGGAATTATGAACAGTACTGCTGGGAACATTCTTACCTATGTATCCTGGTGCATCTTGTGTTTCTGTGGGAGTGGAATTGCTAGGTTGTGGGATATGCATTTCTTCAACTTAGCTAGATAATACCAAATTAATTTCATAATGGTTGTACTAATTGACACTTCCACTACCAATGTGTGAGTACTAACAGCACTTAGTACTGTTAGACTTAAATTTTTCTAATCTAAAGAGTCTTAAAGTTTATTTAAAAATGATACTACCCTAATATCACCTTCACTCAATGAGTTCCATTGCAACCAGCATTAAAACTTCAAGACTCTTAAGGACTCATCAAGTAGAATGAATTTCTGTGGTCAAAGAGCAAAATGTGCCCTGTTAGCAAGACAAAAATTTTAGGTTGCTTTATGACTACAGTCATGCGTCGCTTAACAGGGATACGTTCTGAGAAATGTGTTGCTGGCAATTTTGTCATTATGCGAACATCCTAGTGTGTATTGAAGGGGAACAAAACTTGCCACCCCAAAATGTATCTCTTTAACATGAGGATTATTTTAGGCTGATTATTTTTATGAAACAAAAGACTCAAAGCTTTTCTTATTACCACTTCTTTAACTGCCTAAAAGAATTTCGATTAAAAAACCTGTCCCAGGAGGTGAGCTAGCACCTTAGCATTACATGAACTAGGGATAGACAGGGAGGAACCTAGAAAAGACTGTTGGGCTCCCCTCTGTGCTCTTCTGTTTCTATGTGGCCAAATAAACTCGGGCTTTTACAAACCTTTGTTCCTCTTCCACCTACCTGAGAATTGCTTTCTTCTCTTTGAAGTCCCTGACTCTCGTTGCAGACAACATCTTTTTGTTTTTAGCTGAGGATGGTATTTAAGGTGAGGGCTTTGACCGTTTTGGCAAGTTACTCAATTTTCCTTGGTTTCTCCCATGTATACATGTTATTAAACTTTTGTTTGTTTTTCCCGTTTATCTGTCTTGTGTCAATTTCCCCTGTTTATCTGTCTTGTATCTTAGACCAACCAGAAGAATTTAGAACAACTGAGGAAAATTTCTTCCTTCCCTATAGTACTTACACAAGCTAGGTAGTATAGCCTACTACATACCTAGGCTCTAAGGTACTAATCTTATGGGACCACCGTTGTATATGTGGTCTGTCATTGACCAAAGTGTCCTTATGTGGCACAGAGCTGTGCAATTACTTTTCTTCAGTCATTGTTATCACATCTAGTTCAACCTCAGATATTTTACTAAGTTGCGTGTTAAATTTAGATTTGTTTAGCTTGTTCATCAGGAACTAGGAGGTTGTCCTGCTTGTCATCTCCCTTCTCCCATAGTTGTGCAATGACACTTCATGTCACTGAAGAACAAAGTCGTCATCTATCTCTTTCTTCCTTACTAGTGTTGGTGTGTCCAAGGCCCCCTGAATGTGAAGAGAGGAGGAATTAGTGATTTTCCATTATCCTCTTCCAGCTTAGGTGTTGTGGGAATAGAATTGCTATTGTGGAATTTCTGAGGTTCCACACTTTTTGGGCAGATTGACTTATCAGAAGTCTTGAAAATGACGTAAAAGTAGTGTTGCCATTTAAAAGAAAATGTCACTTGATTTTTCCATTTATTTTCTATTAATGTTTCTGATTTTTTATGTAGTTAAATATTATTTCCTTAAGAAATACTATGTAGATTGGTTCAAAGTTAGCAGTGAAGATGTTGCAGGCCCAGTTAAGAGTATTACCTATGTTTAGTTTTAGTTGAACCTTCCTTCCCAATCTGTATATCTTTTATTTCCTTTTCTTGTCTTATTGCCTTAGCTAGGCCTTCCAGTATGATGTTGAAAAGCAGTGGTGAGACGGGGCATCCATACCTTGCCATCATTCATACCTGATCTTAGTGGGGAAACTAGTTTGTCACCATTAAGTATGATGTTAGTTATAGGTTATTTGTAGAGGCTGTACTTCTGGATTGTGAACTTGTTCTTCTCCATTTTTTTTTTAATCTCCCTTTGGTGGGACAGAATGGCTACAGTGGGCTGGAGTTGGGTATTTCCCTTCCCCCAGGTCTGTTAGGCTCTGGTTAAAGCCCAGCAGGTTAGGCATTGGTTAAATAATTTCTCCTGATGGCAGACGTTTTTAAGAACAGAATGCTACTGGCTGTCTCAAAATGGTTCCTCTTCTACTCCTCCTGTGGAAGCATGAGAGGATTTTTCTCTGGTATTCACCATGAAAACTGTTATCAGATGTGACTGTGTCCTGGGGTAGCCCTCTTTTCTTACATGCTGCTGTCAGCATCATTCACTGCTTTGCAAGTACAGCCACATGCTCCTGTTGTTATTACTCTAGCTTTGTTTTTTTTTTTTAACATCAACTTTTAGTAGCTGAAATTGCCAGCACAAATTCTAATAATAGAATCATTATATAAAGTGTGTTCATATTGCAAAATATGTGGTCCGACTCACCTAGAGGGTCCTTTGTCAAAACACCCTGACTCATCATGGTATTCAGCTAACAACTTGGCTTACATTAGAATGAAAATCACACAAATATATGTAAAGCTGCATTCTCCCTATCTGTTATTGCCTTCTTTCTCTGCAAGGGCTATTTCTCTGCAGAACAAGAAATTAGAAATTACTAGTATATAGTTTGAAGATGGTGTAACTGCAAATTTATTATGACATAGCCTTTTTTTTAATTCAAAAAGTAAAAAATACCTCATGCCTTTGAAAAATCTTAGGAATTCTTGTGTTTTTAGTGCTGATAGAACGTGAAGAAGAATTTGAAAAAAAATTTCATGTTTTTGATCTTAATTCTTGTCTCAAGTTTTAGTTGGTGACCTAGCCAAGTTTACCAAGTACTGTTATTTTAAAACAGTAAATCATACTTAAAAATCTTTTTTGTCAGTTTAGATGGTAAAAATGCCTAATCTACCAGTGAAGGAAATTCTGTCCCATGACGTCTTAATATATAGTATGTCTAAAGATACTGTGGACAAAGAAATGTTTTTCTCTTAGCCCTTATAGCTTGTTATTGAAACTGCTAATATATTTTTGAAGCTTTGGACTCTTCACAGTAGGCCAGAAAGGCCCAGTTATTCTATTGTGCATTCATCATTCTTCTGTATTGTGAGTTTGTAATCGAGTTTTTGATAGAAATCAAAGAAAAAGGTATATTCGTTTTTTAAAAAACCTCAGTACATTAATTACTTGCTGTTTAGTATTAATTTTTGAAGTCTTACCAGCAGTTTATAAATTCTCTTCAGCCTTACTCAAGATAATGATTTATATAAAACAATAAATTATACATCACATTATTTTTTGTCTTTGAGAAAATTAAAATGCCAATGTCACTTAATAAATAATCACTAATCACTTATCTTTGTGTGTAGCATTAGAGAATAGATAATTTTTAACAAAATGGATGTCCTGCTTTTCATTAAATTTTAAAAATTTGCTGCTCTTTACCAAGATGTATTATTTGCCTGGCAGATAGATATTTATTTGAATGTACAGTAGTCAAAAGAAAATAACCTTGGCCAGATACATGAACTGAAGGTCAAAATATGCTAGGTTTTGTTGGAAGATAAGGGGAAACTATTTCAGACTTCCACAAACGATAACTTTCAACAGAGCAGACGTTTTGAACCTTTAGGTTGGTTAAACCTAAATGTCCGAACACCAGCATTATTGCCCTTTTATGAAATAGTTCAAGTACTTAACCACCAATTGGTGGTAAAGGTCTCTTCATTTTCTTGACTTAATAAAGACCTTAAAGAGAATGTTCTTAAAAGGGATTTGAAGGAACGAAAGAAGCATCATATCTTGTCTTTTTGCAGAAAGAAATTACTCATTGAGCTAAAAATCCCCCTAGAAGTGTGTGTGTGTGTGTGTGTGTGTGTGTTTGTGTGTGTTGGGGGGTAGACTGAGAATCCTTTTCTTACTGGTACTCAGGTTTTCTGAAAAGTTTTTCAAGAATGCAGTTTTGAATTCGTGCCATATGTGATTCCCAGGAAATTACTTTGGGTGAAATACCTAATTTCACCCAAATGTTGAACCTGCTTTTTGCAGTCATAATTCCATTTTAATTGGCATGCGTTTGGGAAGCAGGTTTTCTTATGTTTCTGGATATGGAGACAAACTAAGCAGTAAACTTGATAGTGAAAGTATTCTTCATTGTGCTCCCCTAACTAGGTAGGCTAGAAAAGCTTGTGGCAAGAAAGCAGCAGACGTTTCTATTTCTCAATTTCGGTAATGGATAAGAAGATTGAGCAACATTTATCAGTGGAGTAGCTAAAAAATGTTTTCATAGGATAGATTTCTGGAATCATAATTGGAGAGTCTTATCTTTCTTGTAGGTGTGGTATTTGAGAGAAGTGTTGAAACTTTGGCTTGTCACTGTATTTAGAGTGTTATTATTTGCCATTTGGTATTTTTTCCTTCATTAGTACAGAAACCCTTTTGTAATGCGTATCAGATCTAGAGCTCTTCTTTCTTGAATTTGCTGCTTCCTTCCATGTGGCTTTTTAAAATCGTTAAAGAAATTTTTGTATTCTAACAGTGCTTTACTCATCCTTTTGTTTTTGTTGTTCAAGCCAGGTGTGCAGTACTACTTTGGAACTTAAGTGATTGGCAGTGAACTGAGCTTGTAGAGTAGCCAAGGTAGATTCTTGAAAATACTGTTCCAGAGAAAGATGCTCTGGAATAGTCCGTGTCTGAATGTTTGTTACCACAACATAAGCAGCGTTTTTGTATTTGTATAGGATTTATGATAATTTTTGTCTCTCAAGAATTTTACCTTCTTATTTCCTTCTCTTCCCACTCTCCTTTTTCATCAGTGTAAACCAGAATACAAGGTACCTGGACTTTATGTTATTGACTCCATTGTACGACAATCTCGACATCAGTTTGGTCAAGAAAAGGATGTGTTTGCGCCCAGATTTAGTAATAACATCATTAGCACTTTCCAGAATTTATATCGGTGCCCTGGGGATGACAAGGTATGCTGCTATTTTCTTTTTTAAGTCGATGTATTACCCATTTGGTCTCACGGAGGCTCTGTGGATTATCTTAACTTATGATTTTGTTATCCTTTACTCTTAGTTATTCTGAATTTGAATATTTAGTTTTTACACTGCCCATGTTCCTTTTTGTTCTTAGAATCTTAAACAGAGAGGAAAGGTGTAGGTGATCTTGCTACTGTTTCAGTTTGTTAAAGCAATTGGTGTTAAAGAAACTGGCTATAATAAGTTGGAATTATACTAAAAGCTTATTTATTCACACATGCAACCAATTTAGAATTTTGATTATTTGATCTGAGCTGATATTTACCTATTTGGTGCCTGTGAAAAATGGATTTGCCAAGCAATTATTAGAAAATAACTGCATATCAAAATTCTTTTGTTATGGTAGAGTTTTATTAGTGCTACAAGCCACACTACCAGGTCTGCTAGATCTGAATGAGTAAATATTCTGTACTACATAAAAAGGTGGCTTCAGACTGAGGGAGAATAAAAGGGGATTGTTTATCCTCAAATGTGCTCAAAGATCTTAGAAGGTTACTTATTTTGGATGCTAATTTGGAAATTTAGTGTGCTCTTCTGACAGGGTTGATTGCAATATTGATTATGTAGGAGAAGGTAAGAATAGATGAAGACTAATAAACCACAAAACTCAAAAGCTCACCACAAATCTTTTACCTCATCTCAAATACAGCAAGATTAGGGGGCTGGCCCCGTGGCCGAGTGGTTAAGTTCGCGGGCTCCGCTGCAGGTGGCCCAGTGTTTCGTTGGTTCGAATCCTGGGCACGGACATGGCACTGCTCATCAAACCACGCTGAGGCAGCGTCCCACATGCCACAACTAGAAGGACCCACAGCGAAGAATATACAACTATGTACCTGGGGGCTTTGGGGAGAAAAAGGAAAAAAATAAAATCTTAAAAAAAAAATATATATATATATATAACAAGATTAGGTAGTTTTTTTTTTATTTTTAATAACTATAGTCTTGAATCAGAAAAATATCTTGTAATGGATAGATACGGAGATAAGTTTATTATTGTATCATTCTTTGTAAACGATTCTTGGATATACTTTCTGAGACAGAAATTTAAAAAAAAATTACTTTGGTACTTTGATAATTCTCTGCCGTCAAAAAGAATGTGAATTTTAAATGACTCATAATTGATTCTTAAAATAGATACCTTAGAATCCCATCTAAAATAACTCATTTGAAATTTTATATGAACATTTTTTGAAATAACTTCAACACTTTCATTTAGAAATTTCACTAGTTTGGACTTGGATTTCTATCAGTTACAATGAACAATCAATCTTGATTTGTAGACTTTACAAAAATATTGTTTCTCAGTTATAATGGAGTTTAGGATATAGGGATTTTTTTAACCATAATAGGAAAGATTACATTGATACTGTAACCTCAGTCATAAACTAGAGGCGTGAGTTGTTTGTATGCAGATAGAGATGTAGGGTGATACTTGTCAGAGACTGGCTAGTCTTGAGTACATGATGAGTGCCTTGGAAACTGGAAGATTTTTCTATAAAGCAAAAAAATGTAAGGTTCTTTCTAAGTGCCCACATCTTAGAAAGGAGAAAACAATCAAATCAGAAGGTATGAAGCGTTCTTTGTGTAATTTTCTTATGCTTCATTTGAAATACAAAAATTTGCATGTTAATATAGTTTGGACATATTTTGAAAATTTGTCAATATGAGAGACTTAAAGATGAAGCAGATCTTTATTAAAATTGCTTATTTTACTATTAAAATACATACGTTTAACAGAAGTCTGTTTTTAATATGTAATTTCAGCTTCTGTCATTTAAACTATTTTCCTAATGGAGTAAGTAGCATTACAATAGTAACTAATACTTAGTGCTGTTTATAGAACTTTTATATGCTGAAGAGTTGTGAAAGAAAGTAAATTTGGTTGAATTCTAATGTGAGGAAATAACCACCCCTGTCCTTAGTTTTAAAATGAAATTATTAAGTCTCGTAAGATAAGGACTTTGTCTTGAAGTTACTTATTTGTTTAAAAGATAAAGTCAACTGTAAATACAGGTTTAGTGCCGAGATGAATCTTGACTGCGTCAGCTGTCTGAACACAGGTCTCCACCCCACCATAACCATCGATCTCGTTAGAGTTCACATGGAAGCTGAAACCTCGTTGTCATTCCTGCTGTCTGCCAAATGTAGCTTTCATGTACCTTGTCTGTCTATCAAAATGAACATCGTGTTTTCAAATGAGTTAAGGTTAGCAAATGCAAAATTATAGGAACATAATTTCAGGGGTGGAAAGTACCATAGAACTATTTTAATCCGTCCTTCCTATCCACTGTCCAGATAGTCTGTATGAAATGACTGTGCTAAGGTTTTGAAAGCAAAAAATCAAAATGTCATTTTTCTTTTTTCCTCTAGAGTAAAATAGTGAGAGTATTAAACTTATGGCAGAAGAATAATGTGTTTAAGAGTGAGATTATTCAGCCTCTTTTGGATATGGCAGCAGGGATTCCTCCTCCAGTTGTCACGCCTGTTTTGGCCAGTACTACTGCTGCCATGAGCAACACACCAGGTATGTTGCTTTGATGGAGATTTGTGTTCTAAATATTCTACTCATGCTTTTCAGGTGATTTTTCATATACAGTATAGCAATTTGATAGTATAGGAATTGTCTAGCATTAGGTAATTGAAAGGAAGTGTAATTTGAAGGAAAAATAGATGAGAAATTATATTTGTGTGTAATTGTGTTTTAAAAATTAGAAAGCTGAATTTTTTTAATTCCTAGAAACAAATATAATGAACTTTGGGAAATTGGTGTGTCAATAAATTTTTTGAGCTGTCTGTAATCTTTTAAATTTGCATGTAAATCAACTTGATATTCACAGTATACTAGGGAACTTAATATTTATCAAGAACCCTGAAAAAATTATTTAATGGAGCCAAGAATGCTTTAGTAATAATCTGAAAATCATGGGCTTTTTTCAGGTACTTAAATGACATTTAAAATTTTTTATCGTAGTCCAAGAATTGTGTTTAACATTTTGTTATATATTTAGTTTTTGTTGTGTGTTTGTGTATACATAAACATACATACACACATTCTTGAACAGAAAGTTTTATATTGTACATACTATTTTACAGTTTTTCATCGAAGATTGTATTTTGAATATTTCCTTATGTCATTGAATTTTCTTTTGTAGTAAGATTTTTAATGGCTGCTGAGTATTTAGGCTCCTTTAAAGTAGTAGCTTAGTTAATTGAGGACAAGTATGGACAGATCCTTTTGGTAGTTTTTTTTTTAACCTACCTAATTCTGTAATGGTTTTTCAAAATGGAGACAAAATTAAAGCATTTATTTAAATTAGTATATATTTTATAAAAGTGACAGAGTAAATCTCTACTTTTTCAAGTCTTTATTTACTTACATTGTTATTGAGGTGGGTATGTCTTTTTTAAAAGGAACTCCCGTGACACCTGTTACTCCAGCCAATGTGGTCCAAGGTTTACCTGATCCATGGGTATCTCAGATAACAAATACAGATACGCTTGCAGCTGTAGCCCAGATCTTACAAAGCCCTCAAGGCCAACAAGTAAGCAGCTTTTTTGTTATGTTGACAGTGATTTACAACTCATAATTTTCCTAATGTATTGTTTCATAATATAGCACCTAAAGAGTATTTTTTTTTATGTTGTAAAAATGTGATCACACTATATGTACTACTCTAGGTTGTTTTTTTCATTTAGTAATGCATCATGAGCACTTTTATGTCATTAAAGATTGTTTTATAAAAAATTAATTCTACACCAAAATACTTAGCACATAATTTGTACCAAACATTATTAGGTGCTCTTGTTGCTCTAGTAGTGAGACAGGAAGGTCTTCGATCTTGGAGGAGATGTCTGTTTATCTTAGGGGAGACAGGTAATAAAAAAGTAGAAAACATCGTTTCAGTAGTCATATATGACCTGAAACAAGGGAAATCTTTAGAGTGATGACCAGGTTTGGGAGAAGGGATCAGAATTACAGAGGGTAGCCAAGAGGTGTCTTTGAGGAAGTCGCATTTGAGTTGAGACTTTAGTGGAACTAGACATGGCAGGATATGAGGATGGGCCACCTTTAGCATCTCTTTTCTTTACCTGTTCTTTAAAAATCAAATTAAGTGTGATCTGTACAATAAAACTCCCTGAACTCTCTTTCCCCTCCTATTCATATGGTTTCAGCCACCTGTAAGTTTTCGTTTCAATGTCACCTCAGTAAGACCTTCAAACAGCAGTTTAAAACTGCAGCTCTGCATTTCATCCCCTGTGCTCCCTTCTCTCTCACCTGTCTTATTTCCTTCCTTAGCACGTCCTCAGTTCTATTATATCATTTACTTACTTACTTTGTTTATTCTGTCTCTCTTCCCACTAGATTGTATGCTGTACAAGGGCAAGGATTTTTGTCTGTTTGTTGACTGCTGTACCTCTAGTGTCTAGGTTATAGCAGCTGTTCAATACATTCTTGTAGAACGAATGAATAATGTATAGAGGCTTAATGATGTTGGGTATACAAGAAATATTTTAGAGTTGGGATGTCTGGAGGATAAGATGGCCTCTGCATGTAAGTTATTAGTGACAAAGTTGAAATGGATGACCTAAGTGTGGGACCTGGGTTTCAAAAGGCATAATGGTGAGCTGGGAAGTAAAGGATTCATAGGCTAAGCAGTGGGGGCTTGCCAGAGATTTTTATGTTGAAGTCACATGATCTGAACAGTACTCGAGTGAATGAGAGAGAAGTCTAGAGATAGGAAGTATCTTTGTTTTGGTAACAGTGATAATAGAAGGAAAGTAATAAATATGTGAAAAATAGCAGGATTGTGGAGACTCTAAAAGGATAATCTCAAAAACAAAATGGGAGTGTTCCAGAGTTTTAAAAATGTAAAAACCAATTTAGTTATAGTCTTAGATTGGATCCGGTTTCTACATTTTTGAGACAGTTGGGAAACTGAATTGGATATTAGATACAATTATTGAATTATTAATTTTATGATAATGATATTTTGAAAATAGTTCATAAAGCAAAATGTTCTCATTTTAAAAGATACCTATTAAAATAAATACCTCTGGCAGGAGAAGGGATTTTCCAGAAGAAATAGTGCAAAGAGAGTCAAGAAGGCATAGTAATAGATAGAATGTGAAGTCAGAGTAGAGGAAAAAGTAGGGTACTGCAGTGTTTTGAACCTGGGTGACTGAAGGAATAGCAGTGCTGTTGGGGGAAATGTGGGGATGTCAAAAGGAGCAGTTAACATGTGCACAGGAGGAATAGGACGTGTCCTTCCTCCCTCTCTCCCTCCTCCTTCCCTTTCTTCCTCCCTCCGCCCTGTCTATTCTGGAGCTTCCTCAGTGTAGTAACTCAGCTGTCATGTATTTTTGTATTATTTTCTTTGCTAACACATTAGTAGTTTGTAGTGTTTATTTGATAGTTAAATAATTAATTTTCTTTTTAATGTTGCTGTTTTAGATACATATGAAATTATTTTGCTTATTATCATTTTGTATGTTGTTTGTACCTTCTCCCACTATAAGTTTAACTTTACTTGAAAGAGTACAATGTCTTATTTAGCAATGGCTTTGCTATTTTTATTTTTCTATTCAAAACTGGTAATTTTCAGATTTATCTCAGGTTTAGATCTTGATTAGGAAAGTATAAATTACTTGTGGGATGTATATAGGGTTTACTTAACTATGAAATATCTTCAGGATCTTATTGTTTCTCTTTTTTAAGAGAATGGGTGAATAGGGGAACAGGAGTTACTTTTAATTCTTGGTGACACTATTCACCTTTAATTTCCTTAGTTTCAGACTCTGCTGCAAGGGACAGATTTCTTATTGGCTTTCCTGTTTTCAGGAAATGTGTTATCAGGTGATGAATCTGAAAGATAGCAAAAGCATTTATTGTCAGTGCTTGTCCTTTTACAGAGATTAAGGAGTTAATTGAAGAAGAGAGAAAAAGCTTAGTGAAAAAAATCAGTCTGCTGGTGGTGAATTCTTTATCTTGTCATGGCATGACCACTTTATTTTGTTTGAAGTTCTCTGACTTTCCAGAAGCAAGACAAACTTTTAAGGACTATGTTATATATGGCACACACAAAAAATCTTTTTTAAAAACATTAACTGTTGTTTGAGTTAGTATATATGGTTTTGATCTCCAAAGACTGTAGAATGATAAATTTTATTGGATGAAAGTTTTAGGTGGGCATTCTTATAGACAAGTGCCAGCACCTGTCTGTAATAATTTCCCTTTCGTTCTCCTCCAGCTTCAGCAGTTAATACAGACTTTACAGATACAACAGCAGAAGCCGCAGCCTTCCATTCTGCAGGCCCTGGATGCTGGTCTCGTCGTTCAGCTGCAGGCTCTTACAGCACAACTTACAGCTGCAGCTGCAGCAGCCAACACCCTTAACCCCTTAGATCAGGGGGTGTCTTTTAACAAGGTAGAAATTAAGATGTCAAATCTGTTCTATATGAAGTATTAAATTTTATATATTATCATATGGGCTCTAATTCTGTAAATTATGTTTTATCATAGAACTATTTTAATATTCACTGTACTGTATAAGACATTATAGAATTTACAAAAGGTTCAAACTTCTGAAAGAAATCAAGTAATTTTGTAATTACACTTGAAACATTTAGAATATTTTCTTTTGACTAAAGATGACTGGTCAGTAAAATTGTATATTCACTGAGGCCAGCCTAGTGGCATAGTGTTTAAGTTTGCGAGCTCCTCCTTGGTGGCCCAGGTTTTGCAGGTTTGGATCTCAGGTGCAGACCTACGCATTGCTCATCAAGCCATGCTGAGGCAGCATCCCACATACTAAATAGGGGAAGATTGGCACAGATGTTAGCCCAGGGTTGATTTTCCTCACCAGAACAAAAGAAGTGTATTTACATTGAGGCAAATGAATATTTTCTGAATTTTCCAGTTTCTTTTATGAATGTTACAAATATGTATATTAATTATGGTATTCTGTGTTCTACAATTTTAACCTGTATAAATTGAAAATGTTCAGTAGATGAAAGTTCAAAGGAACACTTGGCTACAAGTTGTCACTATACTATAATTCTGATAAATTGAGGCCTATGAAGGATGGTGTTTTTGTTTTTAAAGATTTTATTTTTCCTTTTTCTCCCGAAAGCCCCCCCGCTACATAGATGTACATTTTAGTTGTGGATCCTTCTCGTTGTGGCATGTAGGATGCTACCTCAGCATGGCTTGATGAGCAGTGCCATGTCTGTGCCCAGGATCCGAACCGGCGAAACCCTGGGCCGCCGAAGCGGAGTATACGAACTTAACCACTCGGCCATGGGGCTGGCCCCAAGGATGGTGTTTTTAAAGTTGAAAATCTTTTGTGTATAATTTGTTGTGTAATATCCTCAGTATTCTTATTAATCATGGGAATATTAAAATACTTTGAAAGTGTTATCTGTATTATTTTTACTTCTGCTGCTGTTACTTTCATACGAAAATAAATTTCGATTTATTGAATTATTACTTAGACTTTTTTAGCCAGCAGCTTCCAAGTCTAATTTAGCCTGACTCTAAATAGCTAGACCACATAAAAAGCCTTTAAATTGATCATTTAGAAGATAGTGGAGCATTCTAAGAAGACTGTACTAGGAATAGATCCATTGATTATAGTCTGGGATGTTTTTTATCAAGCTTTATTACCACTGCAAGCCACTTAATTATTTTAATCTTAATCTTCTCTTCTATAAAGTTTGAGTATTAGTATTTATCCTGGGAGTATCATAATTTGTTTTGTTACATAAGACAGCATATGTCAAAGTACTTTAAAGAGAAGATCCACTCATATAAAATGCTTTATTATAGTATAACATAAAATGATATAAAACATTCACATATTAAGTGAGAAAGGTAAATTAGTAGGGTGTCAGTGACCTTCAAAATAGCGTTTGTAACTTGTATTGTGTGAAGCACTTTTTAATTTGTCTCTGTCTCCTTTTCTTTTCATCTTAGAAGTTGATGGATAGGTTTGATTTTGGGGAAGATTCTGAGCATAGTGAAGAACCGAAAAAGGAAATTCCAGCTTCTCAACTGTAAGAATCATTATTTTTCTTTATAACTGTACATTTTTTCTGTTATTTTTTATAAAGAGCAGTTGTGATATTGCCATTTGAACTACTAAGTATACTTTGAATAAGTTGGGTTATCATTTCAGGCTGTTGAGCTCTGACATGACAGAGAGATGGTAGAGTTGCTATTTTTTTGCCTCCCTATGTTATTTTGACTCTCAGGTCTTTGCAAATAGTTGGGATATATCAAAATTCTTTATAGAAAAATTAATAAATCTGATTGTGATACTTTGTATTAGGCTTTAAGTTATTTAACTCAATTGTAGGAATAATTGAAAT
The DNA here is from genome assembly GCF_021613505.1 of Equus quagga. Lineage (NCBI taxonomy): Eukaryota > Metazoa > Chordata > Mammalia > Perissodactyla > Equidae > Equus > Equus quagga. Next base: position 12,696,594 of record NC_060274.1, on the reverse strand, counting down.
AATAGGAAAGAAGCTTGCTTTCAGTGATAATGGCCACTTCAAGGAAGTATACCAAATTGTGGAAGTGTATCAGACTAGTGAGAAGTAAGGATTGAGTTGGAGGGATTTTCTGGGTTCTTTTTTTCTTTTTGGTTTTTTTTGGTAAGGAAGGTTGGCCCTGAGCTAACACCTATTGCCTATCTTCCTCTTTTTGCTTGAGGAAGAGTGTCCCTGAGCTAAGATCTGTGCCAGTCTTCCTCTGTTTTCTATGTGGGATGCCGCCACAGCATGGCTTGATGAGTGGTGTGTAGGTCTGTCCCTGGGATCCGAACCCGTGAACCTGCAGCTGCTGAAGCAGAGCATGTGGACTTAACCAGTATGCCACTGGGTCAGCCTGGGATTTTGATTTTGAAAGAACTGAATTATATGTTTTTACTTAGATCAGTGATTTTTTTTTTTTTTTAAACAATTCTCCAGAGTCCTAGGTTCTGTGGAGGGAGGGTTTGTGAAAGGGGCAGTGGTGGGTGAGGAAGATGGGAGGATGGAAGAGGGATGATTAATGGGGAAAGCCTCTGAGAATCTTGTTTCAAACAGGGATTATTAGTTTTATATATTGGGAAAATATATTTAAAAATATATGATAATATAAACATATTCTCTATCTTTTGATAGAGATTCTACTTGAAAAAATTATTTGAGATCATGTTAGATTGGTGTCCTGAATAATGTAAGAATCTCCTTTAACAGTCCTGATAGGATACTTCTCCAATGGTTAATGCCTTCTGTGTTGAGAAGTTAAGTAATTGTTATTATTGTGTATTCTTTTGTTACTGAGTCCTGTTTGATATGCTTTCTGCATACTGATCCAATTTTGCTTTCTGAAGCAAGGAAACACATTTGCTCCACTATCTTTCAGGACATAGCCTTTCAATATTTAAAGATAGGTATCATTCTTCCCCTTTAGGTTTATTTGCTCCAGGTGAAGTACAGTTTTTTCCAACTGTTTCAAGGCTTCTCACCATCCTGATTGCCCATTTGGGGATGCCCCCTTTTTTGTTCAGGTCTTACCTTGTAGCACCTGGAATTCGAGGTGTATTCCAGGTGTGAATTTCCCAGAATATAAATTATTATTTCCTCTTATCTAAACACTGTTTCTGTTAACATACCTAATAATGTGAATGCTTCTCTAAAGAAAGCAGATTAGGGGCCGGCTCTGTGGCTGAGTGGTTAAGTTTGCGCGCTCCACTGTGGTGGCCCAGGATTCGGATCCTGGGTGCAGACATGGCACCACTCGTCAGGCCACGTTGAGGTGGTGTCCCACATCCCACAACTAGAAGGACCTGCAACTCAGATATACAACTATGTACGGGGGGGTTTGGGGAGATAAAGCCGGAAAAAAAAAAGAAGAAGATTGGCAACGGTTGTTAGCTCAGGTGCCGATCTTTAAAAAAAAAGCAAGCAGAAAGCAGATTAGTTTTATAAGCTTTGTAGTCAATTACAATTGTAGATTTCACGTGTACTAGTTAATAGACCATTTCTCCCAGTAGCTCATAATGAAGAGAAAGTTAAAAGTGACAGTGTTTAAATGCTTTTAACTGTTTTTATTAGTGTTTTCTTGAGACTTTCTTAAAATGCTCTAATGTAAAAAGTACTAATTTGTATGTATTTAATAGCGTGAGACAGTAGTATCAGATCTCCCGCAGAGTGTCCCTAACATGTTATCCATCTATTGAAACCCTCTTGAAGAGTATATTTCTTTTTGTTGAAGAGTATATTTATATTTTAACATATTAATGTTGTGAGGTATTTCATTTTCTCTGTTACTATTTCAAAGGTAAACATTGTAGGCGAATGTGTTTCATTTAATTGTCATTTTGGGTTTTTAAAAAATAGTTATTTTCATATTATGTTTATTGGGCTTTAAAATATATTTTACTTGTTTTTCCTTTTAGTTCTCATGTTTCAGAATCTGTGAACAATTCCATTTTTCATCAGATAGCAGAACAACTACAGCAGCAAAACCTTGAACATCTCAGACAGCAGCTCCTGGAACAGCAACAGCCTCAGAAGGTCTGTATCTCCATCTTGTGGTCTTCACGGTTATTGCTGTCTGTGTTCTATAAATTGGTGTTTAACTATGGTGATTTTTCTTCAACTATATATTTCTGGGAAGATCAGTCTTTTCAGGATCTTTAGGTTTTTTTAATAATCAAAATGTGCTCTGGCATCTTATGAATACATTGAGAGCATTTGTAGACATTAGTTTCAGTATACTGAGAGTGGAGAACAAAAGACAGATGGTGTTTCAGTATTGACCACTTAAAACTTCATGCGCTTTGTTCTCTACTCAGTTCCCTCTCAATCAAAGTAATGATGATTTTGCTATTGTTGATGAAAAAATAGATTGCTACCTTTAATTAGGTTATTATCATGTGACAGGAACTTCATTAGGCATGATTACTTTTAATGCTTATGATATAGGCATTTTGAGTCCCATTTTACACCATAGGAAATTGAAGCTTAGTGAAATTAAACATCTAATGCAAAAGTATAAAGCTCATATCATATATCATTAGTCTTAAGACACGTCATTTTATATATAGGTAAGAACTGTTAACACTGCTGAAGTATAACATCCCATGGAGTTGTAAAAACCTTATAAATTTCAGGGATGATAAAATGTGAAGAAAAATCACACTTTAGAGTTAATAAAATGTGTCAAGTTGCAAAGTCAGAATTAAACCCATTACGAAGTCTATTTTGACTTTATATGAGAAATACTTATAGATGTAAGTTGTTTAGAAAGTAAGTGTTTGGAAATTCCCCTCTCTCACACTTCTTAATATTCAAAACTTTTTGGTGCTGATGAATTTAACACAATACCACAAACATTTTTAAAGTATGAGTAATGCATTGTTAGACAGATGGTATCTGCAGAGGTGAACAGAAAAGCATCTGGCCTCAGCTGACCTCTTCTCTGATGGAGCACATACATCTGTATGAACATAAGGCAGAATTCCAGTTTCTGTCATAGAGGCACACATGAAGGACTGTGAGAATATGGAAGAGGGAAGAGTCACTTTAGACTGTAGGGAGCAAACCTTAGACACTGCTGGGGTCTGAACTTGTCCTTTAAAGGCAGAGAGATAACATAAAATGGATATTAATGATATTTACTAGGTTGGATCTTATACCTGGAATTAATAGAATAGAATTTCATACCTTGTTTTGAAGAAATAATTGTGAAAGAAGTGGTTGGAGCAGGTGCAGTATTTTATGTCAAGCGAATAAAGCTGCCTGAGAATTCAGGAACTTGAAGATAAAGCATGACGAAGAACATTTGGATATTATTTAAAGAAAAACACAAGTTGTAACTCAAGGAAAAGAAACAGCTTGTCAGTAATACAATAGAGGATTGCAGAGCTGTTATAGAGGCAAGCTGTTACAAGATAGTAGTGGTGGAAGTTTATCCAAACAGCAGATTTGTTCGCCTGTAAATGTGACAGTGTTGAATTGCCTTAGTTCCACTTTTATTCAGAAGTTTTAGCAGAAGCAGTAAAATCGAGATGTGGTACGCTTGACCAGTTTGTAATTAGCAATAAGGCCTTTGACAAGGTCTTTCCTGTAACTTATACAGGAAAAAATAGGGGAAAGTGGATTTATAACTGATCAAAAGGTGACGCTTAATGAGTGTTACTCCAGCCTTGAAAGAAGTCTCCGTTAGCTGCTGTTATCCTTGTCTTGTATTGTTTTCAATATTTTTATTGATGTTTTGCGTGAAGACATAGTTGAAGAAACTAGAGATGTATACCAGGATTTATACTAAGGATGTATACCAGTATATCAGAAAAAATAGTCATTTGCCATCTGAGTCCGGTGGATCCTTTTTAAAAATATTTTTAAGTCATCTTAGAAATTACAGAGGTGAGACTAAAGGGATAGGGGAGAAAACTGTATTAGGAATTTTAGAATAATTGAAATGTAGCAAACCTTTTTATGTCGATTAAATGCAAATGTCATATGTTTTACCAAAACATTGGTCCAGGTTCTTGTTGCAAAATACTGCAAGGTGAAGTCCTTCCTGTTGAATGACTAATCGGATGGAAAGATCCTGTTTTTGTCCGTAGAGCTACATATTTCTTTCATCAGTTCTTGAGTTTGAGAAATACATTTAGAATGTGGTTGTCTGAAAACTCATAGTCTGATATTACTTGAATGTTACATTTCACCATCATCATTAGAGTCTAGGATGCTACTATCTATTTCTTTGCATTCATCTTTTACTTTGTTTAATATTTGTAAAATATGTTCCTTTGTCAGTTTTCTTGTCTTTGCCGTTATGGACAGTAAGTGAAAAATCTCAGTATTCCACCATGTTCCAAGGCAAGCTGAAAGCAGACTGCAAAGATGGTCTCTCCAGTCTTATTTGTATCTTCTTGAAATATGCAGTAGTTTGATAATGCAGTAAAACTCAATGATTATGATTTATTTCACTGTTGAATCACCCTTCTCAACAATTCCACTGCTTTTTCTTACTGTTTTAGTGTTTTTTGATGTAATTGGGAATAATTGATGAGTAGTAATGGAATAATTCTTGGGATGGTGAAATAGCAAAATCTTTCTCTGTATAGGAAAATAGGACCTCTAAGATCCCATAATATATCTTAGGTATAGTAGAGGGTCCAATGGACTTGATGCTAATAGCAAGATAATAGGATAAACTTTAGTTGAATTTTTAAAGTAAATTTTCTCTTTGTTATTCGTAAGACCTCTAAGAAACAAAGTCGTGAAATTGCAATCTTCAAATAAGTAAAACTGCTCAAAAAGGAAACTCAGAAACTAAAATTGATTGCAGTGGATCGTAGTAGTCATACCCAAAGGTTAACCATTAAATAAAAAATTAAGGATGAAAAACAAGATGGGGGAGGGATAGATAAGAGGCTTAAGGTGAATGATGAAGTAAGAATAAATGATGTGAAGAATGTACAAGTACTGAATTAGGACCAAATAGTAAGGCTCAGGATGAAGCTGAAAATCATCTTGCTGTGTTGTTAAGAATTCCGTTGTTGCTGTGCTGTTTTACAGGCCTGCTGTAGGACTATACCTAAAACATGTTTATTTGATTTGTCCTGCAAGAGTACACTCACTTACTAACATTTTGCTCAATATTGTAATAGAAGTTTAAAAGAAATCTTTTCTGATTCTAACTTTAGCTTTAATTTATTTCTAAACCTTGAAAATGTTACCTGTCCTTGGGGAACCTGTTTCTTCATAAATTAAGAGACGTGGAGTGGTTCTTTACTGCTTTTTTGGCTCTTAATTTTTATACTGCTTTCTTTCAGTTTAAATGTCATTAGGGTAAGAGTAATTTTTTAAGAAAATTTTATTGAGATAATAATTGACATATAACATCGTGTAAGTTTAAGGTGTACAACCTACTGATTTTGATACATTTATATATTGTGATATAATTAACCGCTGTAGTGTTAGCCAACACCTCTATCATGTCAGGTAGTTATTTCTTTTTTTGTGGTGGGAAGAGTTAAGATCTAGTCTCTAAGAAATATTGTCTATAATCACTCTACTAGTATTCCTTTTACAAATAGGGAGACCAAAATTCAGAGTTCAGGTAACTTGTTCACTATCAGATTTTGAATTGCTCTTTTCTGTTATTACAGTAGTTCCCAGCTTGTGTACCACTAGGAACTATTTTTGTCAATCTTCAGTACCTGCAAGATATGTTTTAGGAGAGTTTATGTAGGGACTTATTTTTTTCCAAAACAGGTTTCTCACTTTTAGTCAACACCATAGTGTATGTAATTGCTAATCAGGTTCATACTGATCAGCATCGTGTAAGCAGTGTCACTACCACAAGGTGCCGTCATTCTAGTCCCAGGATATAGGGGTTCAAATTTTTAAATATTCCTTTAATTAGGCTTCATTGCTTAACCTTTGTTAAACTTTCTGAAATGTTTTACATGTATCTTGTATTATTTTGTGAATATCTAGAGATGGGGGTTAGGGCAGGCCAAATTGAGAACTGTTTTGCCAGATCAGTTATTTTGATGTTGGCATTTGAGCTATGTTTTGCTTCTATATGTGTAATGTGTGACTTAGTTTTTTAATCTAAAATACTTTACTGGACTTTTCATTTATAGCATTTTATAAAAATACTAATTGCCAATGTAATTCTAGATTCATTTGGCTTAATGCCATTATATATTATTCATGATATATTAATCCCTTTCTTAATTTTTGATATTGTGTTTTCCACAGTTAAAAGTTTGGTGAAGACCTACTTGATCTTACCATTTTATTCTTAGAGTCTTCTCCCCATTTTGTGGAGATGTCTCATACTTTTAAGTGAACTTGAATTTGTACATAAGTGTAATTTTAGATGATTGTAAAAGGTATGTCTTCGGGCTTCTTAAAAATTGTGATGTTTAAGTGTTTAAATTTCCATTTGTAATAATACTTATTTCCCACTCTTTGCGTTTTTGCATACACTCTCAATAGGCAACCCCTCAGGACAGTCAGGAAGGAACCTTTGGGTCAGAGCACTCTGCGTCACCATCACAAGGCAGCAGTCAGCAGCATTTCTTGGAACCTGAAGCAAATTTGGATGATTCCATAGATATTCAGCAACAGGTAAAAAGTAACTGCTTTTCTGAGTCATAAATTTCTAAAATTGCTTAGAGAAAAAATACTGTAAAATATGGTAATGATTTTTATTTTATGTAAAATAATTTATTAATGTAAAATAATGGTAATGTCTTGAATGTTTTTTAATCCCCCCTCACTTCATAAGCTCCACATTCCAACCATTTTGCTATTAGGCATTAATGCAACCATGGTGAATATTTTGTGAGGCAGAATCATCAATAAATACTGAATCTCAACCTGGCATTTTGCTTGTTTTCTGTTCTTTTGACTTTCAAGGATATGGATATAGATGAAGGACAAGAGGGAGTAGAAGAGGAGATCTTTGAACAAGAAGCAAAGAAAGTGGCTGTTCGCTCGAGATCAAGAACACATTCACGATCTCGTTCAAGGTTCTGCAATAATGTTGAAGACTAGCTCTGTGTGAACTTTTGAAATATTGGCTCTATTTTCATCAAGATGAAAGGAAATGTTTTTCTTAGAATGACGTCTTATCTTCTCTCAGAAGGAATTCAGGATTTCAAAATCAGAAAATATTTTGTTTTGTTTTTAATTGAATATATCTCTGGCCATTTATTTGAATAATTTACAATAATTGCAACCATTTCATGAGACTTGGATTTTGGATTATACCTCATTTTAGTTAATAATATGATGACACCCAGCTTAGGATATTACTGCCTCTGAACAACAGCTAAATCAAGCTATAGAAGACAGTGTTAGACACTCTATTATATTCCATTTCATGTCATAATAATACCAAAAACGATCATAAAAATAAAGCTACAAAAATTATTTTTATAAGCATTGAGCATAATATCCAACTGTTATAAGACATATCCTATAAATGGTTTTCTTTGCGGACTTTTCAATGTGGCCAAGCCTCATTAATGTACATGCTCATTCAAATTTGAGTTGAAGGTGCCTTATTCTTAATCTGGTAAATTTGCATGTAGCACATATACATTGCTTTTGCTACAAACTGTCTTAAAACTTAGTCATTAGTCTACCATTTTTATACCCTATTTTTTGCACGTTAGTACCCCTGAAAATCTGAACAGTAAATGCTGGAAGAGGGGCAGTATCTTTGATGACTTTTCCAATCATTTCTTGTTTTAAGAAGTTATTTCTATTTACCTCTTGCATATGAGAGCCTGTCAGTTCAACTTTCTCTAAACCCACCTCATGTCAATGAATTACCTTGCTAAAGCAATTACAATGTCAGTGCTGAAAACTTTTGTCTTTGTCTTAGCAACACCTCCTTATTAAGCATTTTGAAGAGAGTTCAGTGCATATGGTTGACGGGAAAAAAGTGTTTCAGTATCGCCTTATATTCTATTGTCAAACACCATGAAATTTTAGAAGTTGAAAACTTGTAAGCAGAATTTAGCTAATGCTCTGTTGGAAACATTCTCTATTTCCTAATTTTAAGAATGTAACATTTTCGGGGCCGGCCCCATTGCCAAGTGGTTAAGCTTGTGCTCTCTGCTTTGGTGGCCTGGGGTTTTGCTGGTTCGCATCCTGGGCGCGGACATGGTACTGCTCACCAGGCCACTCTGAGGCAGCATCCCACATGCCACAGCTAGAAGGGCCCACAACTAAAATGTACAATTATCTACTGGGGGGATTTGGGGAGAAACAGCAGAAAATAAAAAAGATTGGCAACAGTTAGCTCAGGTGCCAATCTTTAAAAAAAAAAAAAGAATGTAACATTTTCGTATCCTAAAGGATCTTTTTATTTTCTTGTCTTTCATCCCTGTTCTTGATTCTTGTTTGAAAAATAAGTTGGAAGACGCGACACTAAGAGAAAGTGAGGCCCTTAATAGAATCTCATTTTCCTCTTCTTTCTTGTGGTTGTGAATACTCACCCACACTCAATAAGAATCATTGCAGACAAACGTCTGTGACTATTGTGGACCTAAGCAGTACATAGATTTGGGAAAATGCATGTTTGATACTTCATTATCCTGAAACATTTTTTAAGAGGTAGCTAAATATAAGATGACCTTTTTTGTTTTCCCCCCTCACCTAGAATGGGAAATTTGATAGAGGAATAATGTTATTGTTTTTGTAGATCACCAAGAAAACGAAGGTCCAGGTCACGATCTGGCTCTCGAAAGCGCAAACACAGAAAGCGCTCACGCTCACGCTCAAGAGAGAGGAAGAGGAAGTCATCACGCTCATACTCGAGTGAGAGGAGAGCCAGAGAGAGGGAGAAAGAGCGACAGAAGAAGGGGTTACCTCCAATTAGATCTAAAACATTAAGTGGTAAGTGATGACTTTCACAGAGCTTTGGCTTCAATAAATATTAAGAAGATTATCTGCTGCAAAGTCTTTCAACCTTATTTTTAGACTAAGTTGTTGAAAACTGGTTTGGTAAATGAGTAATTTTATCCTTGGATTTTGTAATGTGATAGAGGAGGAAAGAAAAAGGAAGAGTGGTTCCACTCCATACTCAGGTCATTGAGAGAGGCTGGTGAATGCTATACTGTTGGCTTTGAAGATGGAGGTTGGGATCATGAGCCAAGGAATGTAGACAGCTTGTAGAAGCTAGCAAAGGCAAGGAAACCAGTTTTCCCCTAGAGCCTCCAGAAGGACTGCAGCCTCCTTGACCCATTTTAGACCTCCAGAACTGTAAGAGAGTACATTTTCGTGTTTTCAGCTACTAAGCTTGTGGTGTTTTGTTACAGAAGCAAAAGAAAGCTAATACATTGCCCCTTGAGACTTCAGTTGAGTGTTGAGTTATGTATGCTTAAGGTGAGACTGCATGAGAAAAAGAACAGTTACCAGGGATCTGTTAGCTGGACGGTTCCTAAAGCTCACACAGGTCTGGAAGACATTAGAGTTCTGAGTCCCCAGAGTCAAGAGATCTGATTGAAAACTCGCATTCAGTAAAGATCTCGCAGTGGCCACTTCTTAGGCTGATGTGGAGTCAGCTCTGGAGTAAAAGCTTGCTCTCGGCCTGCCCTGTTAGAGATCAAAGGTAATCAAAAAGCTGGAAACATTTTTTTAAGTGACAGTGACATAAATCCAAATGTTTTGAAACTCTGCAAATATATCAGCTGTAATTATTTTTAAAGTAAGTGCCCTCAGGAAAAGGAAATGTTCACAGAGGCATGAACAGCACAGGTAAAAGTAGGCAAGATGTGGCCTGTGTAGCGTTTGTTTAGTAAAGGGAGGTGGCTTCCAACGGTTAAGTACCTGTAAGCCTTTCATGATAACAAGAAATTCTGATGTAGCCTTTTCTTCTTTGTATCCTTAAAGACAAGACACTGTTTTCAGATTTAGCTGTTGATTAGGGAGAATCCACTTAAACATTTCAGAACAGAAAGATATTTAAAAGGTGCACAGGGAGGATTGCGGTGAAAAGTGATTTTGAAACTTTCTTACACATTAGAATCACCTATGGAATTTTAAAACTCCCATTTCCCAGTTTGTCATACCCCATACCGTTGGTCATCTTTTAGAGTGGGACCCAGGTATCCACATGACTCAGGCATGCAGCCCAGCTTGAGAACAAGTGACGTGCAAGAGGTTGCCTTTTAGAGGCAATGGATACCTAGGAGTGTAGTTGATTTTAAACATAACAGAAAAAAATGGCAATTAACAGATATTTTAATAACAAATACACTATCTTAAGTTTTCGTCCGTTGTTGTTAGTGCCCTTTCCCTCAGGCACTCGGAAGAGGTAACTGTGTCTGCAATTTAGGTCGCTTGTTTCTTATGTCTCGACAGTGTGTAGTACTACTCTGTGGGTTGGTCAGGTGGACAAGAAGGCAACGCAGCAAGATTTAACCAACCTGTTTGAAGAGTTTGGACAAATTGAATCCATTAATGTAAGTATTAGTTCTTAAACAATAGTTTAAGGTTAAAAAGAAAAAGTAGGGGATGTTCACTCATACAGAGACTCACCTTGGTTCCTAGTTAGCCCAGGAGTATCTGCCTTTAATAATGCCCATCTTTATAAGGATTGTTTGACTTGAATCATTTCTGTATTCTTGTTTATTCTCTTGCTGTTTATCTCCTTGTGTAATTAATTTTTTTTCCAGTGGAATCCTAACAAAATATTTGGGATTTCATAGCAGTGTAGCATTTGATTCCTAAAAGCATCAAATGTTTGAGTTATCAGGAACCTTATATGTGTTCTAGTTTAATTCCTTTTTTCTTTTTTTAATGAAAATGAGGAAACTGAGTTCCACAGAATTGTAATCACGTGCACATGAGTACATCGGTAATGGTGGAGATGCGACTGGACTTGGGCCTTGTCTTTTGCCAGCCTTCCCCACTCCCGGCCCCTAAGCAAACCCTAGGCCAGAAAACCTGTGTGGCCGGAACATCTCCGATTAACTTGAACATAGCTCTCTCACTCTTTAACCTGAACATAGCTCTCTCACTCTTTAACTTGAACATAGCTCTCTCGCTCTTTAGCCTGATTCTTTCAGTGGTTTTGCCCCATTCAGTCTCCTCCTTCGAGTATTTTCTTCCTCTCAAGGGCTGTTTTTTTCCTTGGGGCCAAAACTAAGTAATGAAATATTTTGCAGTCATTTGTTTGAGGAAACTTGTAATGTATTAACCCTCTGACTTTCTTCACTGTTGTTGTACTTTCATGGTCTGTTGGACCTTTATCGTTATTTACTGGGTAATTGGCTGGTTTTTAGATCCCAGCATTCCTTATAGTGCCACACGTGACTTTGCTGTATTCATAACGGCACTCTTCCTGTGAATTGTTGGACCATTTTGTATGTTACTTTCAACGACATGTGACCTTGCCGGCTCCTCACAAGAATCTGGTTAAGTCATTGAAATTTCCTTATTTTGCCATTGAGAAAACTAAGTGATTTGCCTGAGTTGCACAGATAATAAGTAGATTTGGTTGACTGTCTACACCATGCGACGGCTGTAGGTTCTCTTGCCCTTTGTCTTTTAAAATTTCGCCTGTCAAAATGTAGCTGTCTTTTAGAGTCCATGATCATATAACCTCTGAATTTCCCCTGCTCTTAAACTAGTGGTTCTCGGCTGTAGCTGAGATATCAGAAATGTGTTGGTATTTGAAAAAATAGAAGTGCCCTTGATCAGTGTCTTTAGATTCTTATCACAATGCCACAGCTGCATGGGTGATTCCCATGCAGAGCCGGGATCACTGCTCTGATCCTGAATCCACCTGGCAGTCTGGATTTGCACGTTGGTGTGACATTTGTGGCCTTTCTTGTCCCACAGTCATTTGGGCATAGTCTGCCTTGTCTCCCTCCTCTTTTACGTCACCTTGTAAGAGCATAGTACTTACAGACGATGGGCACTAAATTAGGTACTGAAGTGTGCTAAATGGCTAGTGGTAAAATCCGGGATTTGAAAAATTGATGGAAGATTTATAAACCTTTTACTTGGTCACTTTAGGGGAGTATGAGGACTGAGGAAAGTCCATTAGATTTTGCACTTAGTAGGTCATTAGTGAGCTTGAAAAAAATGCTTTCAGTGGGTTGGTAAGGAGTTGGATCTACATTGCAAGAGATGGAAGGACTGTGTAAGGGGTCGAGATAGACTTATCTTTTGAGAAGTTTGGTATTAAAGTGACAGTATATCGAAGTGGTAGCAAGACTGAGGGAAAGGTTTTTATTTTTATTTTTTGACAAATAGAACTTATTACATATTGAGTAAAAATAAAGTGATAGAATGCCTTTTTTGTTCTTCAAAAAGAGACTGAAATGCTCTGTATTTTTCTGAATTAATATATTAAGGATAATTTTATGAGCTGGTAGTCTGTAGAATAGAGAAATGCTTTATAAATAAAACTCAGATACTTACAGTGAGGCTGTTTTCCTATTCATGTTAAAACTTTTGTCCAGAAGCACTTGGACAAAAGTCAGTTTTATAAAATTGAAAAATTTTAGCTTTATCATTTGTTGTAGATTATAGATTTTATATTAAGGATAAGATACTTCCCCAAAGCAAAAGTCCTTCTCACGTTGCTCAGTAGAATATTTGGAAAAATTCAAATACTACTGTGAATAAATTGTATGCCTTCAAGTATGTTGGCCATACAATATTATTATCCTTTTATCTGGTAGTATTATTATGTATGTCTTTATACATTTTTTTGTTTTAATAGTTATTGTGTATTAAAAAATTTTAATTGACATATGATATTCAAGATTTCGCATATATTGTGGCTTAGAATGAGACCCAACTAGGCTTTGAATTTTATCTTCTTTTTTAAATTAAGTAATTGTATGTGAATTGTGCCACTAAACAGATAGCTAGAGGAAAAAGGGACAACAATTCCATATTAGTTAGTAGTCAATGTTCTGTTTCCTTAAAACCCTAAAATGCTGGAATGAATTGCCCTCCTTATAACTCTTTCTAAAGAAGACTTTTTTTTAATAGATGATTCCTCCCAGGGGCTGTGCTTATGTCTGCATGGTTCATCGACAAGACGCATTTCGGGCTCTTCAGAAACTTAGTTCTGGATCATATAAAATTGGGTCCAAGGTCATTAAGGTGAGATTGGGGGTGGGGGGCATCACATGCTCTTATTTTATTGGATTATTAGTATGTTCCTGTATTTAATTCATCTTCTTTTTTAATGTTATGGGCAAACCTTGACAGAAATTTATTATTTCAGTATTGTTTAATTATAGAATTAAATATAGATAAAACAGTCACCAAAATGTTAGTCATATGATTCTTTGAAATCACACATTCGCAATTCTCTTAGTCAACCAGGGTCCCTTTTTTTCTATTATTTATTCTTTTTTTTTTTTTTTTTTGTGAGGAGATTGGTCCTGAGCTAACAGGGCACTATTTTATGACAACTTTTTCATTTTTAGAAGTTTGTCTTTCATTCACTTCTTCCTCCCGTGTTTTCTAATCATACCCCTTAATTATGTTATTAATTTCTCCTTTTTAACATCTTGTCTTACACAACGCAGGCCCTTGTGAAGGGTTTATTTTTTAAGTATATTTTAATTTTCCTCTTAGTTTTTAAACTGAGTGTTTATTACATATTTTTCTGTTTTTTCCCTTTCTTTCTTTCTTTTCTTTTCTTTTTTCTTTTTTTGGTGAGGAAGATTGGCCCTGAGCCAAGATCTGTGCCAGTCTTCCTCTATTTTATACATGGGTTGCCGCCACAGCATGGCCGCTGACAGGTGGTGTAGGCCTCTGCCCAGGAACTGAACCTGGGCCGCTGAAGCAGAGTGTGCCAAACTTAACCACTAGGCCACAGGGCAGGCCCTTTTTGCTTATTTTTTCTGTCTTTACTTCTTGTGACTAATTTACATTTCATTTCTGCTATTTGGAGATAATTTATTCCATGAGTTTCTGCAAGTGAATTAAAAGCTTTAAAATAACTACTTTCTTAGAGGGAGTTAACATGCCCATGCTTTGTCATTTCATGGCAGAGAGTTTCTCTCTGCAAACTAAAGTGTCAGTGGTCTCCTCTTTCCTGGAGTACAAAGATTTTCTTTAAATTATAATAGCTATTCTAATTATTCTAATGTAGGAGACATTTTTATAGTAAAAAGAAGATTTGGATTGTTTCTGGAAATATGTTTTTTAAAATTACAGTAAGAAGTGGAAATAAATCCCATATTATAAAGACCATTGCTATCTAATGCAGGTTTTATTTAAAAAAAAAAGACAGAAAATACATGGAAAAAGTTTTCTTGGCTACTGTTATTCTTCTAGCCATGATGCTTTGCCTGTCCAACTGAATTTTTTTTTTTTGCTGAGGAAGATTAGCCCTGATCTAATATCTGTTGCCACCAATCTTCCTCTTTTTTTTGGTTGGGAAGATTAGCCTTGAGCTAACATCTGTGCCCGTCTTCCTCCACTTTATATGTGGGTTGCCACAACAGTGTGGCTGACAGGTGGTGAAGATCTGCACGTAGGATCCGAACCTGTGAACCTGGGCTGCCAAAGCAGAGCGCGCTGAGCTTAACCACTACACCATGCGGCAGGCTCCCCAACTGATTTTTAAAACTAATTTTATTTGTGCACATTGTTTCCATATAATTTTGAACACTGTACCTTATTTTTGCAGTATGCGTGAGCTTTCTTTTTTTCCTCTCATTCCTGATAGATTGCTTGGGCTCTCAACAAAGGTGTAAAAACAGAATATAAGCAGTTCTGGGATGTGGATCTTGGAGTTACATACATACCATGGGAAAAGGTTAAAGTGGATGACTTGGAAGGTTTTGCAGAAGGAGGCATGATTGACCAGGAAACTGTAAATACTGGTGAGAACCCTAAGGATGGTTTTATTGTTAAAAAGTACACTTAAAAGGTTGTAATTGATAATAGTTTTGCATGATAGGGTGAATTGTGTTTATTTTATTTCCTGGATTCTTCCCTCAAAAAAGAGAAAAATGAAATACTACTGTTCTCAGTGTATATGTTTAATAGGTACTATTTCGTAAGTGTTAGAGTATAGATAGTGTTTGAGAAGTCTATAAATGTAGCATTTTTCATGTATGTCTTTTTAAAAGTTTTGCTCTTTAAGAGAGTTGTGTATATGGAGGCTTTTTGAAACTCAGTATTTCAGTTCCTTGAGTTTGAATGAGAATTGGGGACTTAGGAAGCTTCTTTGAAAATTTCCTAGATTATTTTGATTAGTATCCATGTTTATAGTGGCAAGAATCAAATTTTAGTTTAGAGAGCTGTAGTTGAGATTTGTGCGGTTGTAGAATGCTGATAACCAAATGATCATCTGGCCTGTTCTTTTTAAAAACGTGTTTTTTTATTCTTAAAAATTCCAGTTATAAATTCACAAAATGATTTGCAATTATAACCAGTAAGAAATCTTAAAATGGATGCTTGGAAAAGAATTGGAATATGATATATGTCTTATTTCTTTGCATTTTAGCTGTTTTACCAAAATTAGCTAATTTTCATAATATTTTCCTTCTCAGGCTCAATGCACACGTTTTCAAACTGTTTCAGTAGTTTTCTAATTGTCAGTCTCTTTTTTTCTTGATAAATATTCCTCCAGAATATTTATTCATTCGGTAAATATTTTTGTTCCTGCTGTGTGCCAGGCATACTTTTAGGAACTGGGATGATAGTGGTGAGACAGATAGACAGAAATCTTTCCTCTCATGGAGTACATACACATTGTAGTAGAGGAGTTGACAACCTGGAGCCCACGGGCCAAATCTTGCTGGCAGCCAGTTCTGTAAATAAAGTTGCATTGAAAGACAGCCATGCTCACTTGTGTATACCTACTGTATGTGATCTCTTTTCAACAGCAGTGGAGTGGTTGCGACAGAGAATATATAGCCCGCAAAGCTTAAAATACTTACTGTAGGATAAGTTTGTCAACCATGTTCTAGTGGGAAGAGAGAGAGTAAACATATAGATGAACTTGATAGTATTTCAGTGTTGATAAGTTCTGAGAAGAAAAAACGGGGGAGCTAGGCAGTACGGGTGCGGAGCTATTGCAGCTTGACGTGGTTGAAGATGACCTAATGGAGATGTGGAGATTTGAAGGGGTGAGGCGTGCAGCGATCTGGGGACAGAGCAGAGCGTTCCTTACAGAGGGAACAGCAGGTGCAAAATCTATTCCAAAATCATGAGACCCATGTGGCTTGAGCAAAGTTCGTGAGGAGTGAGTAGCAGGAGATGAATCCAGAGTGGTACAGAGGGGTGACGTCATGTAACGTCTTATTAGTCATTATAATGACTTTGATCTTCTCTCAGGGAGATAGAAAACCATTGGAGGAACCGTTAGGGCCTCTTTGTTCTATTCTTGCATAGCTGTATTGTCAGAAAGATTTTTCTGTATTGGGTTAATACTTGCCTTGTTGGTCTTCCCTTGTCTCTTGTGACAAAATATAGAATAAGGTTGGCTCCTCTTATATCAGACAGCCTCTGAGATATATATCTATTATATCCCTTCCAAGTGTTTTCTCTAGACGAAATATTTTAGTGTCTTTCCTTTGTGTTTCGTGTCATGCTTCTTCGGACTCCTTAGTATGCTAATCAGATTCATCTGGGCAAAACCTTCGTTGACACCTACAGTTGTGGTCACATCTTAAAGATGTGCCAAGGTAGATGAAGGACTAGTCAGACATGAAATAAATGTATACGTAGAAATAAAATGAAAAGTCACACTTACCCAGAGGAAATCAATTTCAAATATTTTGTTTAGAGTGGGAAACTGTGAAAAGCTCAGAACCCGTTAAAGAGACGGTGCAGACAACTCAGAGCCCACCTCCAGTTGAAAAGGAGACAGTGGTCACAACCCAGGCAGAGGTTTTCCCTCCACCTGTTGCTATGTTACAGGTTAGTGCTGGGTGTTTTTGTTATTGTTTAATGTGTCATTTTACGTTTCTGTTTTTATTCATGTACTTACTTTCTAAAACTTGGAGGAAATTGCCCAAAACAGAATAAATTTGAGTTTAAACATTTTTGAAAAAATTTTTTTGGAAATGGTATCTTTTAATATTTACATGTTTGTTTATTGAACGGATCAGTTGCCTGCTCTGTGACGCTCACTGTTGTAGGCACCTGGGATAGGGGTACATCAGTGGAAAACACACACACACATACCTGCCCTGTATGGAGCATTTGCTCTCAACAGGGGAGACAGGAAGCAGACAGTAAGTGTATGAGCTACTGTGGAAGGGAAAAGGCAGTAGACCGATGATCAGGAGGGCCTGGGTAGGTGCTTACAATTTTAAATAAAATGGTCAGGGTGGGCTTAATTGAGAATGTGACATTTGAACAACAACTTAACGTTACTGAGGAATTAACCATGTGGCTGTCTGAGGAAGAGCATCCCAGGCAGAGGGAATGAGCAGCGCAGAGGCCCTAGGCCAGGAGCATGCTGGGGTGTTCCAGCAAGTGGGCTAGAGTAGAGTGAGGGAGAGGGAGCTGAGTGGAAGGGAGGCTCCCAGAAGGACTTCAGTTTTCAGTCTGAGATGGGGAGACGTTGGAGGCTTTTGAAGAAAGGAGTGACTTGATCTGGCTTACAGTTTTAAAAGGTGGCCCTGGCTGCTATTTTGAGAGTAGATTAGCGTGCATTGTTAGAAACAGGGAGACCCATTAAAAGACAAATGCCAGCAGTCAGGATGAGACGATGGTGGCTCAGACCAGGCTGACAGCAGTGGAGGGGAGGAGAGTGATCAGATCCCAGGTGTATTTTGAAGGTACATCCGTTGGGACTTTGTGGCATGATTGGATTTGAGTTGTGAGAAAGAGCAGAGGGAAGGTTTTTGGTCTGAGAAATTGGAAAGATAGAGTTACCATTATCTGAGAGTGGGAAAGACCAGGAAGAGTTATTTTGGGAAGGACAGTTGGGAGCTCAGTCTTATGCATGGGAAGCTCGCAGTGACTTTCAGACAATGAAGTTGAATTGTTGAATAGACCATTGACGTATTGTGAAATTTAGGAGAGAAGTACAGCCATAGTGCAGATAAATATTTGGAAATTACTTTACCTAGAATGAGTAAAAGATATTTTTATGCTAGGAGTAGAAAATAAATTTATGAGAAATTCCAGCCATTTTAAACCTGTTATTACATGCTTCCTAATGATGGTTAGGTTGCCTAACATAGCTAGGTATTACGAACTTACTGGGAGATGGCAGTTCAAAATTAAGCATGATATTCACTCCAGTCACGTGCTGCGTAACAACATTTTGGTCAACAGCGGACTGCATATACGATAGTGGTCCCATAGGACTGGAACCATATAGCCTAGGTGTGTAGTAGACTATAGCATCTAGGTTTATGTAAGTACGCTCTATGATGTTCGCATGATGATACTGCCTAACAACGCCAGGATGTATCCTACTCAAGTGATGCATGACTGCATCCAAGTCGATGCCCATTACTTCACATCAGTTGAACGTAAGATAGGTTTCACAGTCTCCATGTATACTCCATTGAATAATACTGCCTTGCTTTTACCCCAGGTAGGCTCACTTACAGGTATACAAAAAGGGAAAAATATGAAACAACATAATATAGTGGTATTTGTTACCTTTGTAAAAAAGAAATAGAGATAATTTACCTCTAGTTGTTCTAAGATATAATCATTGCAGATGGATAAAATGACTTACGGACTTTTTATTTTCTATCCACAAAAGATTCCAGTAGCACCAGCCGTGCCTACAGTTAGTTTAGTTCCACCAGCATTTCCTGTGTCAATGCCCGTTCCTCCTCCTGGATTCAGTCCAATTCCTCCACCTCCTTTTCTGCGAGCAAGTTTTAACCCTTCGCAACCACCTCCTGGTAAGGAGTTTTCATTTTATTATTTGAATTCCACTTAGAATGTCATTTAAATTGTTCTTTTGCAGGTTAAAAAGCTGTAGAGTGGTAAACCTTAGCATACATCCACATCACTTGGAGGGTATGTTAAAGCACGGAGTTCTGGGCCCAGCCTCCTCCTCCTTCAGTCAGACTGAGGTGGAGCAAGACCACTTCGCAGCTGATGCAGATGGTTGGAGGGCCACACCTAAAAAACACCGACAGAGAAAAGAAAAAATCATTGAAATGCCCTTACAATTTATGTTGAAGCTTTTACATCAGAGTTCTATATATTATCACCCATTCATCAGAAAGTATGCATTAAATTATATAGATTGTCCCTCCTAAAAGTTACTAGGTTTCCATTTTGACATTAGAAGTTATAATATATCTTAGAAATGTTGATGGAATTCGTAATACTTTTTTTGACCTAATAAATAGTTGATAAATGAACATTCCTTGAATCAGTGTTTCTACGTAAAAACTATAGATTACTTAAACAGCACACATCGATTAAATATAAGTAATTGTTTACATAGCTTAGAGCTTTAGTATTAGGCCATGGGTGCTGAGAAGGATGGGGAGACGTACGAGAGATCACATGATGTATAGTTTTTCAGAACTATTTTTCTTTTTCTTTATACTTCCTGAATTACTTGCATATTATAAGCAAAGTACTTGGATTTCTGAAATTTAACTCCTTAGCCATTGAATACAGGTCCTAAAAACTGTCAACAAGGCCAAAAAGTAAATTCCTCATTTGAGAATGGTTATAATTTATTTATCATGTAACATAAACTTTTAAAATTATAGTTTAATACTTAATTTGAAATTGATGCAGATTTTAATGAGAATTTTAGCCTTTTTATATTTTAAATATTAGAAAATTACTCTAGTCAAATATCTGTGATTTGAAAATTATAAATTTTTTCTTCATATTTAAAATCATAAAAACAATATTAAATTGAACATTTGTTTCAGTGTTCAAAGCATAGTGTAGTAATATCCAAGGTTAATGAAAATACTCTGATCTGGCAAGTAAACAGGATATATATTAAAGAAATACAATAGCTTGTTTTCCAGATGACATTATTGCGTATGTTTATCAGCAGCTTCAAGTGTTTAACTCTCCATGCAGTTACCATGCTAATAGAAAACAGGTTGCCTGGCTTGTATTAATCTTTTGATTCTATAAACAAGTGAGTAAATAGGATGCGCTCATGATAAGGATCTCTATGCTTTACTTAGATTACTAAGGATCAAATAAAGTAGTGTATATGAAAACAGTTTTTTAAATGGAAAATATATTCGCAAATATGAAGTCATAGTATTGAAAGACTATTTTAAGAATGTACAGTTTCATTTATAGCTACTGAAATCTTTGCTTTAAAAGAAGTAACTTTCTTATGCTATTTTCTTTTTGGTCTTTTTTTCCATGTAGGTTTCATGCCACCTCCAGTTCCACCACCTGTTGTACCACCACCTACTATTCCACCAGTAGTACCAACATGTGAGTTTCTTACTTTTAGAACTTTCTTTATTCACGGTAGTTTTAATATGTCAGTTCTCATTCTTGTGAATTATTGTTAATTTTTTTATTATGAAAGTTTGCAGACAAATGCATTTGTTTTGTTGAATGATTTCTAAAAAAATAAACAGTATCATATGGCAGTCAGTTGTATTTAGATTTGCTCTATTTTCTCAAAATATCTTTTTATCGATTTATTTTAGTCAAAATTCAAAGTAGGATCCTCACATTATATTTGTATGTTTTTTGTTTTGTATATTAAATGTCTTAATCTCGAGCCCAGACCTCCCTTCCTGTTTTTATCCTTCATGTCTTTGCCTTGTTGAAGAAACAGTTTGCTTCTATATGCGAGATCCCAAGTAATGGATGTGTGTTTTTGCTTCTTTGCGGTATTGAATGTTTTCCTCTATCTCCTTGAGTTTCCTTCCAAATAGAAAGTTTTTAGCACCAAAGCTTGCTTATAATCTGCTTCAGCTTTTTTAGCAAGAATACTTAACTGGTGAGGTTCTGTAGTCTCGATATTACATCACATGAGGAGCCAAGCAGTGCCTTCTTGTCCCACTTTCAGTGATGTTGAGATGGATCAGAGCATTCAGGTAGTGGTACCTGGTCACTAAAAAAGTTTCCCTTCAGATTTTCATCAGATGTCTTCATCCATTGATCATTATTTCTTGAATCTACTTTTCATTAGTTGCAAAGTGGTGATCTTTCAAATTTTTTGCAGTAATCCCTCCATATCTGCTTTTTCGCTTTCTGCAGTTTCAATTATTCACGGTCAGCCCAGATCTGAAAATATTAAATGGAAAATTCCAAAAACAAGCAATTAATAAATTTTAAATTGCATGCCATTGTGAGGAGTGTGATGAAATCTTGTGCCATCCTGCTCCATCCCACCCAGCATGTGAACCATCCCTTTGTTGAGTGCATCCATGCTATATATGGCTATCCGCCCATTAGTCATTTAGTAGCCATCCTGTGTATCCAGTCGACTGTCACCGTATAGCAGGGCTTGTGTTCAAGTAACCGTTACTTTACTTAGTAATGGCCCCAGAGCCCAAGAGTAGTGATATTGGCAATTTGGATATGCCAAAGAGAAGTCATAAATGCTTCCTTTAAGTGAAAAGGTGAACGTTCTCAACTTAAGGAAAGGAAAAATATCACAGACTGAGGTTGCTGAAATCTGTGGTAGCTTTTACTACAGTATATTGTTATATTTTGTTATTAGTTACTATTGTTAATCTCTTACTGTGCCTGATTTATAAATTAAACATTATGTATGCATATGTGTATAGGGTTCACTACTATCCATGGTTTCAGGCATTCATTGGGGGTCTTGGGAGGGTATTCACCGTGGATAAGGGGGGACCGCTGTAATTCCTGTTACATTTCTTAGCTAGAATTTTTCTATAGGAAAAACTGCCTCTTCTCAACTAAGAGTATCTAGTTACTTTGAAATACAGTTGTATGGGAGAGCCAGGGTAGATGCTAAATTTTTCTATAAGTAAATTTCAGAGTAATGAGTTGGTTCTATGTGTATTTCCAGTGATAATCAGTATCTGAGGGGAAGAGGATTTCTCTTACTTCATTCTGCTCTTTCTCTCTGTTTCCTCCACTTCTCCCTGTTTCGTTTCCTTTGAGTTTACGGATTAACAGATTTTTACCTCCAAGCAGTTGCATTCACTTTTCTTTTAGAAGTTCAGTTTGATTTCCTTTTGGACAGTAAGAGACCTTTCATGTTGCTTCTCTGTCATTTTAAGATGACTACATCAGTTTTCGTGAGCTGCTTAGCCTTTTGGCCCCATATTGGCGCAAAGGACTTTATCGTAAAAACAATGTACGTGATAGAGTGCTTACATTTTGATAACATCCGTTTTCTGTATATTTTTAAACTTTTTTCTCTCCTTCAGTGTTTAGACAGCATTAGGATCCTTTTTTGTTATTGTTGGTTAATTAGGAAGAATTGTTTATTCTTTCTGAAAACTAGAAAAGTACTCAGAAGCCATCTCTGAATTCACCCTTCACAGAGACTCATCCTAGAGCCTACCTCCCAATTTCTTTTTAGTTTCTTCATTTTGGAAAATCTAGGATCAGTTTAATGGAGAAAGAGAAATACCACTGTGTGCCAGGTACTCTCCTAATTGTTCACACTGTCACATTTAATTCTCGTAATTCCCATATGTGATCTTAGGGGGTTTTATCCCTGTTTTACTGCTCTGTTATGTGCTGACAGTTGGTTGAGGTAATGTAGAGTTAAATGTGAGGATAAAACAGTTCTTAAAATCCCCAAGTAAATGACTCAACGGTGTTGTGACATAAATTGGACTAAAAATTCTGTTTGTGATTTTATATTCCTCTAATTCTTCTTTTTTAACATATAAATGACATATACACATAGAGGTTTTTCTACCTGTTCTTTAAAATGGAGTGTATACCTTTTTCTGTTTAGTCCATCTTACCTCCTCTCATCTGACAAGTTTCTAACTTTGATAAAAAGTGGTGAATGTCAGGACCCTATCACGTTATTATTTCAAGGGGATTGGGCACGTTTTCATTCTCATATATTAATCAGTCTGCGCTAATGATTTCTGTATATTTAGATATTCGTATACTGGTATCCTTGGAAAATTATGATTTTTTGGGTTACTGGGATTTTCTTCTTGAGTACTGGTCCTTATTTTACTAAACATGTTAATGAAAATATTTCTAAAAATTGTTTTTCTCTATTTTTTACAAATAAAGCTTTCTAAATATAATTTAGCCTCTTAGTGATGACTCGTTTGTCATTTTGAGCATCAGTCAGTATATAATGTGCTGGGTAATACAGAGATGCCATTAAATGAAACATTCAAGCTGCCAGAAGTTAGTTTTCATTATAAATGACATAGAGGGACCAGAAGAGAATTCATGTGTTGTGTTAACGGAGCAGTCTTACCAAACAGTTGGGGGGAGAGGATAGGAAGTCATTTAAAACTTTGGCAAGGCCAGTGTTGGTTATAGTTAACATTTTAACTTAGCCCATGAATTTAGCTAATTAAATCTGAAATATATTTTCTCCGTCTTTAAGCAGCATTAGTGCAGCCACCCTTATCCATGACTCCAGAAGCTGTGAAAGATGTTGGATTTGGCAGCCTTGTCTTACCAGGTGGTTCTGTTGCCAGCAGTCTTGCTACTTCCACGCTGCCAGCTGGAAATGTTTTTAATCCTCCAACTAAACAAGCAGAGCCTGAAGAAAAAGTACCTCATCTTATAGACCACCAGATTTCTTCTGGTGAAAACACCAGATCAGGTAAAAAGAAAAAAAAATTCCCCAGAAATATGTAGTTAAATCATAAGTACTGCTTTTCTGTATTGACGTTTAATTCTGAGGTGTCATGCATTTGTAACTATTTCAATGCACAGATGTTGAAATGTTGCAATTTTTAAAAAGAGATCACTGTCTCCTAAAATTTCTATTAAAAGTAAATTTGGCATTCTGTTCAGGATAGTGTAGATTTTGAAACCTTTCCATTAAGACCCCTCCCCCTCCTTTTTTTGCCCTGTTGGGACTGCCTTAATGTGTTATCAAAATAAGATTGCACAAAATATGTGGACCTACAGAAAGTTAAAACTAAGCAAGTATGAGGTATAAATAACTTACTTCTACCAGGTGTTATCCAGGTAGGTCTAGAAGATAAATATGGTGTTTGAAAGCAGCACTTCCTTTTTATGGTGCTACTGTTTAGTATATTAAGAATTGTTTGTGCTTTAGAAAGACTTTTGTTGAAGGTGGAGAATCAGTATAAAACCTGACATTCTTGTTTAACTGAAAAGATTTCATGTGAAGATTTTAGGTAACAGCCCCACTTATGTTTTAATATTTATATTTCACTTTGCATGGTATTAATAATTTTAGCTTTAATTTTTATTTAGTATCTGGTATACCTTGATTCTTGGGGGATACAAGTAGCTGATTTAACTCTATGCTAACTACTGGAAATTATAGCACGAATAATTACAAATATAGTTTCCTTTTCATACTAGAATAATTTTTGTCTGTGTTGTTTTTCCTCTTTCCGTTTTAGTGATTCCAAATGATATATCAAGTAGCCCTGCAATTTTAGGAGGACAGCCACCAAATGTGACAAGCAATTCTGGAATTCTGGGAGTCCAAAGACCAAATGTATCAAGTAATTCTGAAATTCTTGGAGTCCGGCCATCTAATGTTTCCAGTACTTCTGGGATTATTGGAGCCCAGCCACCAAATATTCTAAATAACTCTGGAATTTTGGGAATACAGCCACCAAGTGTGTCGAGTAGTTCTGGACTTTTGGGAGTGCTACCGCCAAATATCCCTAACAATTCCGGACTTATAGGAGTACAGCCACCAAATGTCCCAAATATTTCTGGACCTTTGGGAACACAACCACCAGCTGGGCCTCAGAACCTACCCCCTTTAAATCTCTCTACTCAAAGGATGCCTGCAATGCCAATGTTAGACATTCGTCCAGGACTAATACCACAGACACCTGGACCAAGATTCCCTTTAATACAGCCTGGAATCCCACCCCAAAGGGGAATCCCCCCACCGTCAGTACTTGATTCAGCTCTTCATCCACCACCCCGTGGTCCTTTTCCTCCAGGAGATATTTTTAGTCAGCCAGAAAGACCTTTTCTAGTTCCTGGAAGACAAAGTGTAGACAACGTTACTAATCCAGAGAAAAGGATACCACTTGGGAATGACAACATTCAACAAGAAGGAGACAGAGATTACCGGTTTCCTCCCATAGAAACCAGGGAAAGCATTAGTAGACCACCCCCGGTGGATGTTAGGGATGTGGTTGTACGGCCTGTGGATCCAAGAGAAGGTCCTGGAAGGCCTCCATTAGATGGTAGGGATCATTTTGGAAGACCTCCTGTAGACATGAGAGAGAATCTTGTGAGGCCAGGTATCGATCATCTTGGTCGAAGAGATCACTTTGGCTTTAATCCAGAGAAACCTTGGGGGCATAGAGATTTTGACGAGAGAGAGCACCGGGTTCTACCTGTCTATGGTGGCCCAAAGGGCTTACATGAAGAAAGAGGCAGATTTCGGTCTGGAAACTATCGCTTTGACCCTAGAAGTGGTCCTTGGAACAGAGGATTTGGACAAGAAGTTCACAGAGATTTTGATGACCGCAGAAGACCTTGGGAGAGGCAGAGGGATAGGGATGACAGAGATTTTGATTTCTGCAGAGAAATGAATGGAAATCGTCTTGGACGAGATAGAATTCCAAACTGGGTCCCCCCTCCTCATGCTCGGGTTTTTGATTTTTTTGAAGGGGCCACTTCTCAACGAAAAGGTGATAATGTGCCTCAGGTTAATGGTGAAAATACTGAGAGACATGCTCAACCACCACCTTTACCAGGACAGAGTGATCCTGAACTTTATGAAAAACTGACATCTTCAAGTGAAATAAGCAAGGAGAAGAGTGACACAGTTGCTGATATAGAAAGTGAACCAGTGGTAGAAAGCACAGAAACTGAGGGGACATAATCATCACTCAGTAGGTAAAAGATACCTTTTGTAAAGTTGTCATCTCTCTGTAATAGATTAATGGCTGACTGGACCATAGTTGTTCACTTTTGTCTGCCAGAATTAAGTTAATCTGATGTTCATGTTCACCTTTCTCTCAAAATAATTGTATAACTGACTTGTATAGACATTGTTCTTAATATGAACATGGTAGGTAAACATTTTTTTATTTTTCTGATAAAATATAAATGTTGCCCCCAGATTCTTTTAACTTCAAGGAAATGAATAACAGCTTGTCGGAGACTTCCTATGGAAGAAAGAATTTTTTAGATACTACCATTAGGTTGGATATGGTAATAGATATATATCAAAATAGCAAGTGGTGGTATATCTTATCCATATCTTTAGGCTGCTGCAGAATTTTAAGGTAATAGACAAAGCTGTGATATTTTATGCAAAGACTGGCTCTAGATATTTGAGGAGCACAATACAGAGATTTTAAAAAGTGATTTTGTAAAATCTACACTATGGTCTCTGTTTCTCCAAAGTAAGTGTTTGTGATTTGTTCCTCATTACTGCAGTGAGTAAAAAAAGAAAACAACGACATAAATATTAAAGTACGTTTCAATGTTGGGTGAATTTTGTTTTTAGATGCCAATAAAACTTATTTGTTTGATAACAGTGTTCTAGGAATTGTATTTTTTTAACCTATAAATTCTTAAAACCCTGGATCATTAGCATGTGCTTAGTTGTTGCAGAAGTTTTCTAGTACTCTTAATAACAACAATGAAGAACTGTGTGGTGGAAAAGCATGTACTTTCATATAAAAATCATGCAGTCTCATTAGTATGTATGTAATATCAGTGTATACTTATTGTGTAAGTCATGTAGATTTTCTGTTTCTCTGTATGTCTGTCTTCATGAACATACAGAGAAAAATAGGAAGTTGATAGTTTAGATAATAAAGTATTCTTTAAAACAAGTTAGAAAATTAGAGAAATTTGGCTAGTTGACATTGCTCATAGTTACAGCTCTTAGCCTTTATGAAGGGAAAATAAGAAATACTGTAAAGAAATACACTGGCAATTTGGCATTTCTTTTTTAATATAGTTAAGCATGAATCTAGATTTAGCATGGAGCCAAATTTCACATAAACGCTTGCATTGCTTTGTTTCACACTGTATTTGTTATTCTGCATAGATAGTGCTAGTACTAAAGTACTTGTCACTTGCCTGAAGTGAATTTCTTAATTGCACAAAATTTATATTGGTGTTGGTGGATTTCAAAACATTAATTTGTATGCCAGGAACAAAGTGTCTGTCATGTCTTTTATAGGCTCTGGGTAACACTGTTCACTCCAAGGTAAACTAAATAGCAGAAAAATTTGAGAATGGTTTTCAGTTTATTTATTTATATAATATTTTGCTTTTAATTTTCATTTATTTGCTGTTTATTTCTTCTTTGGGTTTTACATATTTATATATACACAAATATAGAACCATTGGTATTTTTTTGTTTCTAATGAAGGCTTTCATTTGGTCCTATGAGTAGTCATTTTGTTTCCTATGCGTTTCCAACAATTCATCATTTGCTCTATCTGAAATTCCTAAGCTATTTTTGTCGAGCCCCCCAAAAATAATAGAGCACACCAGCCACTTAAAATTGGATTGTTTCTGTTTACCTCTGATGATCTAGAGAGCTGGAAAAGCTTTGAGGTTCCTGGCCAAAAATAAAGTCTTTTCTTCTTACAGGTTCTGAATAGAAATAGTACATTATTTTCTTATTTGGAAAACTGGGTGAGAGTGGAAATTTGGTCTTTATTTCTAAAGTAATTCAATTCAGTTCAGTAATTTGAATTGGTTTCAGATCTTTTCCTTAAGATAACGGGAAGAACTGTGACATTGGTACAAAGTTTTAATGTTCAGCAAAGATAAGCCTTGTCCTTAAGGAAATTATATTGACTGGGATTTCTCCCAAACTTTAGTTGCATTTACCATTATTTAAAGTAAGTGACATTCACTTGGATTAAGTAGCAATAAAACATGTGAGACTTTTCAGTGACTTTTGATCCTGGGCTTTTTATCTTTATTGGGCCTTCATGTGCAAACTAGAAAACAGAATATGCACAAGTATTGCACTGGTCTGAAGATTCTGGTAGTGAAGGTTACTTAATCAGTTGTCAGTACTGTATCTAGAAACCCATCTTGGCAATGTGCAACCCTCTTAAAATAGCTGGAAAAAATTATGTGTACTGGTTCTCACTTTGTCCTTGTTTTGTTGTGTAATATTTAAGCAAAAGGATGTTCTTCATCCTTATATTGAATTTCCAAAATTGATATTTACGTTCACCATTTTTTTAATAATGAGGAGAAGCGTTGTCTTACTTTGATAAGTTTGACATGAGACCTATCACATTTTTGATACTTTTGATCACAGTGCTGTCACTGGAATGCTAGTAATTAGAAGTATGCAAGGAGTGTAATGAAAGGGTTTTAAGTGCTGCAGGCAGTAACTGCATTAGACACCAGATCACATAATAATTTGATTTCTGATAGGTTCGAGGGACAGAATGACATGACTTTCTGCAGTATTAGAAGACTGCAGTAAACAATTTTTAAATGGATTTTTATGTCTGTAAGCATTTCACTAAACATTGGATTCTGTTCTTAGCATAAATGCATATACTGTACTCTGATCATTTATATTGTAGATAAAAACTTATTTTACAGCAAAGTAATTTTTATCTGCAGCATATTATAAGTGGAATGCTCCTTTATTCTAATTTTATTTCAATATATAGGGTGGACAAATACTTAGAAAGGTTGGAAGATGGAATAGTATTTGTTTAAAACTCTGGAAATGACTTCATATAATATTTAATTGATAAAATTTATTCATTATTTAAGCTATTACATTCTTACCAGAGCAGCTTCTTTTGTCCTGATAATTTAGTTGCTTCATTGAATTTATTGGCCATTTTTCACTCACATAAAAGATGATATGGAGCTACACATTTAGAGTTGTTTTGGGGATGGAGCAGTTTTTTCGCCTTTAAAAAGAAAAAGTTACCTCTTTTAGTTTGAAAAAGGAATTTTTTATAAACACCGTAGTTCATCAGATCTAAGATACCATTGATTCTAATAATCACCATTCAGAAATAAAATGTTTCCAACATGACAAGCCAGTGATCCATCCCTAATTCAGAAATGTCAAAATGTAATAAGTGTCTTAGAATCAAAGAAATATGGTATTCGTTATTGAACTTAGATATATATTCCCTTACTCATTAAGTGATTTAGAGAACATTTTGATGTTTTTCATCTTTGTATATATTTCAGATAGGCACAACCTTTAATGAAAAAGAAAATTTTAATATTTAATTAAAAATAATTTTGTTACACCCTCTGTGCCTTCATCATTATTACTTTCTTGGCTGTTATATTGGTAAAATGTGAGGGCTTTTAACTCTTTCAAATAAAGAAAACATTTGTTTTCATTAAATATTTTACATAATATAGAAGAGAGTAAGAATCTTTATATTCATAGGCAAAATAAAAAATTAAATTATTGTAAGTAATCATAAATACTGCCATACGGCAGAGAATTATAAATGATGATGCTGCGGTTTTATATAAAGCATCTTTTAAACTATAACTTAAGTTGTAGGCGGTAAAATTTTATTTTTCACTTCTGAAGGAAAAAAATCAAGTTACTACAGTCTTTAATGGGAGATTTAAAAACAAGATACCTTGATTCAGTACAACTTTCTGGAACTATAATTTAAAATTATTGGCCCAGATTGTTTTCTCTTGGGGGACATACTTTAAATAGGGACATGAATATTGAGATCAATTTATAATACACTATCTCTGTGGGTCTCAGCCAGGAAATGTGTAACAGAATCACCTGTGGAGCTCTTTGAACATATCGGGGAGGGAGGGCTCCACAGACTTAGGAATATAGAATCTCCTGGGGACACATATACACACACACACGCGCGCGCACACACACGCACCCCACCCTTCCTGGGTTTATATGTATTTTAAATCCCCACACACCACTGCTTTAGATATATTAAAATATGTAAATATTTAATACACCGTACACTTGACATTCTTAAAAAATGTTTTAAAGTAAAATACTTTAGTGATACAAAATTATTTTTAGTGTTTCAATAAGGTATAAACTTAATTGTGGCTATTGGTGTTGGAGGATGAATAAAAGAGAAGTCCATTATTGCAGATATTTTTAGCTCAAGCACTAATCGAAAAATGAATTATTATAGTAAGAAAAGGATGGAAGGAAGCATATGAGATGGTTTTGTAGGAAGTATTTTTGACTCAAGTGAAACTAACACAAATCAGTGGTTCATTTATTTGGCATGAACTTTACTCAGACATTTTGCGTCCCCTCTACTTAATTCTCTCCTCTTTTAGGGGTCTCCTTTCATCCTTTATGTACACTTAGAATTACTCTGCCCTATTTTAGTCAAGATACAGAACAAATATTCTAAGCAATTTTTAATATATATATGTATATATATATCTTAGGGTATCAAGGAGTAGAATTGTGCTAATGGGCTGACTTTATACTGTATGAGAAATGTTAGATGCTTCAGACAGTAGGATGACCTGTAATGAAGGAAACTGAGAGAGTGCTAATGCACGGAGCTCAACAGAGTAGAGCGCGAACTTGGAACTTGTGACTTTAAGCCCTGAATTTAATGAGAATCAGATGAGTTCAATGAACGTATTACACTTGCATAGCAATGGCAGAGATGTAGCACTTGGTTGACCTGTGGTGTTTGTCCCACCACCACCACCACTCTCTCCACCTGCCATGGGCAGCTCTCACTGTTTCTTGTTTCATGTTTCTGCCTTTCTCAGAATTCTCAAATCCTTCTCGTCATGGCACTCCAGCCTCTTTTTTGACCCATTATTCCAGGCAAGGACTATCATTTGGATTTGTGTTGAAAGCAATTCCACTTTGCCTTGGCTCAGTGATTTCTAAGGTCATTTCCAGCATTTAAATACCTTGAGTCTATGAAATAAGTTTTCTCTTCTGTGAAAGACCAGTTGAGGAAGCAGGAGGAACAGAGAGAATGACTAGTAATATTGGAATACTTTTTAAGAGAGCACAGATTTTACTGCCTGTGGGTTTTCAAAACTGGCTTTAACATTTGCTAAGGTGTATGTCTTTGGACAAGTTACTGTACCTCTAAGCACCGTTTCTTAATAGCTAATCTGCAGAGTTACATGTTTTTAATTACTATTGATGATAATATTAGCTGATATTTAATGGACATGTACTATGTGACAAGAACTGAGCTGATTTTATTACCTGCATAATATAATCCTCATGACAATCCTGTGAGGTAGTTATTATCTTAATAACTGTTTTACTAAAGAGAAACCTAAATCACAGATGTAAGTAATCCCAAGGTCTTACAACTTGAAAATATTTAAGCAAAGATTGAAACTCAGGTCTACCAGATTAAAAAATTAGTGTATACCATCTATTAAAGTGCCAGACTCATGTAGCAGAACCAACTATTAGTTCTCTTTAGAAAAGGCAGATTGTGCGGAAAAATGAACAGCCCAACCAGGCTTATCCATATAGGGTAAGACACTTAAATTTAAGTTGTGTTCTCATTGTTACAGATATTTCTGGGGCTGTTTTGTTTTCTGTAGTTAAACAGTCACCTCAGTTTCATTTCTTAGATTCCGTTTTCAGAATTTGTTTTTTCTTAAAGTTATACCATGGCATAATATTAACTTCCTTAATAACTCGCTGTTTTGGAGGCAGGTTTGTGTTGTATTGATATTAAATAAGATTTCTTTTTGAAAACACTTTTTCCCACAAATTAAATAAAATTTCAAAACTTTTCTATCCTTTAAAATGTTTTAATACATGTAAATCAGAGCCAGTGATTGCTTACAAATTTATATTAGGTTGTGGCTTTGGCTGCTCCTTTCTACAATTTGGCATTTATCCACTATATGTGTAGCCAGAACTTCATACTCAGTGTTCTTGTGTATCAAACTCCTATATTAGGAATATTCCATGGCTTGAATTAAATGAAATACGTAAAATTATTGTTACACGTAGTAAGCATTCACTGTTAGTTTTTATTCGCCTCTTGAATTCAAGCAGTTTAGAAGCTAGCTGTTGTCTTTGGTGGCAGTGGATGATTTGCAGTTACTTTATTAGAATATATAACCTGATTCTCAGTTTTCTTTCTCTTCAATTCTTCTAGTCAGGTCAACTTAGATTCATCCACAGCATGTCATGGTGCTAGCCTTTGATCACCTTTTCCAGTGTCTTTGACCAGATGACTCTAAACACTGTGGCCATATTACTGTCTAATCCACATATCAGGGAAACGAGCTTATCATATTTGTGAGTTCTATTTCTATTTCTACTAGTTTTGCTAAAGGTAATTATTATTTTGCTTATGTTATGATTATTACATGAAATAAAAAGTTCTTGTATTTGACCAATCACTTTTTAATAACATGAGTCTTGTGTTTATTACTGAACCTGGGTCAGTTTACACATTAGTAAGAGTATTAGTAAAATCAGAAGACTTGTAGTAAGTAAATAAAATAAGCTTTGTAAATATAAAGGATAACTGTTGTTTAAGAATTGATCTTTCCTTCTGTGGTGATTGAAATTACTTTGAGCCTTTTAGATAGGAGAGGGTAGCATTACCATCCCAGAAGGTTCTGGAAAACATCACATCTTATATCATTGTGGTCATACAGAGGGGAATGATTTAGAGATTTCTAAGTAGTAAAACCATCAGGGCTTCATTTAAGACAGTGCTTTTTATAAAACTTGATAATATTTTAATTCTAGCCTTCTGTTTTCATCATATTACTTTCTGAATTGTTAGCCAGTCTATGACCACAGGTTAAAATGCATTCACTTAAGAGAGAAGGATTTGGAAGTGGAGAGACTTAACATTTTTAACCTGTGTGTCATGAACATTCTACATGATTTATCTTCAGAAATACACTGTTTGGTAGGATTTGTTGTCTCGTCTTTAGAAATAAGCAAACTTAAGTTCATGGTCACGCAGCTTTTGGTTTGCCTAGGTGTTTGAACCCAGGTTTTGCTGACTTTAAAGTTATGTTTTACTTTAGAAGATACACTTTTGGAAAGTAGATTTTAATATGTGGTCTGTATAATTAGTTTCCTAGGGCTGTAATAATGTACCAAAAATTGAGTGGCTCTGAACAACAGAAACTTATCTTCTCATAGTTCCAGAGGCTAGAAGTCTGAAATCAAGGTGTTGGCAGGGCCACGCTCTCTGAGGGTCCTAGAGGGGAATCCTTCCTTGCCTTTTTCAAACTTCTGGCAGTTCATAGAGGACCTTGGTGTTCTTGGCTTATAGATGCATCACTCCAGTCTCTACCCCTGTTGCCACATGGCCATTTTCCATTATATATTTTCTTATCTTCCGTCTGTGTGTATTTGTGTCTAAATAAGGACGTTAGTTAGATTAGAGGCCCACCCTATTCCAGTATGACCTCATCTTAACTAGTTACATCTGCAATGACCTTATTTCCAAAGAAGGTCACATTCTGATGTAGTAGGAGTTAGGATTTCAACGTAAACTTTTGAAGGATCTAATTTATAACATCCTGTGACTAAATTCTGTAACTATTTAAGATCTAAGTAAATAGACCTTGAACGTTTTAAAGCACACACACTGGGAAAGATAGTCACACTTTAGAGTGACAAAACACACATCTTTATAGAATTCATTTTTTTTAAAGATGTTTATTTTTTTTCCTTTTTCTCCCCAAAGCCCCCCAGTACATAGTTGTATAGTCTTCGTTGTGGGTCCTTCTAGTTGTGGCCTGTGGGATGCCGCCTCAGCGTGGTTTGATGAGCAGTGCCATGTCCGTGCCCAGGATTCGAACCAACGAAACACTGGGCTGCCTGCAGCGCAGCACGAGAACTTAACCACTCGGCCACGGGGCCAGCCCCTATAGAATTCATTTTTAAGTTACTTTTAGTGTTAAGAACAGTCAAATTTAAATCCCTAACAGAAGTATTGCAAACTGTTAAACATGGTAGTGTTGCTTAGCTTTTTAGATTAATTTGTAATGCTCATACTTTTATTATGTTTCTTCAGTAATAGTTGAACTAAAGGAGTTTGCAAAGAAAATCCAGTAATAGTATTATATAGCA
Organism: Equus quagga; assembly: GCF_021613505.1. Taxonomy (NCBI): domain Eukaryota; kingdom Metazoa; phylum Chordata; class Mammalia; order Perissodactyla; family Equidae; genus Equus; species Equus quagga. The sequence goes on along the minus strand of NC_060274.1, from coordinate 12,662,495 downwards.
AAGAATCTCTTCACTGGAAATTATTTTTGCATTAAAAAAATTAATGCTGGGGCCGGCCTGGTGGCACAGCGGTTAAGTACGCCCGTTCCGCTTCGGCGGCCCGGGTTTCGCTGGTTCAGATCCCGGGTGTGGACATGGCACCGCTTGGCAAGCCGTGTTGTAGTAGGAGTCCCACATATAAAGTAGAGGAAGATGAGCACAGGTGTTAGCTCAGGGCCCGTCTTCCTCAGCAAAAAGAGGAGGATTGGCAGCAGATGTTAGCTCAGGGCTAATCTTCCTCAAAAAAAAAAAATTGCTAACTTTTAAAAGTGAAAGGTTTTTTTAGACTTTATTAGATATAGCTACCCTGAAAATGCAGTTTGTGTCTTTCCATTTCATTTCTATTGTTTGTGTCAATTTTTATAGTATTAGCATTTTCTGTTTTGTCTACTCATAAAATTTCCACTTAAGTGATATGACTCATTTCGCCATTTCACTCATTTATTAGAAATAGGTTTTTCATTTACCAAGTAAGTTACGAGTTTGTTCACTATATTTATCTAGTGTTATAATCTTAGTACTTTTCTCTGTTTTTTTCACAGAATTAGCAAAATTTTTATTTGAGTAAAAAACAGCTTTATATCTGACTGAAATCCAAGTTGTATGAATATATATGTCCTTACTAAATAGGTGTCTTAACAAGGCCCTGGTAACCTGTATAGAAATTTGGATAGAGAGTTCTCCTGGTTTTTATTTGAAAAACACCAAAGCACTGAGAACACTGCCTGACACGTAGTACTACATAGCAGTTCAATGTTGTTAATTGTCAGTGATGGCTAATAGAAACTTTGAGGACGTGCAAATCAGTGTTGTCTATTAGTTGCAAATAATTAAGGGATTATTTATTAGATTTGACTGTTAAAACCTGAAATCAGTGAGGGGAGGGGTGTTGGGTAGGGACTGGAGTTGTGTTTGATTCTTGGATCTTTATAGGTCTTGTACAGCTTTTTTGTCCTCCAGAGCCTGAACTGTTGGAGCTGTATTTGTGTTTCCAATCCTCAGTACCAACCTTTAAACACAGCTCTCTGATTAGTTAGGCTGGTGGCACGCATCCTGCTGGCCCAGGTGGCTTTCCTGTCATGGAGAGGTGGCTCTGATCTAATTTCAGGAAGAACAATTAGAAAGCATCTTTCCTTCTGTTAATTCTCTATGTCCAGATAGTAACAATTTAGTGGTTAAAAATAGTATTCCTGATTTTCTTATTCAGTGAAGTAGGGATTCAAGTTTTAAGAGTAGATTTTTTTTCCATGGGACTTGAAAAAGGCTGATTCATATGAAATGTAAAAAAGATTTACATTTTTTCATGAATATATTCATGCTATAAAAAAAAGTTGTTAATTATCCAAATAAACTGCTTTCTTAAATTGTGTCTGACTCAATCCATTGTATGGGAAACCACATTTAAAAAAATGACTTTAAAATTCTTTTATTAGACCTCCCTATGTGATACTGAGAATTTCTGTAGCGTATTTAGAGCCATTTCATCCCAAAGTAAGTCTGTCATATAAAATTTGAGATCTCAAAAGAGATTATCTATTTGGGGAGAGAAGTAAAGTTACTTACCTATGGTTGATTCTGGACTCTCGAGTCACTATAGTAGGAAGACATGGTAGGGATCTTGGTTTCATTGGAAATCAAAAAATGCCACACTAACCATAGTTATCCATACTTCCAAATGCAAAGCAGTAACTTAATTTCTTAGCAGAGCATTAAAAAAATAACAGCTAGACTCTTTTAGGGGATAATGTCAAATTTGTTACCTTGATACAGAAAGCTAAGTTTGGAATGGGCAATCCTTTAAACTTACAGCTCTAATCTTTCTTTGCCACATTGGTTATTTCAAATTTATTTGTTGGACTAAAGCCGTAGATGTAAGACTTTAAATGGAGAGGGACATAATATACCTGCCCCCAAATTCATAATTTAGAGCTTTTGTTTTAATTTAAGCTGTGTGCTTAAAGTTTTCTACATAGCATGACTTTTATACTCTGGGCACGTAAAATCTGTAGTCCGCATTTTAGTCAATGGCAGACTAAGGTTGATTTCTAAATTAGTATCAGTTTTCAAAGGGCCAGTAAGGGGCTCCCCTCACTCCAAAAGCAATTCCATTTAACTGATAGTAAAAGTAGGGAATGTGGAAATGTTCATGGATGAAGGAAAAATCCTGATGGAGGATTCATCTGAGAAACAATGGGATAAAGGCACTGGCCTTTCCATCTCGTGAGCCTGTGGCTCTGTGGTTATTCTAGCTGTCCAAGGGATATAGACAAAGATAGGGCTTTGATTCCCCCTAAGCATCAGATGGAAATGATCTTAAGAGGATATAGGAATAGTATTACCAGGTTTTGACAACAGTCATGGTATCTAAGTTCAGAACTGAATGAGGCTGGCATTTTTGTCTTTAGTCCTTTCAGGTGTGATTTTTCTAAAGTTTGCCTAAGGAATATTTTGCTTCCTTTCCCTTTGTTCTTAGTTTAGACAGCTATCCATTCCTCTGTGTAACTCCGAGTAGCTGGTGGGCTGATTGGAAAAGGAAGTGATCATAGAGCACTGCCTTTTGTTGCATTTGTTATCAAATATCTACCCAGGCACCTTAAACAGAGCACCTGTTCTGGCTGGGAGTGGTTGGGCCAGGTTGATTTTTCATGGTAAATATTTTTTCTGTTGCTCCATGAGTATAGTCTGACTTCTCTATTTCTTCTCTCTTGGCTGTTTGCATTTTTAATTTAACATTTCAAAATAGTTTTATAATAATCTAATACAACTCATACTTGGAAATACATACATGTTTGTATATGCGCACACATACACACACACACACTAGCGTGTGTCTGTCAGATACTCCTCAAAGATCCTTCAGCAAGCATTATAAATTTTCTTTTGATCTTTTTGTGATGGCACTTGACTATTCTCTCAGGAATCAGACAGCTTCAAACCACTGCCTTTTCTTTGCTTTGATTCTCACGTTTGCTTACCAAACTTGTACTTCTTAGGAGTGAGATCTTTAAAACCTGATATTTTTCTCATCAAGGCCAACTCAGTCTTCATTAGAAAAATGACTCCTTTAAATGCTCCAGAGTAACTAGAAATAAGTACTACATGTATACTCAGTACTAAATGCATTTTCAGAGAATGAGAGTGAGCACAAGAACTGCCTATAATTTTTAAAGCAGTAATATTTCTGATAGCTGGCTAAAAAAAGAAATACTAGTTTTAAATCATTTTTGAGTCATCTTCTGAATAATTTTAGCCTAACAGTACTCTTTAAAATCACGGTCCAGTGCTCTTAATAGCATCAGTGCTATGGTTCACTTTGTGTCTTCCTTTGGACCAGCTGGGTCCAAAGCTGCCGAAAGTTAACTGAGGCTGAACAAGAGAGAGAAGACAGACGGGGTTGGGTGAGAGTGATGTGGCAGGGGACAGGCATGGGCCACTTGTTGCCTTTGACTGTTTGTTAGTGTTCACACAGGAAGAAACCTTTCTTCTGTTTCTCCTTTTTGTGACTTTTTTTTTAAGGTTATTTTATGAGCATACTCTTGGACGTTCTAATTTGTGAACTGTTTTAAACTCCTTTTATCAAACTGATAAATTCAAAGTAAAGCACTTTATTTCATTGAGCCGATGAACATAGGATTGCGTCCTAGGAATAAAGATAGTGTGTTTGACTCATCATTTATTAAGAGTACATATTTGAAGTGCCAAACTCTTGGGCTCATGATAAACAAACAAGCCAGACGTTTATCTGGTTTTGGAATTTAGCCCAGGAAAGAAAACCTCTTGGGTGCTCCTGTTTAGATGGCCTGATGTATGCTCTTGGGCCCTCGTTAGTGTTGGCAACTTACCCTAGTAAATGAGAATTAATATCGTTCTCAATGCCTTTGTACCAGTATAATTGTTCCTACGCCCTTCTGCTCTCTAAGCATCGTATAATCAGGAATCTACTTCTATAACAGAACTGCTGAGGCCCTAGCACCCTTGCTTCTGGCTTTCCCATATCCTTCTGATCTGATAGCTTTCATCTGTAATTAAAAATCTTTGAAGCCCCAGGAGAGGGATTCACGTTTTTTAGAGTGTCTTTTTAACTATAATTTGCAGAATAGAACTGTGAGCCTGGGGAAAGTTAGCATTCTAATATCCATCAGTAATAGAATTTGTTATTTTCTTGTGCTGCAGAACTCTGGTTTTTATCTAGAGCAAGGTTAAAAAATGTGCACAGTGTACCAACAGTTCCCTCCCCCATGAGACACATACGCATTCCCCCTCTGTGACAGATACCATTAATCTATCCTGGACTCCTTCCTTCAAAGCCCCAGATTTTCCACATTTCTCCGGATAGCCACTACTAGTCACAGTGTTAGAATTAGATCTGTAACCTCTTCTTCATGCTGGTCCTGAAGCATTTTGCTGTTAAAATTGTATGCCTTTCTTAAACAGTTGTTGCAATGTCCTCTTCTCAGTTTGCAGTGTATAGGTTTTTAGTTACGTTTATGTCACATGATGTTACTTTCCATTAACACTGTACAGAAATTCTGTCTTTTGCCTTCACTTGCCTTGAGATGCCGTCGTATCTTGCATAATTTAATGAATTGTGTTCTCTTTCTGAAATCTTTTAAGTCTTCTTAAACAAAAATAGCAATATAAAGTTATTTATTAGCTCTTAATTTTATAGATGTCATAATGCTCTAATTGTATTTTGGCATTATTTCCAGTTCTTTATAGGGAAAGAAATCTTTAATGAAGATGTTAAATGGAGTAATTACATCTTTTGTCATTTGTTTTAGATTTGGACTTTGACCTTGTCAATAAAATTGTTTTAAATCATTGTTAGAATCATACTAAGGCATGACCTTTGAACCCAGTTAATTTTTGTTTCAGATATTAAAACTTTATTTTTTAAAAATGTGAAGGGGACAGTTTTATTGAATTACGTTGGAGGAGGAAATTTCATAAGGAAACAATTGAAAAGAACTCAGAAAAAGAGAATGGAATTAGGATTAGTATACTTGCATTATTTCTCAAAAAAAATAAGGCTAGTGAGAGGCCAGTACAAAGATTGTTTAAGAAAAGAGCAAGCATTGGTTAGCATCTAAATATAAACAGATTTCTTTTGAAATGAAAAATGTGAAGTTTCACATCACATTTTTTTTGTTTTTGTAATCCAAGTATGTTAGAATAAAACATTTTAAGATTATGAGTGATCATGGAAATCAATGCGTATGGCCTTGCTGACTTTTTAATATTGAGCGCCTCAAAGTTTGGATCCATTTTGTTTTTGTTAAGAAAAATAAAAACAGTCTCATAAATTTAGCCACTTTGGAACTTGACTGAACTTGGTACTTTGAGTTGAATGAAGTGTCTAGTAAAATCTCGTTTGCTTAGATTGACTTTGAAATACAGTCATGAATCACTTAATGATAGAGATGAATTCTGAGAAATGCGTCGTTAGGCGATTTTGTTGACGTGTGAACATCAGAGAGTGTACTTACACAAACCTAGTACAGCCTACCACAAACCCAGGCTGTGTGGTGCTAATCTTATGGGACCATTGTCATACGTGCAGTCCATCCTTGACTGAATTGTGGCACATGACTATAATTTGATTTAGTAACTTGCAATACTAAATAGACACGGAGTTGTTTTTCTATCAGTAGTTTAGGATCTGAGCCAGGTATTGAAATCCTTAGATTTGCTAACTGTAGTTGAATTACTTATGTCTAAACTGTTCTTTAAGTATACTTACATTCCCTTTCTCAATTCTTATGCCTCTTAGCATGTTTCCAAATCACGTGTAATTTTTATTTCCTTCGGGAGGAATAGAGACATCCTCTAACAGCTTTAGAGATCACCATGATTGCTGTATGAACATGTTTGCCTTCAGTAAATTTTTTTACTCACTTGGATATAGGCCTAGTTATCATTTTGTAGTCAGCTTTGGGGTCAAGTGCATGGGTTTTTCCTAATATGCCCATTATCAGAGGTCATCATATCAGAGGCCTCAAGTGTATAGGTCACGTTGCAATTAGAGATACATTTGAATGATACTGTGTTCACATTCGTCTTAGAATATGGAATTTCAGCTTAATTTTTTGCCTTTTATAAGTATATGTAGCAGATCTGAAAGTGAATGCAACTTGAATTGTCTTTCTTTGGAAGAGAATGGGTGACAGATCCAAAGCGCTTCTCATTCAGCATTCATATCAACTTCAGATGGTTGTAGAGCCTGAAGGAGTTCTCTGTAGCCCGGGAGACTAACCCTAGTGAGATTATAGCCAACACTGTGGCTTCTCTCTAGTGGACAAGGTCAGGCTCTTGAACATACACTTATTCTGAGGTTTATTTAGCACAGCTGAGCATCTTTGCCTGTTATATCTGGGATTATTCTTTCCACATATTTTAGTGTGTTAGATATTTGTGTTTGAGATGCATTTGATCTCTTGAGGAAGATACTGCTAAATGCAAATCCAGTTCTGTTAGCTGCACGTGAAAGTCTTGCAATAAGTTTACGGATCCAGGAAGAAGAAAAGCAAAAAATCTCTGGGGCAAAGTTCCCTGCTTTTTTAATAGCTATTTTGGGGAGATTTTTAAGTGAGGTAAATTTCTTTGCAGATCACTTGGTAACCGTGTTGACAACACTGGGGATGTTGTTGTGCGTCCTGTCTCTCTTCACTTGCATGAGGTAAACTGCTTAAACTGTGTTGTGAGCAGGCACACTTTCAACCTTTTCAGGAAATTAGAAGATTTGATGACATAAACCAGATTTTCGAGTTGTAAAGACTACGGAGAAGATAAAGTTTAAGTGTGGTAGCTAGTGACAGTGTCTTCTGACCAGTCCATTCTACGGTGTGCAGTAATTGACCTTCAGGACCCAGATCTAAATAGTAATTTTTTCTCCACACTGGGCACAGATACTAATGTGGACTGAGGCCCAGCAGCATACGGAAATTAATGTGACACTTTTTCAAAGATGATGCCTAATTTAAAATATCAGATTATTTTACTTTTGCAGGTTAAGATAAAAATTGAAGCATTGGTTTTAATGGGTAGAATTTGGGACAGATAAAATATAGGAACCTTACTGTTGAAGACTATACAAAATTATGATACAGTTGTATATTCAGAAAAAACGATCAATTTTTACCCCTAAATTTCTATCCTGGCAAACAAGAAGATGGTTCTTCTGAGTCAGAACACTTTTCAGGATGATTTGATTCCTTAAATTAAGGATATTTTGATAAAGAGCTTTCGGTGTGTTCTTCAAGCCCAGATTCCTTTTGTGTACTATTTTCTGGAGAGCCCATAAAGGGAAATATACTTGCTTTTTAGGCCTAGGAGAATAGATAATATTTCTCATACCCAGACAATTTTACTTTCCCTTGTTATGTCCCGCTGCCATTTTCCACAGAATCATTCTAAAACTCTGCCACTCGCAACAAAACATATCCTTTTTCTCCTCTCTCAGAAGAGGACCTTCCTCTTTTCTCGTGGTACAGCAGGTAGATAGGAAGCACTGTGTTCCAGCGGTCTCCCTAAGCCTGCTTTAAATTATCTAGTCTCTGCCTCTAGACCAGTCATTCTCCACCAGGGAGAGTTTGACACCCCTTCCCCCCATCGCTCCCCCACCCTCTGCCTTCTCCCATGGGACATTTAGCAATGTCTGGAGGCATTTTTGGTTGTCAGAACTGGGATGATCTTGAGAGTGCTATTGGTATGCAGTGAGTATGATGGGCAGGGATGCTGCTCAACATCCTACAATGCACAGGGCAGCCCCCACGACAAGAATTCTCTCTGCAAGTGTCAAAGTTCTGAGACTGAGAAGCCTTACTCTAGTCTTAGGAAGAAGTGTCGCTCCTCTCTTTCCTGTATTTTTAGCCTTTCCCTCTTCGCTGATCGCAAGTTTTCCTATAAATGTGCTCAAGTCTCTCACACTTGTAAAAATTTAAAAATTTGCCCTTGACCTTTTGTCCTTTTCTAGTTATTGGTCTATTTCTTCTAGCAAGATCTTTGGAAAGTGTTTCATTTGTCACAATTTCCTTTTCCTTTTCTTCCTCAGTACACTGTAGCCTGCTTTGGACCTCACCAGTGCACTGAAACTGCTCTTTCTGAAGTCCCCAGTGACCTCCTGGGCCCACTAATCTGACGCTGTTTACCTTTCACCATCGGATCTCTGCTGGAAGCATCATGCGCTTCAGCGATCTGATATAACTGCGGCTCCTCCAGTGTGCTTCCATGCTTGTCTCGCTGTTTCTTCTGTCTGAGATGGGATCCTCCTCTTCCCCATCTGCAGATTCCTACTTACCTTCAGGTCTCAGTGCAAGAGCCACATCTTAGCTCCAGCCTTCTCTACTCTCGCCTGGAAAAGTGGCCCTTCTCTTCTCACTACATGCCTTTGTTGTAGTGCTCTGTGGTTATAGTGCAAGTACTTGTTCACACGTGTGTTCTCTGAGGGCCGAGCGCCTGTCTTTCTTACTCTCCCAGTGAACTACCTGACTCATAATGCACATTCAGTAAAAATTTGTTGAAAGAATAAATGAAGGTTAAAAAGAAATTAGAAAAGTCAGAACATCACTGAGATCTGGAAAAATTTGTCTTTAGCTACACAAAGCCTTAGACCAGCAACTTCAGCATCACACTTGGAAGCTTGTTGGAAACTCAGAATCTCAGGCTCCATCCCAGACTTTTGGAATCAGGGTCTGCGTTTTACAGAAGCTCCTCAGGTGAATTGTAGGAATGATGAAACTTGAGAAACAGCGCTCTGGTTCATTCCTCTTTTCCCCAACAAATGTTGGTTTCCTGTGTTAGGTGGAATACACACATACACGATATTTTTGATGTTTGTAAAAATTAGAATAGGTAATTTTATAAATAGGCGTAATGGCAAGAAGAAAAAAAGTGGAAATTTCAAGGCAAAGATAAATTTAATAAGGTTACGTATTCTTTAAAATTATGTTTCTTGTAAGACAACAGCAGAAGCCCTGGTGATACTTGTTTCTGACAAGGAAGAGGAGATCATTTTTTAACCAGAAGTGCTTCTTAGTGTGTTCGAATTTTATTTGATGCCACCTTTGAATATATTTGTAAGAAGAGCCTTGAGTGCCTTTCTCATGTAAATATTTTGTCTATGGATTGAATTTCGTTGAATCTTGGCATAGAGGGGCTATGGATCTGGAGTGAGAAGATAAATTCCTAGACTTCTTTTGGCCCTTTCTGATTTGAGGAGGCATCCTAAAGTTTATCTTGGCCTCACTTTACTAGGAGATGCTAGCAATGTGCCCATAAGGAGTGAATGTAATAAAGTATGAAAGGTTAAAAACAGTCATTGATGAATGAGATGGAAAGATTGGCCACTATCAAAGCTTTATTATTTAAAAATTACTGTAAGCAGTATGACTTAGCTGTGCTTTTAAGAGGAACATATAAGGGTGAAAGCTGTTATATGACACAACTTTTGTGTAATGTAGGGTTTCAGTTGTAGTATTAGCATTTCTATAGCATAATGTCCAAAAATATGGAAAATCTTATTTTTTTATTAGTAGGTTCTGAAAAAAATGACAGCTCAAAGTTAAATGTTTTGTTCAGATATTGAAAATTCTGAGCTTCTTACCAGATCCTTTAAACAGTTTACAAAACTGGTTTTTAAATGCTGAACTTTAAACTTGATTCTAAACTCAGATATACATGCTTGAGGGGTGAGAGTTGGATAAAGCGTGTTGCCACAAGGGTTTGTCATTGAAATGGAGAAGCAAATTTAACAAATTTGTAGTAAGTTTAGCAGATACTTACTGAAGAATATATGTATTTTAAGTACATGGACAGATAAAAGTTCGTGATGGTAGGTGATTGAGAAAGATAAGTAAGGGATTGACAGAACACAGCTCTGCCTTCAAGGAGCTTACGTGTCAAGTGGGAGACAGCCAGTAAACTGTATTTCAGCGTAATGTGTGGATTGCTGCAACAGAGGGACATGCGATATGCAGCTGGAACATAGAGGAAGGGCACTAGTTGCTGATTTAAGTTAGGTTTTTTTTTCCCACAAATTAACTTCCTAAGTCTCAATATCCTTATCTCTAAAATGAAGACGATAAATATATCTGGAAGGCTTGTTTTGAGGATTGAGTGAGAATAGGTGTCCAGTGCTTAGTACAATTCCTAAAACAGACGGGTCACTCAGTGTTTTACAGAGTGGCAGTTACTATGAAGTCTTTCCTTCTGGCTCTGTGGTTTCTGCCTCCTCTTTTCCTTTTTCTTTTTATATTCACAGCCCCCGTGCATAGATTTGAAGGAGGCTCTCTACAATCTTGGAGGTCAAATTTAGATTCCTTTGGGAGTTTATTTTCCCTTATTTTACCCCATCCCCCAATATGAGTAACCCCAATCTCTTTCACTTTTTAAAGTTTCTGGAACATTAGCGGTATGGCCCTTTAACAGTAGGTTGCCCCTCATGATTCAACATCTGCACCGTCCAGTAAGGAACTCCTTTGTCACATGTGGCTATTTAAATGAATTAAAATTCAGTCCTCAGTCACACTGCCCACACTTAAATGCTCAGTAGCCACATGGGGCTTGTGGACAGCACAGATATAGAGCATTTCCAAAAAGTTCTATTTTATAGCATTGTTCTAGAAGAGCCGTTGCTGAGAGCATCAGACCCAGAAAGAGGGCTCTTTACCTTAGCAATTTTATGACTCAAAATCCTCTCTCCCCCACTATATTCAATTTTAAAAAAAGAAAAGCCTAGGGGCTGGCCCCATGGCATAGTGGGGTAAAGTTTGGTGCACTCTGCTTCGGTGGCCCACGTTCACAGGTTTGGTTCCCAGGCACAGACCTATACCACTCATCAGCCAAGCTGTGGCAGCAACCCGCCTGCCAAACTGGAAGATTGGCACAGATCTTAGCTCAGAGCTGATCTTCCTCAAGCAAAAGAAAAACAGAGAAGAGATTGGCAACAGATGTTAGTTCAGTGAGAATCTTCCTCAGGGGGAAAACCCTATCAACTTTGGTTATTTTTCCATTAAAGAGTTATAATGCTTGAACAATTTTGGTTCTTATTTTTAAACTTTGGATTGGTGATTTAAATCTCATTTTAAGGGTTTTCTTTTCAAGTAAAATTCAGTAAAGTTTTAAAACATTTTTTGACATCTTCAAGTTGTTATTTCTGATTAAAAATAACAGTTTGGATTAAATATATTCGACAGAGTGCTTTAATCCCCTCTTTCCTCTTCGATCTTATATATCTTATACTTGCCATTTGTCATTGCTGAGCAGCTCAGCGTGTATTTTCCAAGTACAGACAGTATTCATTTAGGGTGTTTCACAGTGCAACTGCCATTTACATCTACATTGTTGCTTATGGCAGACACACAAACATGCTGACAAATAATTTTGAATAAATCAGCAAAAATGACAAAACGACCAAAAAGTTTCTCTACTGACTACTGCTAGCAAATTGACAGTGAGTGGCAGTGATCAGTTATGCGACATTCCAGATTGGTTTGCCAAGAACCCACCTGTAATTCATCCCAGAAGTGTCCTTGTGTACCTGTCAGGATCTTCCCAGAGAGACTTTTTTTTCTTAAATTCTAAAAAAGATGTTCCTTATTTTCTGACTTGTTGCAATAAAAATAAATTGGATTTAGAGATATGTAAGTAAATACTGTTTATTTTCATGATGTGAAATAGATTATTACCATGTTGCCCTGTTCAGTTTACTGTATACTTTATGATATGAAGCCATGTTCTGTACAATATATAAAGATACCCATTATAATTAGTAGTTGTAATTGTAGTAATTATTCTAAAAGACTGAGAATCACATCAGAGTTGAAGAGAGAGTAAATAACCCCTTAGTGATTTTCAAAACAACTTGAATTTAGAGTTTGAAAGCACCATAGAGATCACTGGCTGTGTTTTTACACAAGACAAACTTAGAGAGATTGACTTCTACTCATGGTGACAGACCTAGGTAGCAATTTTTTAAAAAAATATATACTTTTATCCATATAAGTTTGTATATAATCCACATAGTATTTATAGTTTATGCATCTCTGTAGAAATGCACTGAACGAATTTGAGTTCAAAGAGACTCAAAGAGGGCAAGTTACTTCATCTCTCAATCTCACTTTTTTAATGTAAAACAGCCAATTCTTGTGTCTAGCTTAAGTGTTTGCTTTTAGGTCTTAAAAAGTAATGCATAGTGCTAATACAAGCTACAATGTGGTTGAGCCTGGAAAAAATTATGCTTGGTAAAGGAAGCCAGTTATAGAAGACCACATATTATCTGACTTATTTATATGAAATGTCCAGAATAGGCAAATCAATAGAGACAGAAAGTAGATAAGTGGTTGCCAGGGGCCAAGGAGAATGGGCAGTGGAGGGGACTGCTAATGGGTACACGGTTTCTTTTTGGGGTGATGAAAATGGTCTGAAGTTAGATAGTTGTGATGGTTGCCAACTTTGTGAATATGCTTAAAACTACTGAATTGCACACTTGAAAAGGTGAATTTGTGGTATCTGAATTATGCTTCAATAAGAAAACAACCAATAATGCATGTAAAGCACTTGGCAGCCCCCTGATAGACAATAAGCTCCATTTGTGAATTTTAAGAAAATAATGCAGAAAAATCTAGGAAGTCTAATATCTAGTGTTTTATTTCACTGCCTGAAATACATACAAGTGATTTAACCACTAATAGTGTATTTAATTATTTTTTTAGCAGTAGAAGTGTTCATAACGTGAAAAAGATATTTGCTAACACTAGTTTCCAAATTGAGATGTTAACTATAGCCATTTTTTTTGCAGGAAAGAATCCCAGGTTTTAATCAGTATTACAGTATCATTTCAACAGTTTTCTTAATATAAAAGTAAATGCCATTAAAATGATAAATTTTATGTTTTGTATATTTTATCACAATTTAAAAGATAAATAAATACTAAGTCTCATGAGAGTTGTCACCCTTAGGTAGCCTCTACTTATCATGTTTATAGTCCTTTTTATTGATTGAGAAGAAGATAATGATAGGGATAAAAATCTTTAATGATGGCCGATTATATGTATCTTCAGTTTGGGGCTTTTAAAATCAGAATTATTAAGAGCTAACACTTCCTGATCATATATACCAGGTACTGAATGGGGCACCCAGGAAATAAATTCCATACCTTAAGTTCCTCTCAAAATTTTAGTGTGATAAAATAGAAGATTCAGTGCTTCTGGTCTTGAGGGGAAAGTGATGCCTTAGCTTCTCATCTCAGCTGTAGTATCAGTGTCGGTAACTTATACAAGTAGAAAACTCTGACTTTCAGAATCTGTAATAAAGAGGTACTGTAGAGCTTCATGTAATGCTGTAGCAGAAAAACAATCAGTAGTTGGTGTTTTAAGGACTTACATGAGAGTTAGTGGAGGACAAAGACAATTTACTAAGTGTAGCCCCATTGCCTATAAATAGCTCTTGATGTGTAATGGTTACTCCTCAGATGTTTGTTTAATAAACTAATTTATAGGTATTCATTGGGCTACAATTTGATAATAAATACATAAATTGTAGCTATTACCAAGCTGATTGAGTATGACTGGTATTTTGTTTGAGTGGGAGTCTGGGTTGGGATGGAGATAGCAAGAATTTCTCTAGAATTTCTCATTATTGCCTTCAGGAGATGGGAGAGTTATTGAGGGGAGGGAAGGGTGTGGAATACTAAAGAACAGTGTAATAAAACAAAGGTTGAATATAGTCAGATGCTGCAGTGTTTGGTGAGGATGTGAAATGCTACAGGTGATCAGAAGGAGAACACAGTGGGGACTGCAATGCTGGTGGAATGATACGTAGGGTAGGCCTTGAAGGACTAAGAGGGGGAAGGGGTGAAAGGGAGTCCGGGCAGGAAGAATGACGCAGCTAGAGCAGAGGTATGAGCCTAGGAGTCAACCCTTCCGAGGTTGATGAGATACAAGACCCATCTGGCTGGAGCTGGCAAGGTCCCTTTAGGAGTAGGGTGACACGTGGTTTGATTAGTTGAGACTGGGTTACAGGATCTTAAACATCAGGAGCTGAGGAGTTCGTATTTCATCATTTAGGCAGTGGGGAGCCACTTAGTGTAGGTTCTCAAACTGAAAAATGATGAGTTGATGTTTAAGGAGAGATTCATTTATAGTAATTTTATGTAGGACAGGAGGATGGAAGTGGAGAGACTGATGGGTTTGCTCCATAGTGCCCTTGTGTGGGAGGCGCACACTTCTGTGTGACACATGAGTCTGGGCCTAGGCAGAATTATTGTAAGTAGGTTGCCACCTTCATTTTGCCTTTTTTTTTTTTTTTTTTTTTGCCTTTTCACCTCATGTCTCTTCCTTGCCCCCATCCTCATAATAGTTGCTAGACAATTAACTGTTATTCATTGACTTAGCAGTTTTAGAGAAACATAATCTCTTTTTTAAAAACTCACTTTAACAAGTAATTTTTGTAAACAGAGCTTTCTTTGTCAAATTTTCATTAGAGGTTAACGATGAAATGGCAGGGAATTCACACTTTGGGAAGGGCACACCACCCAGCAGAATCACACTATGGAAGGGACCACATATAGACGTATCTTACTTTTTTTTTTTTTTTTAAAGATTTTATTTTTTTCCTTTTTCTCCCCAAAGCCCCCCCGGTACATAGTTGTGTATTCTTCGTTGTGGATTCTTCTAGTTGTGGCATGTGGGATGCTGCCTCGGCGTGGTTTGATGAGCAGTGCCATGTCCGCGCCCAGGATTCGAACCAACGAAACACTGGGCCGCCTGCAGTGGAGCGCGTGAACTTAACCACTCAGCCACGGGGCCAGCCCCGACATATCTTACTTTTTAAGATCAGTGTTTCTCAGAGTGAGGACCATGGGTAACCTGAATTAGAATACCGAAAGAGTTTGTTTAAAATGCAAACTGAGCCCTTCCCAGGACCTAGTGGAGCTGAAAGCTTTGGGAGTAGATGGGGGAAACGTGCGTCTTTAACCAGCAATCCAGGTTATTTATATGCATACTAAATTTTGAGAACTACTGGTTAAGGAGTTGTAATTTGCTATGGAATTATTCTAACAAGTAGTCGTCTTAGATTTTATTTTCTGTATATTAGGTTCTTTCTTAGTGGGACATTTACCAGTAGACCATATTATACGTGGCATCTTATTCTCGGGTGGAAGCCAAAAGAACATTGAATAATCTGTCGGTGATATGGGTCTGGTCTTGCACTTTTTCTTGTAATGAAATCAATGTCCTGCGTAGTAAGGCAAACAGTTGCCCCTTTGAAAGGTTGAATACTCTCAGCATAAGCAGCCCATCTGTGTTGTTTGTATTTAATCTGTCAAATCTCGTTCAATCAAATTCCTTTTCTATAATCATGTCAGTGTTACCAGTGTCTGGCGTTGAATGATTCCTATTTCACCTGTTGGACTGCTTATTTCAAATTCCCTGTAAATTATTAGGCTCCCCCTTAGAATGTGTTATTGTGACCATTGAACCTGTATTTTGAAAATCAAGTAACTTAACTAGCCAGCCTTTTATTTAAAAAAGTTAAAACAGGAATTCCAGAACACTGTCTCAGAAGTTAGATGAGTAAGTAAAATTAGCCTATTTTGGAGCAGCAAGGGAGTATAATTAAACTAAGTATAATTTACTTCTTGCTGGGTGAAAATGCAAACAGGTGTCCTTATAGCTGTCTTTTTATTGCACCTGGCTTCCCTGTGGCTTTCTTGACGTTTGGTTAATACTATTATTTTATTACTTACTTGACTGAGAAGGAAATTAAATACCTAACAGATAAATGGATTTCTTTATATTCGTTTTCGGTGAAGTTAGGAATGGAACCCAGAAATATTTATTCCTCGAGGCTGTAACAGAGCATGCTGCTTTTCATTCTAGTTTCCTGGTTAACATTGAAACTAAAATGATTCTTTCTAATGTGTCCACGCTGATAATCACACTTACACTGGAAGCTCTTGTTTGTAACATGAGAAGAGCAACAGTCAGAAGGCAACAGTTTTTTATCCATATTTTAAGGAAGCTGTAAAACCCAGGAGCTGAGTTTAAGATACTTAGAAGCAGCAGTAATGCACTCTGCGTTTTAACCCACCTAAAATGCAAATGTGCCTCCTACCTTCTTTCCTCAGAAAAGCGTTTCAAGAAGGCAGATTTATTCCTGACCTCCTCTTTTTTTCCTATATATCTCCTGGGTTAATTTTTAATTTGTATTGTTTTCTATTGGCCTAAAGTATGTTTTTTTAAAAGACAGTGCAAAGGATTTTGTAGTTAACAGTGTTTCAAGACTTCATCCTAATGCGGACTCGTCATTCATCGAGCTGTATAGTATAGTTAATTTGATGTAGACCGTACAGCTTTTTAGTTTGCAACTTAGTTGTACTTTTCAATGAGGAATAAGTAGCCAAATAGATCCCATCAAGGGGGGTGTTAGAGCCTCTCCTTAAAAGGCCTAATCTTCAAGTTTCCAAGTGGAAAGTAGGATTTTGAAATTCCGATCAGCTGTCAAAAAATAAAATGCCCAAGACACAGCATTCCTACAAAGTAAAAAAAGTCATTAGCCATAGCAAAAATTAGTATTCAGGTTTTCCAGTTATCAGTTTTCCAAAGATCATTTGATTTTCAAATCTGTAAGGTGGCATTGTGCTGTTAGTTATTAAAATAGAAGATCTGGAGTCTCTGCCGTGAAACTCAGGAAAGAAGGTGTCTCCCTTTCAGTTTGGTCTTAATCGCATGAAAGCTTTTAGCTGAACATGAAACATTTTGACTCTTAAAGGATAACTCATGTCTTCAGGAATGTCGATTCATTTTACTATTTATGCAGTGCTAGATGCATCCCCTTTGGAGTAATTTTTAAAAATTTAATTTTAAAGGACTTATTTTGGAGAGTTATTAACATTTCTCTCCCTTGGTAATCTCCAAGAGGATTTTGTCTTTGCCAGATGACTTAACTGGTCTTGGATTTTCACTGGTGAATACTCATGAGGGGCAACTTCCTTACTAATCATTTGATGAAGATGAAGAATGTTACTGTTTTGGCCTCCCCAAATGATAAATCTTTGAAACTGGACAAATGAATTGACTCCGTAATAGTTACAGCCACAGAAACATTTGCATTGTAAAATTATTCTCATTGCTGATCAGACTGATTATTTTTTTAGGGTCGATTGAGACTCAGTGAAAGGTTTGTCTGTTGTGCTTTTTTTACGTACATAGATTTTTTATAAGGGGCACACACACACATGCAGATACTTTGAGAAGGTAATCTGTAAAATACATTGTCAGCCTCAAGTGCTATTGTGAAATAAGTGGAGTTTACCTTTTCCTACGTTTCTTTTCTGCTTTATCTTTTCATTTTTAAATTCATCTACCCCTGACACCTTTCAGGAATTTAAAAAAAGTTATTTCCCTCCCTACCCATGCACTGTCATTCTCTATCACACACGTGTTTTTAAACAGAGCAAAATGTACCCTTAAGTGAAATGAATGACTGGTAAGTGAGCAGCAGGTCACGACTCCAAACTGAGTTCTTGATCTTCCATGCCAGGCCTCCTTCGCTCTGTCGCCCCTCCTCGGATAGGGGAGCGCTGGGCGGTCCTGGCCACAGCTCCACTCTGTTTTGTTTTCTTCCTCCTCATTGCTTTATTCCACTTCATCTCCATCTGTACTAGTTACCAAAATGAAAATTTATATTGTGGAATTTCATGTTAGATCACATAGTTGCTTTTGTTGTTGTTTTGGTTTTTTCTACAATATTTTCAAGAAAGTAAAAGAGAAAAGGATCTGTCAATTATATAGCATTGTGGAGCCTTAAAGTTTGATCTACGTTTAAAAGCATTGGTATATGTTTTTGAATTGTGGTTGTTTTCAAAATCGTTTTTACTGCCTTCTAAGAGCGCCCGTAGAGAATTCTGTCCTGGGCACAGAATTTGACATCGTAAGTGTCTTGAGGACTTGCACAAATGGTTCATCCTGTGTAATCACATTGTTTCTGCTTTTGAGGTGTGTGCAACAAAAGCTTCCATGGGTAAGGAGAATATAGTGTTGCTCAAAGCTGATTCTTGGAGTCTTAACATTAGGAGCAAAGCATTGAATAAGGCAAATAAATGAGAAAATTTGTGAGGATAGCTGGAAATAGAAAATCTTTCATAACACTTTATAACACTCCCACACTGAGTAACTCTCGTGTAAAAGTTTATTTTCTTTTAGGCAGACTGGCACTTGACCCAATTCAGTCATTGTTTATTTTTTCAAATTGATATTAGTTTATTTTGACAAATGAATTTATCAAAATATTCATTTGACCAAAAAAAAAGGTACTCTGTTTCGTTTATTTTTTTGTTGCGAAAATCTCTCTCACTGACCTCATAATGACCCTGTTTTCTTTCTACTCCCCACAGAACGGTGGTTTTTGTCATTAAGAATAGTATTTATTTCATGATTGTTTTTCTGTCTGTTTTATTTTTAAAA
This sequence comes from Equus quagga, assembly GCF_021613505.1. NCBI lineage: Eukaryota > Metazoa > Chordata > Mammalia > Perissodactyla > Equidae > Equus > Equus quagga. Next base: position 12,643,992 of record NC_060274.1, on the reverse strand, counting down.
CAATACATGTTCATCATGAAAAACTCAACAGGTACCAAAGGGTATGAAGTAAAAATTCAAAATTAGCCAGCCAGGTCTTCTGCAGAGGTAACCGCTGTTATCAGACCCCATGTATCCTTCCAGACACTTCCAGTGTATATAAGCATATCATTCTTTTTAATGCTCGCATAGTATTCTACTGTTGAATTAACGGTATTTTAGTTAACCAACCTTCTACTGAGGAGTGTTTCAGTTGTTTCCTGTGTTTCTCCCATATACCCAGTCTTGGCAGAGTTTTAAAAGCTGTTATTGCTTTTTTGGAGCATGTCATTTTAGAGTACTGTCAAGGCTTCAGTATTTACGTAGAAGTTCTTGCCTTAATGTTTATAATTGTAAAAGCCATTAATTCTTTCAGGGAATTAGAGTTAACTTTTAGAAAATTGCTTTTGTAGTGTCGTGTTGCCCAGATGTAAGTAAAGCGTTAGCCTGTAGGCTGTGAGGAGAGAGTCTGAAACACGCAGCAAGACTGATGGGTTCACAGTGGAGGTCCTCTTTTCACTGTGTCTCCCCTTTAGGCTTAAAGCTGTGTGTCCATCCACTGTGTGATTCCAGGGTGTATTATACTGATAGGATTGGTGGAATAGAAGGAGAGTTATGCAGTGCTAATTGCTTTAACAACGGTTAATATGGATAGACTTTGAGCCACAAGCATAATTTTCCCTATCTCATCCCCCAATAAGAGAGGAGAGAGATCTTTACTGGTCTGCAGGAGCATTGGCCCTCTGAGTGGCTACAGATACTGCTGTATGTGGTGGGGGAGTTGCACAAAAGTCTTAGATAGCTTTTTAGTGAAAACTCTATATTTGAAGGGTAAGTTATTTAAAATATGCCCTTATAATTATTTGTATAGGAATCCTATTTTCCTACCAGCTGCACTCTTTTATTCCTGATCGTGCCTTATATGGAGTACCATAAATATCGACTGATAAGTTAATAAATAGAAATGATGAAAAGGAAATGTATTGTAGAAATATGAAAATCCTGTCATCAGAGTTAAATAGAAATGTTTTTATTTTTCCTAATCCATCGCTCTTATTTAAGCAATAAATAACATTTCTTGCAAAAGAACTCTACATTTAATCTGTATATATGTTCTGTGCAAAAACCAAGTAACTCACCAATCCTCAACTATTTTGTTATGCTTGGAGCAGGTTTAGACAGGCTGTATTTCCCCACAACTGGAGTGAAATTTCGTTTGAGTGTTCATCACCGAGAAGTATCATTTTGAATTCTTTCCTACCTCATTTTCTGCAATGGGAAGTTATGGAAATGAAGTTTCAAGGGAATTATTTCAGCCTACAAGAATTAAAAATATTCCTATTGGTTTTTTAAAACTTATACTCTCCTTTGAACTCATGTACAGTATTTCAATCATAATTGCATATGTGTGACTGTTACATAAGAAAGCATATGATGGCTGTCTCTCAAGTTCAATATTATTTGACATTTTTTCACATTTAGATAAAATTTGCCCGTTGGAAGCTTTTATAAACTTAATAAACCTATCTACAGCTAATCTTATTTCTGATAATCTTTCAGATTGAAAAGGAAAAGCCAAAGCTTTAAGCGTTACTTTAAAAACAAGAAAACAGGGGCTGGCCTCCTGGCCGAGTGGTTAGAGTTCCCCACGCTCTGCTTTGGTAGCCAGGGTTTGCAGGTTCAGAATTTGGGTGGGGACCTACTCCACTCATCAAAGTAGAGGAAGGTTGGCATGAGTGTTAGCTCAGGGCTAGTCTTCCTCAAGCAAAAAGAAAAAAAAAAAAGAAGGATTGGCAATGTATGTTAGCACAGGGCAAATCTTCCTCACCAAAAAAGAGAAAAAAACCTAAATATTCATGAGAAAGTGGGCTACTTAATATTTGACAACTCAAAGTTTCGAAGCATATTGAGAATTTTAAATATGTTACATAATTCTTGTTCTATAATTGGTGCCTTTGGTAACTTTTCAGGTGTATTAGAGGTGTTTTCAAAAAGGTTATTTTCTTATAACAGCTTTGATACCATGACACTTACTCTATTCTTGCTATCACAACCAGGATTAATGCTTTAATTAACATGCTGTTTACTTCTTTCCATTCTGTGATACTATGTATGTGGTTTATTTTAATTGGAATATTTAGTGCTAGTAGAGGAGGGAATTTTTTTTTAATTAAAAATTTTGAAAGGTTCCAAAAGAGGAAATATTCTTAGTTGTGCCTCTGAAAATTCACTTACGGAGAAAATAGCATTTCGAGATTCTTCATTTATACCACTAGAGGTCACTGTGCACCTCTGAAAGAGACCCAGTGCTGTCTGAAGATGAGCCGGTCATCCTAGAACTAGCATTCACCATTGGTATTTCTGGAACTTAACCACGTTCCTTCTCCCTCCTTAACGAAGTCTCCTGCCTGTTATCATCTAAGAGACAGTCCCTTGTTGTTTTTCCACATAACAGGAGCATATCCTGATGATGCTGAGTGGAATCATGACACATTTTCCCATAGTATACTTGGCTGCATCTGCTCATGCACCAGAAGTTATGATTTCACAAAAAAATCATAGCATCTCAGAGTTTGAAAGAATTTTAATATTCAGCATCTATTATTTTAAGTTTTTAATTGAAAATCGTCTCAAAGGAATTCTTTTCAGTAGAATCATCTACTAATTAGTAGTAGGGAATTTTACTTATTAAAACTGCTTGTGCCTTTACAACATCATGGTGGTCATATTACATAGTGTTTCCTTCTCTGAGTAGAGCAACAAAGTATTTCATGGGAGAATATTATTTATAAAGTTATCTCCACAGATGTGTCTGCTGATAATAGCAGAGGAGTATTCAAGCACTAAACAGGGGTTGGTTTGTTATAAAACTGTAACGGCGCCTTACCAGATAGTCAAAGCAAATCTGTGACTCTCAAGCCAGCCTTATCCAGTGATCCAGGTTACTTTTGTATGGTTGTAAAAGGTGATGAGGAGTGCTATGAAAGGAGCAGTAGCTGGGAATCAAGGAACACTTCCATAGACAAGTGGGGTTGGGCCTCAGTTGGTAGGATGAGATGATGACGCTAGATACTTTTACAGGCCCCTTCAGCACCCCCGTTCTAGCCCTTGGTGGTCCGTGTGCACCACAGTGGTTCACAGCATGGCTCCTGGAGGGAGATTGCCTGGACTTGGACCCTGGCTCTGCTGCTTACTACTTCTAAGTTATAGGTACTCCCTGCACGTCAGCTCCCGCCTCTGTAAAGAGGGGCTGATCATAGCACCTGCAGTACGCACTAATTAAGAGACGTGAAAGACTTAGAATAGTACCTAGAACGTAGTGAACACTCAAGCTGCCGTTGTTACACACCCTCAGTTTTGCTTAGTAGAATCCACGCTGGGATATGGTAGCCGAACTTAGACCTTGTTCCGTGCTTGACTGCTACCTGAGGATCAAAATAGCATTTATTCTGTCTTCTCTAATTAACTCTCAATTAAGGACATCTATGTGAAGGACCCAGATGTATATATAATTTTTAATGATTTAGGCGTTCTCAATTTTTTTCTCTAAAGTGGTTCTCAGATTAATTCAGTTGGTCTCCTTCTTTTGACCAGTATTTTGCTCTGGAATTTTTCCTGTGGAGTTATAGAATCACATTCAGTTACTGTTTTTAATGACTCATGTTGACACTTTTTTTCCTTTTGTATTTAAATGTCCTAGTTTCAGTGAAAATCACGAGACACAAATTTTGGGGTTTTTTGCTCTGTAAAATTCAAATTTATTACAGCATTTTATATCAGAAATCTATTATGTCATTTATAAGGCATTTGTATTCAATCAACCCATTTAAAAAATTTAAAACAGTAATCTAGCCATTTATATAAAAGGTATCTCTATTAACTTTTAAATTCTATACAGTAAAAATTTATTACATACCAATTCTGAGTTAAGGAAACAAATATCTGACATATAAATATATAAACATATTTATAGAGGTATGAACTTGGTCTTGAAATGTGAGACCAGTAAATACTTTAAATTTTTATTTTCACTATATAGTTTTAAACTCCATACCCCTAAATGGTGATCCCCATAGTCATTGCCTCTTGGTAAGTGATTTAAAGCGACTATAATGACGCACTTTGGTTGCAACTGGCCACAGTCTGTTACAGGTATATGAACTATTGGGGGGCGGAGATTATCACCCACAAGTGTTGTCTTTATAATAAACATCTGGCGTTTCTCTAGGGGAGGAGTGGGAGCGATTCCCTAGATGAGATGGAAGACCATAACTAGACTGTCCTCTCCATTAACTGAAGAGCCGTGTATTTCTTAGGCTGAGTGTTAAAAATAACGTTGACAGATATTGCCTGAAAGAATCCACCTTATTATCACCCAGATATCTACACACATAGCTTCAGACTAGTGTGTGTGGATACCCCTTCCCTGTGCACACACGCGCGCACACACACAGGAAGCATCCGGTGTCGAACATTCCATAGTGCAGTGTGATCCTGGCTATTTCGTACATGCGACTGTATTTTCAGTGTTCGTTAAGTCAGCCATCAGAGAAGGAGGCCGGCCATCTTTCTCCCGGTTATATTAGCATCTGTTTTGTGTGGTGAATTCAGAGTGTTGAATTAATTCAGTTTATCCAGATAGTCTAATGACTGGGAGACAGAGGGCACTTTTACTGGAATATATTATGATCTGTTTCATAAGTCTAAGTTACAGAGTATTTTTTTAAGACTAAAGATAATCATTACTTTTCAGTATTTTTCATGCATTTTGTAAGTTTAATAAATAAGACTATTGGAGTTAAATCATCAGTTTCCTAACTTATTTTAGTTTTCCAGAATGATATTGTGTCAGTATATGTTTTGTCAAGAATTCTTTTATAGATGCTCAGGAAATAGCTAAGAATGCCATTTACATCACTTTTCAGTATTGTTTTTTTTTCATTATACCCTCCTTCTTCTGCCCAGACCTATTCTCCAGGTAAATTTGTAGCTAAAGAATTTTAATTTAGGGCATTAGGGTGATGTGTGGGTAAAGGGCATAACTTTGGAGCCAAGCTTCTCTCTCTCCCTAGTTGTATGACATTGGGCAGGTTCTCAGTTGCTCTGTTTCCTCATCAGTTTAAGAGGGTTTGTAACGTCACTTATTCGTGCACACACGTTTAGGATTGGCACATGGTAAGCACTTAATCCATGGTGGCTGCTATTATTTTCATTATTACCTAGATTCTAGAAAAAAAGATTTTAAGACTGCAGACATTAGGATGACCAGGCCCTCCTTGTTGTTAATATTCATTCTTGGAGAAAGTGTCCTGGGAAATATATGGAAATAGAATTGGGGGAGGGGGCGTCTTTAGATTTAAAGTCTCCTTCTCTTTTTAGTAGTACTTGGCTTTCAGAAAAGCATACATTTTACAAGATGTGGGTATGATAATGTGCTGGATATGGTATAAAGCCAGTAAAAGCTACAGTCTCTGCCATCTTATTTATTCAGAAATTGATAGCATTATTGCACATAAACATGTAGGAAAGTACAGAGAAAAAAAGGCAGCCATTCAAGAAACAGCCCAGCAGCAAGGACTGGATGGATGTAACAGTGTGGGTATTCTTTCAGAGTCTGACTGCTTGTAGTTCATCCCTCTTTTCACTCTGCTGAAAAGGCAGAGGGAGAGACAGGTCGCCGTGGAGGAGGGAGGGCACCTTGTGCGGAGGGAAGCCAAGCTGGCCTTCGGAGAGCTGGCTCTCGTGGGTGGAGACTGGGTAGTGGATGAGCTGACCCCGCTCTCATCAGCCCCAGAGAACCTGAGTCTGGTGCGGAATGCAGTAGGTGTTGCAGGTGACAAGCAACAGGGCTGTAGCGACAGGCTCTGACAAGCTCCATGGGATTCCACATTCCTTGAGTGTAAGAGAGTTTGTATTGCTTGATGAAGTGCAAGGGATGGTAGGCTGCGAGGCTGAGTCTGGAGGTACAAATTCTGTGTGAGATTCTTGAACAAATTGGCCTTGGGACTTATAGCACCTGTATGGGTCACAGATTAAAGGAAATTAGAGCGGGAAGGCACTTGAGAGATTATCTAGTCCATGAATGAGAACTCGGGTGTGTCAAATTGGGGAGAAGAGGAAGGAATTGGAAAAGTATGTTTAACGTGCTTTGTTTCATAATGCAAAATGAAACTTTTCCAAACCCTCTTGGTCGAGGGAGGGTATGTGGAATCTGATCATGTGCAAAGGATGCTGAGGGCTTCGGTAAGCAGCACTTGTGAGATGTCAGCCCATCTCTCTGCCGTGGTTTCCTCATCTGTAAAGCAGGTGTGCAGATCCCAGCTTTCGACTGAGCATCAGCTGGCATCACAGGGGAACAATTCCGTGCTTAACTTAGAGCTTTTGTAAATGAATGGTGCTGTGTGTTGCAGTGCTAGAAACCTCATTCTTAGTCTCTGGGAATTGAAGATAAAACAACTCCCTCAGACTCCGTTTCAGTGAATTTTTGAGAGCAAAGATGCAGTAGAAGTAGAGTGGCCAGATATTGCAAATAAAATTTTGAATTTCAGATACACAACGAACAATTTTTTGATAGAAGCATGTCTGAAATCCAAACTGAACCGTGCATCCTGTGTTTTATCTTGTGTCCCTAGTTAATTAGAAACCTAGAGTCACAGTAGAGCCAAGACATTGGCTGATGGCTTGATGTTCTAGAAGGTGTAGGAATTTTCCCAGTGGCCTTGGTCTCCTTGGCCTTTTCTAGATACCTAGAAATGATGTCTCTCTTTCTCTTTTCTGCTTCCTCCTCATCCCAGCTTTGTGGAGTGTTGGAACAAGCACTTTGATGGCATTATTGAGCATTGTGTGGTTGTGAGTGTTATAATAGAAAAATAGTAATGACTGTTGTATATTGAGTACCTGATAATCTAGACCCTTTACATAAATTATTTATCTTCATAAAAGCCATGTGAGAATAGGCACCATATTTCAATTCACAGATGAGGAAACAAGCAATTTAGCCCAGGTTATATGACTAATTTGGGCAAAAGGTAGGTCTGATGCTAAATCCTGTGTTCTTAACATCCATTCTGCGTCGTTTGGATCAAGACGGTTTGTAACCAACTCTATGACAGAAAATTAGGGAGAGCTTGTCTTCTTTCCCTCACTGTCTGTGAAGTGAGCTTCTCTTTAGAACCGTGTACTCTGTGCTCACATTCCATGCTCCATCATTTTTATTTTCAGATTTAGAGTTTGTTCACTTTGCCTGAAAGAATAGATTTTATCTTGCTAATTAAAATAGTGAGCTTTGATCGCTTCAGAAATATTTCGGTTTCCTCCTCACATCTGTGGAGTTCAGCATGAAATAAGTGAATTCATGCCTGGCATTATATGTAACAACCTGGAGAAAGGCGTAGGGGCCCACAGATCATGGCAGTCTGTCTCCAGCGTTTATCTATTCAGTAGACACAGCTTTTAAAATGAGTTGTATCAAGTTAAAGAATGAAAAACCATTGTTGAAAAACATTTCATCAACGAAATTGTGTTTGAAGTTATTTTTATTATAGCTCTCTCACACACAACCATCTTCTCCATCTGATTCCACTTCTGCCATGTTCTTAGCTACAGAGATTTTAGAAAGATGACAGTTGGTTGACTGTGAAATGTAGAATCTGTTTTTATTGAAGATCATCGATTCAAGTTTGACACACTAAAGGAATGTCATGTTGTGCTCATTTATATGATCAGCACCTGCCTAGTGAGTTCTTTTAGTCTAGAAAATGTTCAGTTTTCCTACTGGTTAAAGCTGAAGTTTTGGCTTTGTTGAATTTGTAAGGAGATTTTTAGATATGGGAATTTACAATTCACGTGCACCTGACTGGCTTTCACTGGGGGGCCACTTGCCTGGTAATTGGGTCTCCTCGACCCTTAGTTAAACACTCCTGAGAGCTGCGTGTGCTCTGTGTCCTGCACGGCCTTGTCCTTGTCAGCTTTCTCATTTTGTTACAGCTGTGTTTGACAACTGCTTGTGGCATTTGGGAAATTCCTTTCAAAATTGCATTGGGTTTTAGTAGCCAATTTAAATATATAAGAAAACCACATCTTTTTAAAATTTTAAGTTGAAGGCATTTGCATTCACTATCTTTTAGATAAGGAATAACGTGAGTAAACAACGACAAAAGGGTCCAATTCTGTTAAGTGTCTTTTGATAACATGTTGGGCTAAGGGGCACTGCAAATACCCAAATGCAATTCTGTATAATACTCAATATAAACTTGAACTATAACCATTAATAGCTGTAAATTTGAATTTGCTAAATTCTGAAATCTAGTTAAGAAATTTGAGTTTAGATATATATTTGATATTTTTGCAGAACTCATTTGCATGTGGGTTCTTAAGTAGAATTATGTTAAGTAATAGTAAATCATTCATAACACAAATGATCAGGAGAGAGATTTTGCAAATTAATGATAGGAGACCAGGTGTAGCAATTCCACCACGTGTATATGTTAGTAATTTTCAGTCATAGTGTTTGTCATGGTCAGAAGTTTTTGCTCTTAATTACTTTGCTAGGTAAGTTCTGTGCACTGATTATTGTCCACTCGTTTATCAATTTGGGAAACTATGGAGCCAGGTTTTTCCAGCTTCGTTATTGATATCCATGAGCGAATTTTTAGATATTACTGGTATGCAGGTTTTTATCTCTGATGCTTAGCAAAATGCCTGACTGTGCCTAGCTCTCAGTGAATATTTTTTGATTTGAAGTTAAATGGCCTTGTTGAGGTGTTCAAATTTATTATCTTTAACAGAGAAATAAAAAGACATTTTCTTCGGTTTCACTTTGCATATTCCCCTTATGTAGGAATAGAAAATTTGAGGTTCTAAAATACTCAGTCAGGGGCCGGCCCCATGGCTGAGTGGTTAAGTTCACGCACTCCGCTTCTGTGGCCCAGGGTTTCGCCGGTTTGGATCCTGGGCACGGACATTGCACTGCTCGTCAGGCCATGCTGAGGCGGCGTCCCACATGCCACAGCTAGCAGGACCCACAACTAAAATATACAACTATGTACTTGGGGGGTTTGGGGAGAAAAAGCAGGAAAAAAAAAGAAGATGATTGGCAACAGTTGTTAGCTCAGGTGCCAATCTTTAAAAAAAAAAAAAACTCAGTGAACAGCCAAGATAGATAACATTTTTAGAAATATTAATAGCATCAGTTTGAGTAAAGAGATTTTTCTCTCAAAAAGCATGTAAATACACTCACCTTTTCATACATAGATGCCTATAAAAATGTGAAAACAAGAGACACGGATAAAATAAACATATATGAAGATATATATTTACTTTTTATTCATTAAAATGTATGTATTTATATTTTTATCAGCATCTTTTACGTCATTAACACCTTTTTTCCCTGATGCTCTAGTTTTCCAGAAAAAACTGTGATAGAATTCTCTAGGTGGTTTTCTATAGTACAGTACAATGATAAATATTCTCCCCAGGAGCCCGAACTTCCTATCATTAAAAATTTGCTCTTAAAAGCAAGAATTGTGGAATAGCATTGACTTTGTCTTCAGACTTTGCTTCAGACATTATTATTGGCTGCTAAAATAGTTAACGTCCATAATCTGTGGCACAGAAGTTGTATCCTCTGCCCAGTGACATAGCAATAAAACTTTGTGACAGTAGCAATAAAACTTTGTTCATCCAAATAAATATTAGATAATAATCTTAGCAAAGTTGTCTATTATATTCTACTTGTTCCACTATATTTTTCCAAAAGGAGGGCTCTCACTTTTATAATTGAAATCAGTGAGGAAAAAAATTAACGAAAATTTGAGGTATAATGGGTTTTGCTAGAATTTATTCCTCTAGGAAAGATTTATGCCCGAAGAGCAAAGTTGACTGAGAGAATAGGCCCACTGAGTACAAAGAGGAAAGCATTTTGGGAAATGAGCTTCTAATCACAAGTTTTATGTAGTAACAATGTTGAGTCCAGTTCTCTTGACTTTTCATCTTCCTGTTAATTTAACTTCAGTGAGGGTCCTATACTGTATAGAGAAATTTTTGGCTAGAAGATTCTAGCCCAGGCATCTTACCTCATTACGAAGAAAAATCTAAAGTTACATGGGGAAAAAATCTTGTAATTTAATTCTCTAAAGAATATTTTCTACTTCCAGTTGATGTACATTGTTTTATCTTTACACAAGCTCGTAGCAGTACCCTTAGAATCTGCCAGTCCTCCCGCTCTTAGCACGTGTGCCTCTCGTGGTATAACCTGAAATAGAACAGGGCCACTCTTGTGTGCTTGTCACATGTAACTTTTCCTCAAAATTGCTCTAGTCTTATTTGTTTTAGGTCTAAGATATGTAATCAGAATTCATTTTGGCTAAGCAAAGATTCTTTATTACCTTACTTAAAATCAGCGTGACCACATGGGCCAGTTTGCCCTGGAGAACTTCAGTTTATACCTCTTGTCCCAGTTTTTTTTTTTTTTTTTGCTGAGGAAGATTCACCATGAGCTAACATCTGTGCCAATCTTCCTCTATTTTGTATGTGGGTCACCACTACAGTGTGGCTGCCGATGAGTGGTGTAGGCCTGCACCAGGTAGCCAAACCCAGGCCATTGAAGCAGAGCGAGCTGAACTTAACCTCTAGGCCATTGGGCTGGCCCCCTGGTGTAATTATTGATAGTGCTTCTTTTCACTCTTGAAAGTGTTCTTCCATGGACCATAAATTACATGGTCATCATACTTGTAACTGTGAAATCAGATACAATACAGTAGTCACAACACATGAAATTTGAATGATATAGAAAGGAGAAGAGGAGTTGTCAGTATTTGACAGATTAATTTACCAACTCTGAAGTGGAAGCAGAAATAGCAACTTTCTGTCATGTTTGAGGAAGATTGATGCCAGATAGCTGATGCCCCAGAATGGCTTTTAACCTTGAGTTAGACTTTTATCTCAACAAACTTTTTTTCGTGCCTCCTGTGTGCCCAGTGCCACGGGAAGTGGTGGGGATGCAGCAGAGAACGAGAGAGACCCAGCCTGTCCTCAAGGCGCTGACAGGAGTTCACCAGTTTGGCTTTCTGTCCAACCTACGTGAACAGGTCATTGTGAAACTTCCCTCTGACTTAGTAAACCCAAGACATGAGCTGCATGCCTGTAGTCTGAAGACGCTTGGTTCTCTCCAACCTCCTCGCCTCAGCACACTGCTTTCTGGGATCATAAATTCAGCGTGGGGTTTGTGTGCGAGGAAGCAGCTGTAGGAGCTTGTGATGACCTGACTCAGTTACGCGTCTGGTGCCTGTTAGCTGCTGTCCTGGTGCCACAGCACTTCCTTCAGAGAGACTGTCAGAACGTCCATTGTGAGAAACACTGGAGAACAAACTAACGAATGGTTTAGTTCCAAAACCCATGCAAAGAATCAGGTGCCTGTAAGCAGTCCTGACTTATTTAAAGTTACCTCTCCAGGGCCTTCCATTGTTCCTAGACACAGCCGGTAAAAACCAGGAAGTGAGTACCAGAGGCTCTGGAGCAGCCTCAGCAGTGGTGGCCAGGTCTGTTGTGGAGGAGCCCACAGGACTGGAAGGGCTGGCCAAGTACGTCAGGTTTGGGCAGGCCAAGAGGTCACGGCCAGTGCAGCTGGTCAAGCTGGGTGTGGTAAGTGAGTGAGTCCAGGGTCTTGTTGCTAGGGGGCATCAGGCCATCTGGGAGTTGAAGGGGCGTGTGTATGTGTTTATAGGCAGGTTGAAGGACGGGCCTACAGGTCTAGCTCGCTCCAGGTCTGCGTGAATGCGGAAGGTTCTTGGGAAGCCACGTCTGCCTCAGAGAATGAATTCAGGTTCATCTCTCAGACACTGCTCTAAGAAGCTGGGTCATCTGTTTTCTAGTCCATAATAATTAGAGAGAGAGGCTGACAGGTGGTCCTGGTGGAGCAAGAAATTCCGCCATCTAGTCCGGCAACTAGACTAGCTGTAGTGTAGAGCTGGCCCCAGCGAACAGTAATGGCTGGTGGCTTTACATGGTGAGATGAGACTCTCAATAAACTCTTAGTAAACCTCTTAATGAAGAGCCAAAACCGGCCAAGGGCCTTGTGTCTGACTTTGTCTAGATACGCCACTGCAGACTGAGTTGGATTTACATTCCATGTGCAATTGTAGTTCTGAAAAATGACCTTATGTGGAATCTTCCATTTCTCCACGTTGTAGATAACAGATTTAATATTTATTGTAGACAGCAAGTCATCTGCTTTCTTTCCTGGTTCTTGTGTCTCGACACAACCAGAAATTCACTTTTAACTCTGAAGCCTATTTGTTTGTTTGTTTCCTGGTTGATTTTCAAGGGGCCAACCTTCCTTGTTAATTTTAGGCATATGAGGGATGTGGCTGTGGCCTTGACTCTTTCTTACACATGTAGGACACTGAGTACCGTTCTTTCTCCTCTCAACACCAAATGGCTTTCCGAATGTACACTGCTTAATTGTCTTTTTTCATTTGAAAACACTTTAGAGTTCTTCCAGCATAGTTAAGAATGTTTAGTTTTGTTGAATAAAAACAGCAGCAAGTCTGTTTTCCTTGAAACTAGGTGCAAAGATTGTTTCCTGTAAAACAGGCAGTACCATGTCACATTAAAAGTGTGGGCCGGGCCAGTCCGGTGACCAAGTGGTTAAGTTCACGCGCTCTGCTGCGTTGGCCCAGGATTTCGCCGGTTCGGATCCTGGGTGTGGACGTGGCACCGCTCATCAGGCCACGTTGAGGTGGTGTCCCACATGCCATAACTAGAAGGACCTGCAACTAAGATATACAACTGTGTATGGGGGAGGTTTGAGGAGATAAAGCAGAAAAAAGAAAAAAGGAAGATTGGCAACAGTTGTTAGCTCAGGTGCCAATCTTAAGAAGAAAATAAGTGTGGGCCTTTGAGGTTGATCCGATTCCCATCCAGCGTCTCCCTTGGCACAGCGCTGAGATGGGAGGGAGGAGACTTGAACTGTCTAAGCCAAGCTGCCTGACGTGAAACAGGGGTTCTGCAGCGGTACCTTCCGCAGAGGGCTGTGTGGGGATTGCGTGAGATAACAGACGTCATCTCTTCCCGTGGTGCCTGGTATGTACTTGAGCTCTCGCGACTATTATTTTATGTAGATGTTTCTTTAGAAGGCTCCTATATGCTTTAAGTAATATTTTAGGAGCCACTCTCCCCGCTCCACAGGCCCTGCTCCCAGTGAGTGCCTGTGGGAATCTACCGCTGTTGCCAGGCCACAGGCTGCCCTGATGGAGGGAGGAGGGGGAGAGTCACTGATGCCCTTGGATGGCGGGGATCTGGCCCACAGGGAGAAGCCGTAGAACATTCGGGAGAGATCAGTGGTCCATAGGGGAGATGCACATTCAACATTACCTATTAAAGGAAAGAGCTTGGTCTTTACTTTGAAAGATGAAAAACAGCATAGCAAACTTTAATTTTCCCTAAAAGATCACTTCTGACTTTCAGTCGCCCTGTCTAGAAGCAATCGCTTTTCCCCCCTCAGGTCTTACCTAGCTCTGGCCTACAGTTATTTGGGTGGATATTTCATCTTTCATGTTGTGTCAGTCTTAGTGTATAAGCGTATGTTATGTATGTTCCTATTTGAGGAGCAAACAGAAGGCATCTTGTCTGTATTGAATTTGGTGGTTCTTCAAGAATCTAAATGGCAAATGGGTGTGGGTTGCCTTCTGACTTGTTTCCCGAGTCCGGGTCTCTGCTCAGCCAGGCAGGCTCTTCGTGACTGCCATTGCTCTCCAGCACAGCTGAGCCGTGTTCCCTTAGCAGGGGCATACTTGGCCTCAAGCTGTTTATCAAAGACACTTTTGGAAAGCCCTGAACATTCCTTATATTCCTTAAGGAAATTCTATTTAAAATTACCACCCTTCATTACACTTAGCTGAAAATATCCATCACGTATCATCGTAAGTGCTCAATTAGGTTGAATATTTATGTCATTAGAACTTAGCCTTGGCTTTATCGATGCCGTGTAAGGGAGCACTAAGTAAACGTGCTCCTCCCTGTGCAAGGACAACCACTTGGCTGTGGAAAGGAAACTCTGGCAGCACTGTTCATGTTTGAGTTTGGGGTGGGAAACTTTACTTTTTCTTTTTCAAATGATGTTGCACGTCCCTTGTGGAAGGCAAAAACAGGGCCCAATGGAGCAGGGAGCAAGGTGCAGTGGAGGTAATGAGAGCGATGGAACACAGGGCACGTGGTGGCAGGTGGGCCCAGGAGAGCGAGACAGGGAAGACAGCTGCTGGAAGACGGCTCAGTAACTCCGAGTCACCCTGGGGGAAGGGCGAGAACTGAGCAGGGTGAGGGCTGAGCAAAAGTGGACGTGAGACTTGGGAGGTCGTTGGGAATACCAGCTGGTAGAGTGAGCGCACAATACAGTGAAGCCTTGCTAGTGAGGGCTGGAAGAATGAGTGGGCACTGGCTGTGGGTTTGTTTAGTGTCCTCTGGAGGATTTGGATGTGGCAGTATTGTCTTTATACTCTTCTAGAGGGAGAGAGCCACTGGGAGAGGGAGGGAGGTGATGAAGTCACTGTGGGAATTCTTATGCTCTGCCTGCTCCAGATAATAGTATTTTAGCCATGATCCCTTTAGTTTGGGGCAGGGAGGTAGTGAAGACTTTTAATTAATAGTTGCCTAACAATCAAAGGAGAGGAAGTGGCCTTCGTCTATGAAGATGTCACACCCAGGTTCTGGACTTTCACAGGCAGCTGGCATAGAGTGAAAAGAGCATTGGAAGATTGGGCTTCCAATCCTGGCTCTGACACCTGCCTTTCACTATTATCATACCTGAGCCTATTTCTCATACACGAGGCTGTCTTAAGGCCTGTCTTGCAAAAATGTGAGGATGACAGGAGACCTTGTTATAGAGACGGTCCTAGCATATGCTCTGCAAATGTGCCATCAGTGACATCACCTGTGATGAGACCAGCATCACCAATGTATTGAAGTGTAGCCAGCATGTCAGCATTAAACCTGTGCTTTGGCACCTGGGTGTTACAAGGATAGAGCCTTTTTGGCAGCAGAACCTAAGAATACTTTCATCATGGCACCGTCAGGTAGTCCTAGCGTATTCTAAATGTTAAGGACTTAGGAAGAAACCACTCATTCAGCAGATAGACAGTGAGTACCCACCACATGTCTCAGGCATTTCAGTGGACACCAGTTCTGCTGTAATGGTAACAATACACATCCGAACCTAGAGTTCAAAAGAAGTGACCTCATGCCCATTCTGTCCTGGTGTGGATGGTGTTAGACAACAACTTTAACAACAGCAAAATTGGCAAGAATGATTACAGTTCTTATCTGCCATATATATATCTGGCTTCACAAAATAGCAGTTTAGTACTCCGAGAGCTATAAATATCTGACCGTTGAGTGTCCCGGAGACCAGATGACCAGTTGCCTACAATGTCGCCCCACCCAGTCCTCCCTAAAGGTACTGTGCTGTCCATGGTGGCCTGTGTGGGGGCCTGCCTGGATCTGCATGTAAAAGAGATACTTCTCTTCGATTCCTGTTTTTTCCTTCCAGGAGGTAAATGCACACACCGCGCCCCTCATTTCCTCTATATTTCACTGCTTGAAGTTATGCTAATTCTAGTAATAGTCCTCTATGTATACACATATTCTCTTTATCTGCTTCTTAGTTCTCTCTTCCCCATCCAAGGAAGTAAAGAACATCCTGCCTAGCCTTCTAGGCATTCCCCTAAATAATTATTGTGTGTCTGTGCATGGCACCACACTGGTCTCACTGTTGATTGGAGGTTGAATAAGGCGTTAGTCCCATAGCATAAAGTTTGTAGTCTCATAGAACTGACAATTTATAAACCAAATCTATAGGACAAGCTAGAAAGTAAGTGCTAAAGTATGACTTTTTCTACCATATTTTTTCAGTTTTCAAATGAAAAAAATGCATTAGTATAGATTTTCTAATTATTATTCAAAATAGTATAGCAAAAGGAAAAGTTGTAACTAAAAAGAATAAGCACATATTGGTCATCAGTTTGGCTTTAGGCTTGTTTATTTATCTGTTCACCCAACAGATAATTGAGTGGCCACGCACTGTGTTGGGTACTAGAGAAATTAAATGCTGTCATCCCATTTAGAAGCTCTGAGTGTAATAATAGTAACAGAAGGCAGGAAAGCCTGGAAACCCAATATGTACCCAGTGTGTTGCCTGTGACTCCATGGGATCCAGTCTAGCGACTAAGAGGGATTCATCCAAAAGGCTTCCTAAGGAAGATTAGTCCGTGATTTCTGAAGACAGTAGAGGGTGTGATTTTACAGAAAGATGCTACAGGAGGCAGGGAAGTAAGCCTAAGAAAACCCAATGAACCTCTCTGGGGTTGGCAAACATTTATAAAATCTGATTCTGTATTTGCTAAGAGCAAAACACAAGGGAAATCGCAGAACTTCGAGAAAGGGAGTGATGTAATTATAATGTGCTGGTGGTTTAAAATGTTTCTATGACTTTATCCACTAGGTTAGGAAAGATTAAAGGCAGGTCACCAATTAAAGTCTCAGTTAAGCTTTTTTAGTAAGTCAAACAAAGCATTTTTTAAAACATACTGCTTTTAACCCTAGATACGAAAGATTTACAAAAGGCAAAAACCATAATGATGATTCCTATAACTGAATCGCAGAAAATCTTGGCTCCTGTTCTAAAAGTCTTGAAATGAAATGTTTTCTGGAAGATTAATTGGAAGACAGCTTGCTATCACCAAATTGTTAGTCTGCGGTAAAAACTCAAAACTGCTAGCAGATGCACCCTACAGATTTTTAAAATATGGAATTATTTCAGCCAGCTGCCAAACCATTGATCCATATAACTTTTTAAAACTGTGAAACAGGCATGTAAATCTGCATAACTGTTCAACGGAAAAAAAGCGCTCCTCTTTGTACTCGATACCGTACACATCTGACTTCCGAACTGACGCTTGCCCTGGCTAGAATTAAGCTGTTTAAATTAACTCAGGAGTTTATCTAAAAACAATTTAGATTAAATTCAGTTTTTAAAAAAATAGAGTTTCTGCTTTAGTCCTTGACTCTGTCATTAACTAACTGTGTGACCTTGGACAGGTTTCTTAGACTACGTAAGACATCTCCAGGTTCCTTTAGAGACTGTGTTTCTAGTTTGTGCACTTGAGATTTGTACAGTGCACATATAATCCATATATGTTGTTGGAATATATTTAGGAAAACTCCCCAAGTATTCACGTTAGTTAGTTAGTTAATGAATTGACTAAGGCGTCTGGGCCCAGGTTCACTCTGTACCCATATACGTTAATCAGACTTGCTCCCATGTAGAAGTTAAATAGAGTGGGGGAAGTAAACAGAAGACCTTTAGAAGCTGGACCCCACTCTTGGGCACATCTACCAGTCAACTCAAAATGGGAGCACCCAGGGGAGCCATCAGCAAAGATTCGCTGGAGTGGGAGGAATGGAGACCTGCTCGTGTGCAGGCCTGCCACACCCTATCCCCATCCAGCTGACTAGGTGCCTCTTTAGAAAGTAAGCAAATGAATCCCTCTCCTATTTTTGTAATAAAATTCCAATCATGAAGCCTCTCAATTTTGCAAAACTTCCCTTTCGTAATTTTTGTAACTTTTCGTAACTTTTCGTAAATATTGTTCCAGATGAAAGACTGTCTATCCCATTGTATAGCTAAAAGTACGTCTCAGAATATGCAGTTCTATTTCTATTATTATTTCTATTTAAAAAATCATATAAGTTTTTTTGTAGAAAAAAGTATAAGATAGAGGTAAGTGTGGAAAAAATAAAATCACCTATAATCCTAAATATGGGCCTTTTTTATTCCTAAAAATATAGAAGAAGAAGAATTCTGTTTGCCATGTAGAATAAAACACTTCAAAAAGAAAAACTTTTTCATGTGAAACTAATATGTTATGTCAGTTACACCTCAAAATGGATATGCAAAGATGAAACTAAAAAAATGCAGTTAGAAAAAAGAATGAAATAGTGTGTGTAAACATTGGAAAAGAAGTAGTTAAATCATCCTCTCTAAAAAAAGAAGGGAAAAGGAAAACTTTCTAGAGAGTCTAAGACCATGTAGGGCATAGAGGAAGCATGTGGGTGCTGGAGGCACCCAGAGCTGATGACTTCCTGGTTTTACCACTTACTCCCTGGGCTGCTTTGGGCCACAGGCTTAATCTCTCTGAGTCTGCAAAAATGGAGATAGTGATGCTGCTTGGCGAGGGCGCTGATGGGAATTCATGGTCAGAGTGTAAAGGAAGGGGGTAGCTGTTATCATCATTAGGTATATGGATGTGTATGGCATTTATCCCATAGGGCTGCCCTGCTGCTCGGAATGTGACATTTTTTGGAAGACAGATTTCAAAGGATTCAGAGATAATTCAATGGACAGTTTCAAAAAGGGAAGCTGACACGAGAGGGATAATAAAATGTAATCCCGCTAATATATGTAAAATGACCCCTAATCCTGATGAAAAGGAAATGAGATCCTTCTCCCAAAACACTACTCTCGGCAGGGCCAAATTGGAAAAGACACTTAGAGAAGAGTAAGGTGCACAACCCAAGATGAATGTGAGGGAGTAGAAGAACACTGCAGATCGAATCGGGAGCTAAAGGTTGGTCTGAGACGAGGCTCTGGAAAACGCTGAGGACAACAAAAGTGCCTTTTTAGTATTGCTCAGAGCGAAAGAACTAGGAAGGGAGAGGCCCCCTGCGGCGCCTTGGCATTGTATTCATAGATAAACCAAAACTCAGCCTGAGAGGGAAAGACAGCCTAAGAAAGGTGAGAAGACTAGGAGAGGGCCCTCCTTGTCTTGTTGTGCTGGCCTTGCAAACTTTGTCCCTGGGAACTAGAAGAGCTTACAGACTGACCTCACGGTTGCTGCGAAATCCAGGAACTGTGGAGAGCAGGAGAGGATTCCCGTGCTTGGAACTAGGCAGATACTGTGATGTTCAAGCAAAGAAAAAGGTAGTTTCCTAGAACTACAGGCCAGTGAACTCGTCCTCATTCCCAGCATGATGCTGAAAAGAATTAATTCAAAGATTTCTCGGCTATTAAAAAGGGATTCTCTGGGGCCAGCCTGGTGGTGCAGCAGTTAAGTTCCCACGTTCCACTTCGGTGGCCCAGGGTCTGCCAGTTCAGATCCTGGGTGTGGACCTATGCACCGCTTGGCAAACCATGCTGTGGCTGACGTCCCACATATAAAGTGGAGGAAGATGGGCATGGATGTTAGCTCAGGGCCAGTCTTCCTCAGCAAAAAAGAGGAGGGTTGGTGGCAGATGTTAGCTCAGGGCTAATCTTCCTAAAAGAAAAAGGGATTCTCTGCCCCAATGGAACTGGCATAGGTTCACTAAGAACAATTCCTGCCAAAAATATCCTTGCAGCTTTCAAAGAGGGTTATTTGGTGAATGAGAAAAATGTTGTAGATGCCGTGTGTCAGGATTTCAATAAGGTATTTGAGAAAGTTGCTAGAAATTTCTTTATGAAAAGGACGGAGAAGTGGGGCCTGGGTGGCAGTGCAGCCTGACTGGCTTGTACCACCCCACTCAAAGTACCAATTAGTGGACTGGTGTCAGCCCAGAGAGGTGAGACTGTGGGGGTGGACTCAGGCCCCCCCGGTCTCGTGGTGGAGCACTGGGTGAGACAGTCCTTAGCTGCCTCTTGCCTAAAAGTGTGGAGCAGAGGTCAGAAGCCACAGCCTAGGTCCGAGGGAGGAAGGCAGGCCCAACTGGATGAAAAAGGAGCACCGAGACAAATGAGCGGGCAAGGGATGAGGACAGCTGGGAACAGGGAGGGGCGGGACTGCCACACGGGAGGCAGTCTGGATGGTTTCAAAGAGGAGGTATGATTGCTGCGGCCGCTTTCTGCTCCTTCTCAGTGCGCCCTTGCACATTGTCACAGGCCATCTAAAGGGGCCAAAATGGGAGAGAGAGATTTCTGACCTCAGACTTGCCTTCTTCAACTTATTTCTTGCCCTCTCCAACGTATTTGTTACTGATTTGAGTGAGGAAATAGATGTCGTGCATGCTAATTAAACCTATGAAGGTGGAAGACAACTAAAATGTTGAATGAGTTCTGTACCAGGGTCCAGAAAACTCCATTGTTGGAAGTGTGGCATAAGGAGATGCTGTAATCTGTGAGGAAGGGGCAAGGCTTAGTCAGCGCAGACTCGCATGGCTGTGAGACACCCAGGAAAGCTCGGACCTCGGCAGCAGAAGGATGTGGTTCAGGCTGTCGGGTGATAATTCTCGACGGTGTTATCCTGCTCCACCCAAGTCAGACCACATCTGAAGTTTTACATTCGGTTCCCCTTTCCATGCATTGTGAGTGTGTCCTTAGGAGAGTGACCTAGATTTGGGGGAGACTGAATATCAGATGAGGGGTAATGTGCTCACCCTGGAGAACATTTGAATGGTCTTATGACCACTGGCTTAAAATAAGGGAAGTGTAACTGAAGTGGTGAGCTTATCCTTGGTAGCACCAGAGGGCGTAGATCCGGGCATCCTAACCCTTGGAGCTGTGCAAAAAGAAGTGGAAGCCTCAGGAGAGAGGCCCGGCCGCTGGAGAGGCTGCCTGGACAAAGGGCACTTTCAGGGAAGTTAGACAGCCAGGGATCCAAGTAGGCGTCCGTGTAAACCCCTTTGGACTTGAGATTCTGTGGTTCTTGTTCTTTTATGTTTTCACGTAGCTGTGGTTAACGAAAGCATAGCGTGCAAATTCCGAATGGTTGCTGTAAAGGGTGTGCTGTGTGAGATTGTCTTCTTCTTGCTGGGAGTATGATTCAGAGCTGAGAAGTTTGGGTTATCTTCTACGACAAAGGCGTCAGTTTCAACCTGGTTCATTCCACGAGACCCAGGACTGTCCTTCAGGAAGGAACTCGATTGAAGTGAAAGTTAGAGGTGGGCAGTGTCCACTGCGACCCTTCTAGGGGCTCAGGAACAGAGCACGTTCTCACAGGTTAAAGTGAGCTGTGGCTTTTTTCTGAATTCTTTAAAAAAATTTTTTCAGATAGGCAAGTTGTTAAGGGTAGACATTTTAATATATTTTAAATTTTTAATTATTGTTTTAAATGTAAAAGTAGGTCCTTCCTTAGAATTTTGGGTACGAGCCCAAGGCACAGTGTCACCAACTGTAACTGATAAGTGATGGCAGGGTTCCTGGTTCTGGTCAGTGCTGCGTGACCACCACCTGAGCTCAGATATTTGTCCTCGTTTTTGTGAGCAGGGGAAGGCATTCAGGAGCCAGGGGGACTTGAGTTCCCTCCTGTTCCCAGGTGGAGACACCAGTCCACTAGTTGCTCTGGTGGGGAGTGCCGGTTTCCAGCGTCCACACATTCCTCCTGACTCAAATGGACATGCCCTGGGAGATGAGGGAGGGGTTTTCCTGGCCACAGGGGTCACAGGTGTGCCTTCTTCACACAGTTTGTAAATAGCGTTAACTGTTGTCTTTCCAAAAATATGCTATAGATGCTCAGCTGTTCTAAATGGAGGCCCATCTCCACTCAGGATGCTGCTTTCATGTGCTGCAGGGTCGGCCCGAAGGCGCTTTGTGTTCAAGACTCAATGGTTGCAGAGTGCTCTGCCTTGAGAGTGTCAGGGGGCCACTCCTCCCTCCCCTCCCTCCCCTCCCTCCCCTCCCACACACACCCTCTCTCCCTTTTCCCTACTCTCATACTCTCACACCTTCTCTCCGTCTTAATTAGAGAAGGCCCTGAAGAGCACCTTGTCTAAACCACGCCCATCCCAAGCCCCTGTGACTGTCCTTTCCCCGCTCTCCCTGTATAGCACACTTCTGTCCCCTCGTTGACGTCCTTCTCGCTCTCCCCTGAGGACAGAGACAGCGCTTTATTCACCGCTTTGCCTCCAGCGCCTAGAACAGTCCCGGGCAGATGGTCAGCGCCAATAATTAGCTGATGAGAAAAAGGAGAGAACTTGTACGGGGATATTCTTACAGTCAGGGAAAGTAGTAAAGGATAAGCATCCTGACAGACATCCTCAGTCCCAGAGTGCCCATCTCACTGTGGATATGAAGACCACCTCTTCTGTTAGCTCAGACTCCCTGAGGTACCCACCCACTCCACTCCCCAGTCGGGTGCTAAATAAAATACAGGACACCCAGTTAAATTGGATTTCAGACACACAACAAATAATACCTCTGCCCCATGCAGTATTTGGGACATACTTATACTAAAAATTATTTCTCGTGTAGTTTTATTTGCAAAATTGACAACTCTACCCTCTAGTTCCCTGATATGTATTGATTTGCCGTATGTTAGGATGTTTCAGTGTTCTTTATAGTTTTCCTAGAAGAAATCAGCTCTAATGTCAGCCTTGCCCCTTGTGTGTGGTGCCACTGATGAAAGCCGTGGTTCACTGAGGACCTTCCTTCAACTGAAATACATATGATGAGTGATACTCACGGATGACCCCTCCCTTAACTCCTGCTCTTTTCCTCCCACTCAAAAAAACATGTTGAATAGAGATGGCAGTGCCTGTTATGGGAAAACCTTGAATCCTTTCTGACTTATAATTTGAAACAAATAATTTGCAGATTTGGACTTTTTATTGTTGTAACT
The DNA here is from genome assembly GCF_021613505.1 of Equus quagga. Taxonomy (NCBI): domain Eukaryota; kingdom Metazoa; phylum Chordata; class Mammalia; order Perissodactyla; family Equidae; genus Equus; species Equus quagga. The sequence goes on along the minus strand of NC_060274.1, from coordinate 12,621,397 downwards.
AACCCTTGAGACACCTCTCTCAGCTGACTGCAAATTGATTCTGAGGTTGAGGATGGGTGGGCTAGATTTTAGTGCTAAAAGTGAGGATTGTGGATTTTATTTCACTTCAGAGATGTGTTGCTTTCTTTGCAAGAGAAAAAATTTCCTGGACCCAAAGAGGACCTTTCTAGAGAGATAGAGATGGTTGAATACAAGCTCGCCTCACTACTAGAAAAAGACCCCAAGCATGGATATCATCAATAGTGAGTTGACAGTTTCGTTTTTAACATGTAACAAACAAAATCAGAATCCATCGAATTCCACTGTCAGGGCCATTTAAATAGTTGTAGTGAAAATCTTTTTGAAAATACAAAGGACTATAAAAGTGAGAAATTAGTATATCTTTTTTTGATTCTATTTACCACAAAATATTTGCTTGTTACTTAACTGTAAAAACCACCCAGGGAGTTTAAGAAACATCAGAGGGGCCGGCCCAGTGGTGCAGTGGTTAAGTTCGCACATTCTGCTTCAGCGGCCCGGAGTTCGCCAGCTCGGATCCCAGGTGTGGACATGGCACCGCTTGGCAAGCCATGCTGTGGCAGGCGTCCCACGTATAAAGTAGAGGAAGATGGGCATGGATGTTAGCGCAGAGCCAGTCTTCCTCAGCAAAAAGAGGAGGATTGGCAGCAGTTGGCTCAGGGCTAATCTTCCTCAAAAAAAAAAAAAAAGAAATATCAGAGATATATCAGACCTCTGAGGCACAGTTGGAATAAACCAAAAATAAAGAATACCATAGTATCCACTAAGATAATTTTTAAATCATTACTTTGAAATGTAATTGAGGATTGATATAAATTGGAAAAGAAAAAAGACAAACCCTAATACACGACCATAAGCTACCAAAGTGTAGCTTGAGTTTCATTTCTTTTTCTTAAATAGGAAATAAATGAGTAGACATGTTTCCTTGGGTCCTTTGGTTGCAGTGACATACCTATTGTCAACACTTTTGAGGTTCCCGAAGCATGGTTATTTTGAGTATAATGCAAACAAAGGAATGGCGTGTAAATCTTCCTGTCACCTGGCACCTCTGAGTTTTATTTTATTAAAACTCCCGGTAGTGAGTTGCCTTCTTTCGTGCGTCATGGTCCGGCCCCGCCCTGCTGTGTTGCTGTAAGTCCAGCTACCACGATGGAAACCTTGGACAGCTGCTCTAGAGTGACGCTCTGTTAAGCTCCTGGGAGATGTTCCAAAGAGTGAGCTATAGAAAGTGAAAAAATTTGTAGCTTGTCATGATTCCAGAGAGAAAGCAAGCTAGAAATTTCGACACAGTTTTTGGCAGCTAGATCCTCGCAGGATGATTTGCTGACATGCGCTTCGCTGGCAGCTCAAACCCAGTGGTGGGTCCTTGACTCAGAGGAGCCCTTTGTGAGGCTGGGCTCATCTTAGAGCCCCGCGGAAGTTTCTTCTCACTTGACCTCCACCAGAAACGTCAGCAGCCACGTTGAGCTGGCGACCCTCGTTGGGGTGAAATGCAGTCCTCTGTTTAGGGAACATTGCAGAAAAGAGGACAGGCTTTGGGTTCAAGTGTGGGCTCCGCCTTACAGGAGCAGTAGGAGCTACGGAGCTGACTCAGACTCTCGGAGCCGCTGTCCTCATTTGTGAGATGAGGTTAATGTTGGCTGCTTGAAGGTCAGGAGAAGGACTGAGGCCCAGCACGCCCCTGGCACCTGCTCAGGTGAAGCAGACCCCCTTTCCTTCCCTCTGTGCTGCAATGGTAAGTTTCCAAGCCCCCTTCGGTTGGGTCCCTTGCAAGGATTTACAAAGGCTTGCTAAGTTAAAGCAGTCATTTAAGGAAAAGGGTGGCTAGTTAAGGGCAGGACTGTCCAAAGAGGCAGAAGTCATTTCTTCGAAATTGCCAGAGAGGACACAGGCTTTTGGATGTGTTGAGTAGCCCATGGTTGGAAAAGTAAGTTGCAGTTTCTTTTGAAGATGTAAAAAGACAACTGAATTGCCAACTTTGATAAACTGGCCATCTCAAAATGGACATCATTTTCTTGTTGTGTAATACTTTCTTTTAAATAGTTGACAGTCAGGGCTGTGCTCAGGTTGTCCTGGGACCTGTTGGAATTTTGTTTTCTTAGTTCTCCTGTCTTCTAGCCAAGCCACTTATGCCAGGAACACCTTAGCCCTGTCCTTGCTTCCGATCCAGACTTCCCCTGCTTCCTAGCCCTTTGCTGTAGACACTGCTGGGTCAGTGCGTCCTTCTGCTGGGCGCAAGGAGTTCGTTTACTTTAACAGTTTACTCATCAATCCTATACAAATGAGAAATGTGCTTACAACTTAGAGGGGTCTTCTGGCCTGTTTCCTAGTGTATACATGATTAGGGGAAAGGAGGGAGAAACAAAGAGAAAAAGAGAATATTCAGAATCAGCTTGTGTTCCCGATATTTTTATACCTGACCCTGAATGGAAGAGGTTATTTCCTCTTGAATTATTATTTGTAAAGCAGATCAAGCTTTCCTTTAATACACATCATAATTCCAGGGAGGGATTCGTTCCCAGAGAAACATTTCAGTTTCCCAAAGTGTGACCCTTGATGTTGACAAGCATCTGGCTCCTAAGAGGTCAAAAGAAATTTTGAAGGACATTAGACATCAGTCCAGAAAAGCCCCTGAGTTCACAAGAAGAGTTTCGTCCGAGGGAATCTCCGGGAATTCCATGTGGATCCAGGGGCAGCTGTGTTTGCAGTGGCCCCTCGTTTGACCTGATTCATTGATACTGCATAAAACCATTTCCGAACAAGGCTTTCCAAACGAGTTGTGTATGTTAGATCAGTGGCTCTCAAAATGTATCTCAGAGACTGGCAGGAGCATGCAGGGTCACGTAAAGTACGGGATGAACCGGCTTCTGCCCAAGCTGCTCGGCATTCATCTGTCATACACATTGGACTCTCACAGCTTGGACATAGGAAGCTGATTACAAACTAATGCTTGAGCCCCCTGGCATTCTGGCTCGAACATGTATGGTTTCAGCTCTTCCAAGCTGACTCATAGCATGTAATAAGCAGTAGTTTTGCTAAGGCACAGAAGCAAATAGCCTTGACTGTAAGGCAAGTGGGTGACAATGTGTCACTTAGCTGGTGAGTTGGCCCAGTTGACTGCCGTCATCCAGGTCTCCACTTGGCCTTTTTCTACTCATGATTGCTTACCTGTTTCAGGGGGGAATTACGTATTATAATGGGATTTATAATTTGGGGGGGTTGTTAACATCTGAGATGTGTCCCTCACAGATGTCAAAGTCTTCTGGGAAAAGGCTTGGGACTCCAGACAGCTGGATGCAATGCAGGTGCCATGGTCCAGGGAGTTAGGAGATGTGTCTGGGGATGTTCCGTGCCACAGCGCCTCAGGAGCAGTGAGGGAATTCTGTGTGCGGTACAGAGGCAGTACACATCAGCTCTCAGACACTGCAAATGAAGAGATTGTCTTAGCCCAAATCCTGGCCAAGGCTTCTGAGGAATATGATTATGGAAAGCCACCCATTTTTTTAAAAAATCATGTCGCATGCTATTCTGTGCTTTCAGATCTGCCCAAGACAAATGTTCCTGAGACTGTGCTGTGTTTATAGATAAGAATATCTATCAGTGGTTCATTAACTTGGATCATGTTTGGAGTTCTTTGTGAGCTTGTTAAAATAAGACACTGTGCCTTCCTAAAAACTGTCATTCTGTAAAAAAAAAAGACATGGGTTCAAGTACGGTGTTTCTCCCTGACATCAGAGTTATTACCTGACATGCTGAAGGGACCTCGATTAAAGCACAGGCAGATGTGGAATAGCTAGTCCATAGCTATTAGCTGTCTAATAGCTAATAGCTAATAGCTGTCGGGTGTGGAATAGCTAGTCGGAGTCTTACATGAGTCCTCTCTGCTCTATGGTTTTAAGTGTAAATATCACCCTGATTGTTGCGTTTGCTAATACAGCATTGTGCCCACGCTATAGATGGGGAGCCTTAGTTCCTATCTTAGCCTTTTTATGAGCACACAAGAGAAAGGCCACATGAAATGAAGACAAATGCATGCAACTCAGATAATTTACCAAAACAGGCCTGAAAGCATTTACTAGGTATGTCTCTCCAAACGCACATAAGGAATAGTAGTCTCTCTTTTTTTCTTCTTTTAACTTCACCGCTTACCTTCCTGGTTGTTCTTTTAAAGAGCCAATTCCGTGTTTTAAATACTTATTCTAGGTAAGGAGATAAAGCATGTGCTTACAGAGTAAAGATCTGCTGGAGGCATAACCAAGCCCGCTGTGAGGGGCAGCCTGTGCGTGAGGCCAGCTCTCCCCAGGGCTTGTGCCCCACAGGGCTGTGGGTGGGTGTTCCTGTCCTGAGAACTCCCGTGGTCACCTTTCCTGGGGTTGTATTTTCTGGCATCCAGGAAAAGTGAGTGGCTTGTCATTTCCTTGACTAAGTCACGTCAATTCTCTGCCACTAATTCAGTTTGCAAATTAGTTTCTGCAGCTATTTCAGAGAAAGCAGCTGCTCATCTGGGCGGCCATATAGTCTCTCCAATTCAGTTGTGAAGACAGCCGAGGACACCAGATTGAATTTGCTTTAAGCAAACTGGATATATGAAAATTGAAATTTTAAAAAAACGGATGATTGTTCACTTTTCAAAAAGGTCCTTTGCCTTACAAAAGAGATTAACATAGGATTTCTTTAAACACCAGCTTCTTCCAATGCTCTAGAAATAAGATTTAACTAATGTCTTGTGTTTCTAGAACATACTTTATGCATAAGGGTGGCATACCTATAAAAAATATTGAAAATCTTTTAAAATTAACTGTTTGAATTATTGAAAATTGATCTAATGGTTTAGTTTTACTAAATGAATGTTAATAGATTTTGCCCCAGCCCAGGGGTACGTCCTCCTACCAGTAGTTTGAAAATGACAAATTTAAAAGCGAGGGCGGTGCATCATGTGACCTGCCACTCATTAATCTTACAGTATCTGTTCTTGGAATCCCAAAGTCAACCCTTTTAACCTTTAAGCTAGAAGGAAAGCTGTCTAATGCAAGCTCTTATGTAAAATTCATGAGCATTTAGCGTCAGACCCCAGCCTAAAGGCCTCCAAGCAGTCAAGGTGTTTCCACTGCCAACGGAACGAATGTCAAAGGGCTGTTTTAGACAGGTGGTCTAAAATGATTAGGGGTTTGGCAGGTAGACTTTCCTACTTCCAGGATGACTGTTGAGTGTTATATCCCTTTCATTCATCTAGTCCTTCATTCAGTGTTGAATGGCCATGGAGAAGCCCCGTGCCAACCAGTCAGGATCTTATGGCAACAAAGACAGGCCTTGACTCTCCTCTCATGGAGCCTGCAGTCTCTGCCCATCCCATAAATGTGAAGTCTGTCTCAAGCTTATAGAACGGCCCTTCATAACCTCTTCTTTCCTCTTTCTGCTTCTCGTCTTCTCGCCCACTCCCTATCCCAAAGTTCAAGGTGTCAAAGTGCAGACTTGTCAGGTCACATGTGAGTTGTTAACAGATTTTTTTTTCCCCTTGTATCTCAACAAAGGTGTAAGCTTTGACTTTTTAAAAAATATAGATGTACTGATTCTAGTTGCTTCTGGTGATTCTCTCCTTGGAATAGGAATGGCCCAGAAAAAGAGAGAAGGTTGGGAGGTGGAGAACGAAGGAGGAGGTTGGTCTGGTTATTGGGGCTGGGAGCAGGGTGGAGAAGAGAGGGATCCTGACTCCGTCATGGCTGAGTGGTGTGGCGTGTGTAGTCAATAGTATCACTGATGCCTAATCTACTGGGAAGTGAGGGGCTGTGGGCCTCTTTCATTCACTTCTTCAGTCAATCACAGAGGCAGTCACAGTCAAGGAAGAGAAGGGAGAAGAGGATGATGGGAACAAGGCTCTCCCGGGGGTATGGACCACGGAAGGCTGGTGACTGGGCTTCAGCCACTTGAGAAGGCCTTAGAGAGGAGGCAGCCATCAAGGAGAGTGTTTTCAATGGCTGACTACACACTCTCGAGCATTCTAGGCAGAGGGAATGGCAAATGTCAGCCTCACTCCTATAACCTGAGCATCTCTGAGCATCTCTGCTCACCCCCTCTGTCACCAGGGCTACCTGAGAACATGGCTGGCAGAAGGAAGAATCCATACCCTTCCTACCTTCCCTGTGATGGACGCTTCCCACACAGCCGCTCACTTGATCCCCACAGTTAGCCTCAACGGTGGCTATTCACCTCTGTGTTACAGTTGAGGAAATTCAGTAACTAAGGAACTTGTCAAAGGATTGTGCACCTAATAAAGAGCAAAATCAGAGATGCAAGCCCAGTGCGTCTGATTCCAGAGTGCACACTTGTAACCAGTATGCTGAGCTTGCTGGAGAGGCTCTGCCAGACCCTGAGACCCTGTGATCTGGGGCCCTGTGCCTCTCTCCCACCAGCTCACACGAGATTGGCCTTCAACACTATGCAGACAGCTCCGTCCCATATGGCCCAGAAGTCTATATTACATTCAGATCAATCAGAAGTCTGTGTTATATTTGGATCATTCATGCCAAGTGGCATAATTTTTCAGGCTATAATATCTGAGACATTGGCATTAAATGAGTAAGGGACATTGTGGGACATACAATGTATTGTAGAACAAGAAATCAGAGCATCGTCTAGATTCCCAATCTTTGGATGCCCGTGGGCAAGTGTGAAACCTATGAGCTTCAATTTTCTAACGTTTAAAATCAGAATTTTGTGCCCTGCATTTCCTAAGGTCTGTTTTAGCATTAATATGATCCCTCTTTCTATTATGTTGGAATTAAGCAGCTTCTTTGGGGAATCTCAAAGACTGTATGCGCAATCCACGTGTGGACATGACACAAGAAACAAAACATGTTCTCAATTTAATAGAGCCCCTCATAGAAGTAAACTTCCCTAATGGGAAATAATCACCTTTCTTTTATTTTAATTATTCTTACACTTGGTACTTGGAAAGACCTGACTTCATACTGTTCTGATCTGAGGGAACATCGCTCCACCCATTTTAAGTAGGTTTTTAACTACAGAACAAGAAAACATTGAGCAAATGATGGGAGAACACATCTGCACACACCGATCCTTTCAGATCTGTGCCAGCCATCCGGCTCCCATATGCACTGACCAAACAGACCAGCTGGACGAGGCAGATTGGGGTCTGGCATCCGTGAAGAACTCTGGCACTTTCCTTTCGGTGTGGCAGGGCAGGCCGGCTGAGGTTTGGATCTGAAAGTCTGTTTGAAAGGACCCAGTTTTCTTGGTATTGCTTCATCACCTCCTTATTTAGCCCACTGGAGATTAATCCAGTAGCGTTAATGGTAGAACAGATCACACCCTGGTAGGTTTCCTGTCCGCTGGCTTCGTAATCACTGGCCTCCTCCTTTTGTGGAGAACAGGAGAGAGCAGGACCCGAATTCCGGTCGCTCGGACTGGCGGCTCTGATGAGGGTTCTCCAAGGAGCAGAAACGAAGGAGATTAGTTAGAAAGGGCTCCAGGCCTCTCTGGGCATCCTTTTCTCCATGTCATTCTCCCTGCCTTCTTTTTCTCAGCTGTAATTGAGAAGTGATTCTTCAGGCTGTGGGCAGTTTCCAGCCTGCTAATGAGTCATTTGGAAATCAGAACACATTTACTTAAGGCGGAAAAATGTGAAATAGACCACAGAAGCCTTTACGTTGTAACTGAAGTTAAGTTAATTTCTGCTTCTCTATGCAGTTGGCCCGCCCGTGGTCCTTTCTCTGGGAGGCTGTCTGCCTGGTCCTTACTCATCTTCTGAGACTGTATAATTGACGCGGAAACCTGGCCACTATTTCAAGAGCCAGGTTTCTGTGAGTAAGAAAGGATGTGGCTGTTTAGGAAGGAGCTGGGCCACCCGTGCAGGTCTGGTCACTGCTGGCCCCTCATCAGAGTGTTTCAGGTCACAATATGAGTGGCCACTCTCATGTCTGGTGGTTCAGGTATCTGCAGGGCAGCAGCCTGCGAGAGGAAAGGCGGAGAATGTGGGGGTCAGGCACACTTGGCTTGAAATCCAGTCTCTGCCACTTGCTGACCGTGTCGTTGTGGCTAGGTTATTGATGCTCTTTGAACCTCAATTGCAATGTAGGATTGATGCATCCATCTACTTTGCACTGCTGTTTGCATAGATTAAGTGAGGCATGGATGTCAGTTACCCAGAACCAGTGGACCCCCAGTGCGATACAGCTGCATAACGAGCACCTCCGTGTCTATATGCCTCAATAGTGCCCATTTTATAAAAGGATAACTCGGCCGTATGCAGCAATAACATCATTTATGGCAACGTGAGCTGCAGAAAACTGGTTCTAGAACCTTTACAGTTACCTCCAGGGCTTACTTCCACCTCCAAGCACTGCTACTTCTCAGTTTATTTAAAAAAACAAAAAATTTTACCCTTTGTACCATATTCTCCTTGAAAAGTGGAGGTTTTTGTCTCTGACTCTTCATTTACTGTGAAATTATAGCCGATATTATGGGGAATCCTGAGACACCCTGGTAACTGCTAACAAAGAGTGATCTGGCTATTTAAGGAGTTTGGAATAAGCCACCTGTCTGGAGTGTCCTGTTGGCAGTGGAACTCTGGAACAGATGGGTGTCTCATTTTGTGACAAGGCTTTAGATGGAGTAGCTCATGTTGGATTTGACACGGAAAGATGGAGCTCCATAGCATCTCTAGACACTTCTGCTCAGTGGTTGAGCATCCACCTAAACCGAATACAGAATGGAAGGAGCAGCAACTGTGGAATTAAAGGTCACACGGCTTTGAGTTCCAGCTCTGCTATTTGCCATGTGACATTAGGCAAGGCACTTCTCCAAACTTGTGTTTCTTTGTGGAGACAGTTATATCTATCTATTTTGTATGGTATTCCGTAAAAGGCACTTAATATATGAGGGGTAATAGTAGTAACAAAACTATGCAGAAGAGGTGAACAATAGTGATAAACCATTAATTCATTGATACTCAGTGTTACTAGCCAGAGATGGCATGTAGAGAAGAAAGAGTGCTGGTCTGGGGATCAGAAGACCGAGAGCTCATTCCTACTCAGTGACTCAGTGACTCGCATACCCCGGTAATGTCAGGCAAGTTGCCTAAGACCTCAAATTGCAGCCTCCTCATGTGTAGGCTTGGTCCTCGTTATAAGGACCAGAGAGTTCATAAATAAGAAGGGGCTTTAAACTAAAGCACTCTCCAAATATAAGGTGTGGGAGTATTGTCACCCTCTCTCTGTATTGTTACTTGATGCTTACTTTTTAATATCCACCTTCTTCCATGATGGATCATTTTACATGTTCTTGTAGCAATTCCATCAGGCACTTATGATATATGCTAACACATCCCAGAAAACCACGGTCATAAAAATACTTGCCAGAATTCCATAGTAAATCTTACTCTTTGTTTATTTCAAGTTCATTTGTCAAGACAGAAATATTTATTTCTCTTACTTGGCAACAAAGAAACACAGAAATTTACTCTGTGTTGGTGTATCTGTATGTGTTAATAGATCATTCTTGTGTGTCCCCACCCTTTGAGTAAATTTCTGTCTTTTTCCCTTTGTTCCCCATTGTGGTCTCTGGGCCTTTTACCACACAAATGCTCATTTGCCCTGGACAACAACTCTATCCTGTTACAACCTGGCAGATCTTATCCAGATTTCAGAAAATGGCTCTGTAACTTTAGCATTGTAGCTATTGAGAGTCAAATGACTGAGCTTATGTTCATTGTCGTTTTCTTTCTTGAGTAGCTTTTAAGTCAACATTTGAAGAATAAACTCCTTGGATAAACTCATTAGCAAAATGTTTAGAATATTCCAAAGTAATAGATGATATCTGGTGCCAGTTTTGTTTTGTGTGAATCTTTCACACATTTCACAAAGGTGCATCTCCCCTAAACCACAGCAGAAAGACGAAAAAGTTGTTCAGCCATTTTTCTTGTCGCAAGTGACAGCCAGGATGTCTTCAAAAATATATAACAGTGTGATATGATATAACGTAACATAATATAAATAATAAGTGGTTGTTTTGGCAGCATCTCAGTTTTACCAGCCACAGAGACATTAAGATCAAATTAAAATTGCTAAACACAGTTTTTCAGTTACTGAAGCTTGTTACTAATGGGACTAACTGCCCCAAATTTCCAAATATTTAACCGAATTCCTGGTTGTCCATAGCTGTGGTAGCTGTGAAAGTCACATTCAACTTTTCAGCCCCAATTCATTATCACTTTAACAAGGTATGGTGAGGTAGTTTAGCATAGAGGTTGAAAGCATCAGTTTTAGGATCAGCGTTCCTGTGCCTCCATCCCACCTCTGCCTCCCAGATGTGTGTCTTGGTAAAGTTATTGGCATAACTACTTAAACTAGTCCGTCTGGTTGGATTTTAGGGCTGTGTAGTATGCTCATACAGAATGAACTGGTGCCAGTTTTGTTTTGTGTGAATCTTTCACACATTGCACAAAGGTGCATCTCCCCTAAACCACAGCAGAAAGACGAAAAAGTTATTCAGCCATTTTTCTTGTCACACGTGACAGCCAGGATGTCTTCAAAAATATATAACAGTGTGATATGATATAACGTAACATAATATAAATAATAAGTGGTTGTTTTGGCAGCATCTCAGTTTTACCAGCTTTAGGATCAGAGTTCCTGTGCCTCCATCCCACCTCTGCCTCCCAGATGTGTGTCTTGGTAAAGTTATTGGCATAACTACTTAAACTAGTCCGTCTGGTTGGATTTTAGGGCTGTGTAGTATGCTCATACAGAATGAACTGGTGCCAGCAACAGAATGCTTCATGTTATGATACTTCTTATTAATGTATTTTTCAGCTTTTATATAATTATTTCTTAATTTGATATAATTATTTTTTAACCAGCAGGTACCCAAAAAATGATACTGCTTAGATCTTAAGTCAGTAAAAGATGTGAAAACATGTGGAAATGTATATTTCCAGAATTTTACACCTATATAGCTTAATCAGGTTATCATTTAAGAAGCTTTTAATTGACTTCAGATGATAATAGATATTTTGAGATTTCTCTGGAAGTTCAACTGATTCTCCACTCCAAGGTGAACGAGGACCATAGGCACCCAGGTGTAGGTATCTTGTATGTCTAACCATTGCAGCAGACTGAAATGGTTATACCTGATTGTGCTCTGTAAGGAGCTGTGAAGGCAGGACCACATGAACCCATTACTGGAGTTGGATTGGCCTTCCTTTTAGACCTCATCCATTGAGGTGTTCTTAGTCTATATGAGAAGGAACCAAGGCCCAGCAAGGTTAGGTGACCTTAGGTACTGGCAGAATTGTGTCTGCAGCCTGGGCATGCCGACTTCTAGGACAGGGGTCTCTCCTACACCGTTCCAGCACAAGGAGGGAGATGAACACTGCATGCTCTGCTTCTTCCTGCTCTACAGGAAGAAGACATGGCATTTTAGAGCACAGAAATTCATCAAACATTGAAACATTTGCTGTTGTGTTGACGCCATCTCTTCTTTAGGAATTATCTTGGGAAAAAACTAGGAAAAGTTATTCCATTGACCAGTGATGACCAGTTATTGTTCCTTTTGTCAACAGGCAAGATGATGAATGAAGTTCTGGCAGCTTCCTGTGTCCCAGGCCTTGTAGAAATAAATGAGACCTGCTTCAAAGTTCTAATGTGCATCACATCGGATCTTGTTTAAGGAAGCATTAAAAGGAACCCACCGATACCTATTGAGAAGGCTCTGTGCTCTCAGAAATTGTTTCTGATTGAATCCAGAGGTTGCAAGCATGCCTCCCTGTATTACCTGTTGGAGCAGGTTTAATTTTATAAATTTGAAACACAAACTCTATGAGTTTCTAGTTCATAATTGTTCTTCTTGAGGATCCACTCAGATGAACAGTATTGCATCTGTGATAGATATGCACTTCCACAGGACCAGAATTGATTGGAATATAAATGGCAACAAGCTCCATCTGTAGCATCATCCGGTACCAGTGATGGAAAGGACAGATTGCAAGGAAACCCTTCAGGGGGAAAAGTCATATTGTGTTGGAACTACAGATTACTAGAAGTATCGCTTTAGTAAACCAAGGCTTTTTTTCTTGAACACAATGTGCATAGACTGTGTAGTTCTTGACTGGTGGCTTTAATCCATTATTGTTAGTCATCTCCTTGGACACTCTCAAACGCTGAAAGTCTTAAGCTTTCGTTTAAAAACAAAAATGCAGCTTTGAGAAAATCCAGGGTTCGATAGAGCCTTCCAGGTATTTCCTTCCAACCTTCATGTCCTGTTATTACCAGTAGCAGATACCCAGGTGGTAGATGAGAAGCCTAGTGGGAGAGGAAGGAATTGACGATGAATGGGCATATTACATTGTATCGTAAACATACTTTATAAGTACATTTCTTATTATTAGCTTCTTATTCAGGCAGAGATTATAAAAGTTTGTTACAAATATCCAGACCAGGATTTGTGTTTTGGAAATAATCAGTGTTCACCATACCTGCAGGGGAAAGGAAAAAGTACAAAAACTCAAAGATGAGCACTCTTTACACATAAAAGAATATTTTTATCATTCTTTTATTTGTTTTGGCTCTGTCACAAATTAAAGTGCTTGGAATGCTGTAGTCTCTTGAAATTTAATCAATGAGAACCTAACACTTTCACAGTATGCTGTCACTTTGGACATTCATAATAAAAATTGAAACTAATTTTGGTTGTTAGTCATTTATTTTGATTTGTAGCTTAGCACATCTTTCATGGTCCATCTTTGCAATGGTATCACCATGTATCCAGACAAAGAGATGCGTACATGGTTCAGGCCTTTCACAGTCTCTTGCATTTGGTCACTGTCATTTTTTATATTCAAACAACCACTCTTTGTTATTTGTTGAAAGGCTGAGATATTTTCAAATGCCAAAGTATTTTCGATTATGCATTCTACAACAGGGATTAAAGATAATTCCTGAGGATTATACCTTAGCTTTCTTGAGTTTCTGATTATACTATATTTTCTATTAAATTGATTATAATCATATTTTGATTGTAATACATTTTCTATTAAATAAGTAGAGAATTGGAGAAGGCTATGGGTAATATAGCCGCAGCTAGAGGCTTGTCAATCACTTCTTTTTTGTTTGACTCTGCCCAGAGTGTTGGAGTACATTTTTATGTATTCCACAATATTGTAGTAAGAAATATTCAGAAAACTCCAAAGAAATCCAAACACATGAGCTTATGTAGAAAACTTAGACCTTGCTTATTAGCTCTTTTACTAAACTGGGTATGGAAATAAGAAAAGACCCCTTTCCTTCTATTCTTTTGTAACGAAATCTGCAGTTGGCAGATAGATCACTCACCTGTTCCCACCTCCTGCCCCACCTGTCCCCCCTACCCCCAAAAAAGGGAGCAGAATGGATTTGGGGATTAACATGGACACTCTAGTGCGTATATGAGCGAATGCTTTTGGAACTCTTAAATTTGGAAAATAAGTAAATGGGAGCATCTGTGGTTCTTTGCGGTGGATGGGGTGCGAGGAGAAAGCAGAACAGCGACCAGACTTAAAAACAGGATCGTGCCTTCAGAACTGAGCGCGTGCGCCATCTTAGCACTTGGCCGGAGGTGCATGTCTAACGATCAGGCGGACAACAGGGCCCATCTGTTGGAAGAGGAGTCTTTCTAAAATCCCAAGGCACCAGAATCAGGGCGGAGGTTGACTGTTTTGTTCCTGAATGAATTCTCTTTTCCGAAGCCTCCACCACCCTCTGCCTGAGCATCCAGACAGGCTCTCTTTGTGAATCGGCATGAATATTTAACAGTCCGCACTCCATCCATGCCTTCAGTCTGAGGCAAAAGGAAGCTTTCATAAGTCACCATTCTCCAGGGACTGAAAACATTTTGAGCTGATTTTAAAAACAGTATTAGGTGACTTTGACAAACTGAAGTTATTTGGCGTTTACACAATTAGAAGGAATCCTTGATGTGGGTTGTTTGGTTTTATAATTAAATGCTGGCCTCTCAGTTGAGTTCTAATACCAAGATCTCATTCAAATGAGATGGGCAGTCTTATGCATTTCCTTTGTGGTTAATAAATTCTTCAGAGAGGAAAGAAAAACACACCAAACATCTGCTTCAGAATGATCTCTGCATAGGAATTGCACGTAGATGATTACTTTTGACCAAAGCAATCTGTGTTTTAAACTATTTAAGAATACAAGCAGTTAAGTGGTCAGGTTTGATGCTTTAGAAGAAAACCTCTTTCCATTCACTATTCGTAATTCCCTCAAATCCACTCTTTCTGTTAAAATTGGAGACTGTTCCACACTATTGTGGCTGGCATCGAATCACATCATTTTTGTAGCTGGGCATTCCCTCAGACAACTGCTTCAAGCTGCACAGGAAGAGGAGCCCGGCTCGGGCTTCAGACCGGCTCGTATTTATTGTTATGGATACTTAACTGCACCTTATAGTATCTGTGGGAAATGTTATGTTTACTTCTCCTATTTCTTCTGCGGCACGTATCTCTTTCAAATCATTCTTTTTAAATATCATAGAAAAAGACTCTACCCATAGGCTGTAAGGAAATAAGATGAAGCTCATTTTCACACATTCTTGCATTATTGCAAAAATAAAGTATATTGTAATCCAAAAATGTAAAAGCAGACCAAATGGCTATTATTGTAGACAGTTTAGGAAAGAATATTGTAAACTAGAAAAATATATATATACCTTTTAGTAGCTATACTTTTTTGTATACAAACAAGTACTATACTCAAATATGGTTTCTAAAAGGACACCGTTCATAGTATTAATACAAATTTTAAAGTCCAGTAAAGGGTCCATAGTCCTAGAAATAAATGTGGCTTTCAGGTGGCTAAGACTATCAGCTTACCCAGTTGGAAAAGAGCCTGATTTGATAATTTTACCTGGGTGATCATGGCTGAGAAGATTGTTATTGAGTAGAAGCAATTGCTATTCAAAGGATTTGCAAAAAAAGCTTTATGAAGGCTGAGCCAAATTTTTATCTTATATCATCTTAAAAGTCCCTTCCTGAAGAGTTGCCTTGATCTTTAAAAGTTCCCCTCCACGATCTCAAGCAAGCTAAGAAAAGAGCCACAGCAAACAGGTATTCACTGGGCACCTCCCTCTTTCTCATTACATCGTTCCTTTCCTTTCATTACTGACAGGAAAAAGCAAAAGCTAGTGAGGAGGGCTGGCCCGGTGGCGCAGCGGTTAAGTGCGCACGTTCCGCTTTGGCAGCCTGGGGTTCCCGGTTCGGATCCCGGGTGTGGACATGGCACCGCTTGGCAAGCCATGCTGTGGTAGGCATCCCACATATAAAGTAGAGGAAGGTGGGCACGGATGTTAGCTCAGGGCCAGTCTTCCTCAGCAAAAAGAGGAGGATTGGCAGCAGATGTTAGCTCAGGGCTAATCTTCCTAGAAAAAAAAAGAGCTATTCAGGAAAAGGAAGTAATTTTTACCAGAACTGTCCCTGTTATCAAGAGTTTTATTTTGCCTGTGTAGACATAAGCACATGCACACGCACACACTTGATGGGAGTGGAGGGTATAACAGAGAGGTCAGAATCCAGTTAGGTCACAGAGAGGCAAAACTTCCAAAGATGAGGCCTGGCTGGGGTCTGCCAGGAGACCACAGGGAAGCGGAGGCCAGCCTGGTTCTGTGACTAGAGCTGGGAATCTGCCACCTCCCTCGGAAAATGACACCAACCCCAGAGGTCCAGGCCGTCACCTGTGTGCTACAGGCCTGACCGCAACCAAATCCCCATCTCCTTCACATGATCTGTCCAGCCCACAAGTCGGACTTTTTATTAGAATGCTTCACATATGTCTCCAAATACCAATATTCTTTCATCCATCCAACACATTTATTTAGTGCTTACTGAATGCCTGGTCCTGTGTTGAGATCAGAGACAGAGCAAGAATTAAAATTATGCCTCTGTGCCTCACTAGGATCTGCATCCTAGAAAGGGATCCTGGTGTGTAATGTGTCTTAAACAGAGGTGAACGCAAAAGAGGCACACAGAGGCAGATATAAAATGATAGTTTCCCTAACGATGGCTAGTTTTTTATTAGATCAACTTTCCATGATAGGAAAAAGCAAACTGTCCTTACAGTTGATCTTTTTGCTGTTTTCTAGCCAGTAACGAGCTTATTGTTTACTTGGTTTTGAGAATCTTGGGATTATGTTTACTTATAATAGTGAACCATTCCATTCAAAAGTTTTATGTTTCTAAGGACTTACGCGATTTCAGTGGGCTTGCAGCAAAGCTCCCTGAAACCTGATTTCACAAGTGTGCTCTCAGTTGGCCTTGCGACAGATCCTAAACAGGACCCCTCTTTTTCTAAATCCCTAAACTTTAGCAAGGAAACCAAGTACCACCGTCCATGAATGCTGCCCTTAAAGTCAGCATGAGAAGTGACAGCTTTCAACTGTAGGGGGTGGAGGGAAAAACACTCTACTGTCAAGCACAATGACTGGCTTTACAACCTTTGGAAAACTAAAAACAGAACGTGGGAAGCTATTTCTACTATCAAACCACTAGAATTCAGAGTTTTTTGAGAGAGATCTTGTATTTCAAAAAATATATGTATTTAATGGAACAAGCGTAGACTATAACGAGAGAGTGGGGTGGAAGACATAGAAGACGTAGAAAGTTCTTAGCCCACCTTTCTTCTGAAGTGAGTTTGGTTTTCCAGGGCCATCTTAGCAACAAGCATGGTTTCCCCAGATGCCTGTGCCAAGGAACCAATGCGTAGAAGGAGGTTGACTCAATGTTTTTGATCTGGTATACCGTGCTGAGAAAGATGTTACTATCAAATACTAAAGAGGGAAATAAAGCCAATAGAGAACCAGTGAATTGTGGATTTCATTCATCTGTCGCTCCTGTCTTTATCTGAGGCAGAAGGATGCATCAGACCTAAGTACAGAAATTTACTAAATGGAATACAGGGTTTGTGAGATCTATGTTTGCTCTGGGAATTCAGGCATTTGCATTCAGTGACAAACATCATAGACTCATGCAGGCAATACATGTTCCTTAAAAGACAGCAAATTATCGACTCCAATGCTGACCACCCCCCCATCATTTGCTAATTATCCCTTCTTGGACTTCAGCCGAGATATAAGCAGTAACATTCCATTCAACTAAAATTCCACTTACAGTCCAGCTAAAAGCAATAATGCCTCAATATGCTTAACTGGACCGACACAGTTTTCCAGTTGAGGTTCCACACCAATAAACTCTCATTTCCTAGCATAGCAGGGGAACGAGGCTTTTCCAATGAACCTCCAGTTGTTAAAGAATTTGAATCTATTTCTTAAATACGCTAACACACATGTTCTACTAGATGTAATCTTAACAGTCTTTGCTGTTGCAAAAGGCCGTCAGAGGGCTCCCCATGCTGGTCTGGAGGCAGTGGGCAGCGCCATCTACAGAGCGTGGTGTTACCATAAAGAAACCATGAGCATAAGTACACGTGACCCACACAGACACCCTCCTCCCGCAGCACAGCAGAGGATCCCCACTTCACAGAAGACCTGTGCTGAGTGTATTTGAGTTCATCCCTTAAACACTGAGTCACCCAAAACCAGCATCCCATCTGAGGTATCTCTGCTTGTGTCAAGGAAGTTTCTTTTCTTACCCAATTTCTCCCATTGCCCTTAGAGAAAGCAGATTCCCTTATTCAGGTGTGTCTTTTCAGCCACTCTGAGCTCAGTCTTCAGTCGGCTTCGTTTTCATTCCTTGCTCATGATTCGCACTTGGGTTCATCAGTAAACGCTTGCAGCTGGAGATGCTTCCAGGCGCTAACACGGTGGTTCCCAAACCTGCCTGCACGTTAGAATCACCTGGGAAGCTTCAAAAACTGACACCTCTATCCCTTCTCCAAAGATGGTGATTTCTAGGGTGTGCCCTGGGCATTGGGAGTTTTAAAGATCCCCAGGGAATCCGAATATGCACACAAGTTTGGGAGGTTCTGGGCTAGCGGGAAGAAAGGAAAAGTTCAGTAAGTCTGGGCTTTAATCCTAGCTCTGGCTCCCATTAGTTGTGTGATTCGGGGCAAGTTATTTAACCTGGCCCAGCCCTGGGTTCCTCGTCTGTAGCATGGAGATAATCACGCTGGCAATTTTCTCATCTATGGAGTGAAAATATCGTTTACGTTCCATGATTAGTGACAGCACATGTAATGCATTTGGGCACAGGAAATGGTGGCCGCCATTACTTATCTCTAGGGTAAAATAACATTTCATCCATACCAAAGGCAAGGAAACAACCCTGCAGACGATTAAGTGATGTCAACTTCATGAAAGTGAAAACAAGCAGGGTGACCCCCAGGCTCCATGCCACATGGGACGCTTTTTTATTTTTCCCCCCGCCCCCACAATTGAATTGTTCATCTATTGCTGGCTTCTGGGAAAGAATGATACAACCTTATAGGCAGAGATAAGGCCATTGTGTTCATCTGTTTTCCCAGGATGGGCCGAGTCTGCCCTGGGCTCTGTGAACAGGATCTGCTGGGCAGATCAAGCCCCAGAAAACTGGGAAGTGGATGCTTTTGAAAAGGCCAGCTCGCCTCCAGGTTTTGCTGGGCACATTTGCGGATGGCACCTCGCCACTGTCCCAGGCACATCCCTAAGGCCAGAGGTGAAGGGAAGTGAGGAGATGGGGCTGCCCTTGGCTCCCCACGCCACGCCCATCCCTACCATCCCCTTCTGGGTCCTCCTCACGTTAGAATCCGACACCTGATTGTATTCTGACTATTTTTTAATGTAATAGGTCTCTCTCCCACTCCTCCAGTCTTTCTTTCTTTACTGTTTTGCATTCATCTCAAACAAAAATTAACTTCACAGAAAAAAGAAAGAACCACAAACACAGTGCCTCTTGGGATGAATAGTCGTGATTCCTGCGCACAGACTTGGGATTCCTGCGCACAGACTTGGGAGAAGGCTGGAAATTCTCTCTCATTTGGCCTAGTGTAGCCCCGGGGAAGTGGTCTTTTGTGGAGGAGGGAGAGAGGGAGGTTAGTGGTGTGCGTTCCCTCGTGATAGAATCATAGAAAGATAGAATGTCAGAGCTGAAAGGAAGCTGCAGAATCACCTGAACTCCAGGGCTTAACTGTGAACACTCTGAAATGATGCGCAACATCTTAGGCACATTGGAATGTTTCTGTGATGAGGGCCGTGGCTTTTCATCAGATTTGCAAAGAGCTTAGTAACCCTCCAATACTTAAGAACAAGTTTTATTAATAAGGGAACTGAGACACAGGAAACTGTTCAAAGCCACATAGGCAGTTAGGAGCAAAATGGCGCTAGAACTCAGGTGGCCAACTTTTCTCCGGCCTCCTCTCCTGCAGTTTCATGGCAAGTCTTAAGCATCACTGGTGGGTAGGCACTGTTCAAGCCACAGGTTCGACTAATTCACCATCTATCACAGCCCCAGTCAGACAGCGCTGATGTGATACAGAATGAGGTTTCCATTGTCCTTTACCTAAGGACGCTCTGTCTCCTGAAGGCACCAGGAAGAAGGAAAAACTGTTGTAGCTGCTGAAAATTCTCATCATTTTAACCTGCAATGAAGAATCAGTCTGGCTCAGAGTCTTACTAGGAATCTGGGTAGACCTAAAGGAATTCAGGCCACAAATTGTGAAAAATGGGTGTCTTAGTTTGTGCCGGCTGCTCTAACAGAATACAGAGACTGGGGGGCTTTTAAACAACGGAAGTTTGTTCCTCACAGTTCTGGAGGCTGGGGAGGGCAAGGTCAAGGCATGGGCAGATTTGGTGTGTGGGAAGGACCATCTTCTCACTGTGTCCTCACATCTCTCTGGGGTTTCTCTTATAAAGGGGGCGCTCATCTTCTTCGTAAGGGCTCCGCTCTCAACCTGGTCACCTCCCAAAGACCTCCAAATACCATCACACTCGGGGCTAGGCTTTCAATTTGTGAATTTTGGAGGGTCACAGACATGCAGTCTGTAGCCGTAGGCAAGGGCCTGAAAGAAAAAGGATGATTGTGTTTCCTTTTTCTTTCTTTAATCTAGTTTAGTTTTCTGTGTGCGCCCTGTTTAGCCAGACAGAGGCTTGGCAGGACGAAGGGACTGGGCACTTGTCTGCCGGTCTCTGTTAACCCCGCCACCGACAGGACCACCTTAACAATTAGAGAGAAAGTGTTACCTCACAGGCTCGCTTGTTGGGGTCTGAGCTGTAGGTGGAAGGATTCTGTGGGACCCACTGAGCGTACCTTGGAGGGACCCCCGCTCTCCCCGAGAGAGAGTACTGTCTAGTGGTTAGCAGCTCAGACTCCGGGATTAACTTGCCTAGATTTAAAATCCCAGCTCCACCACATGCTAGCGTGTAACTTCATCTTCCTCCAAGCCTTATTTCCTGTCTGCAAAATGGGGACTGCCGTGCCTACTTAGTGGGATTGTTTGAGGACGAAATGAGAAGATGATTGAAAGCAGATTCTGAATTTAGCTGATTCCACCTGTTCGTCGTGTTGTATATATTTTGTGTCGTGAAATCATGTTGTCACTTTACGTTATAGAAAGTTGATATTTTTAACTGCACTGGGAAGGAATCAGGCCTGATCATTCAAGTTCGAAGGCTATGAGGACATAAAAGATCTTGAATGATGGCCTTTTGTTTGCCTTTCCCATCAGCTGCTGTGTCATGTGACTGACTTCAACCACTACCTTTCTTGATTTGTTTGGTTTTTGTTACCCAAGTAAGGAAAGAATATATTCTTGTTATAAAAGGTTTTGACAAGCACAGAAATTTATAGAGTAAAGGTGACTAGTCCATTTTTTTCTAAAACAGCTATTAATAAACCTCCTAGGAAACTGCCCTGGCCGAGCCCTTCATGTGGCAAAGCCCAGAAAAAGTCTTCGGTGTGCATTTATTTTTTCACACGCCTGTTGACCTAGCCTAATATGGTTCTCTTGTGACAAAGGTTTGAGGAATTTTGCACTCCAGGAAATAGTCAGCATGTCTACAGGAGTATTTCTTCCTTTGGATGGTTTCATGGCTGCTGTAGCAATGTTGGACACAAGAGGCTGACTTGGACAGGAAAGGAAGACCCATGTTGCGTGTGGGGACATGGAAGGAAGGAGAGGGGAGATGCAGACTGCTCTGGAGGAGAGTTTCCTCATGGAGGCAGAGAATTTGGTGCCAGAGACAAGTAGGAGCTCACTGGGGGTGTGGTGCCGGGGACCGAGGCCAAGCCGACCCCAGAAAGGGAAGGGCTGCTGTTAGCACAGCCTGTGCCTTTGTGCAAATTACAGAAGGGGGCCTCTTTGCCCCAAAGGCACATGGCATGGCAAGAGGAGCACAGCTGGGTTTAAGCCCCTGTTTACCCCCACAGCAGGTGCTCTTGTGCGGTAGGCAACCTGCACAGCTGTGCTTAGCAGCCCCAGGACAGACCCAGGAGTTTAATCATTGCACCCCAGCCAGGAAGAACAAGGATAATACCCAGGAGCCAGGATCCTGCCCAGGTTTTGGAGGGATGGTGGGATGGAGGAGAAGGTGCTGGGGGGATGGAGAGGTTAACAACCTCCTTTTTCAGAACTTGGAGAGCTTCTTCTTCAAGCTTATCCAGGGCTTCGTGAATGTTCCTAACCTCTCCAGTCCTTCTCTTTCCTCCCTACCCACTGCTCTCTCAATTCTTCCCCCAGACAGGCTCTGTTCACCTCCTCAGTCTAAGTCCTCTCGCTCCCTCCCCACCCCCTAGTTTGTGTGACCTTGTCTGCAAAGGGCCACAGGTGGCCCCTCCATGAGTGGGGCTGGGAGAGGCTTGTCTTGAGCCTGGCACAGGGGAACGCCGGGAGTCAGGCTCTCGGTGCCCAGCCTCGCGTCGGGGGTCTCTGGTCTGAGAGGAATAAGTGAAGAGGAGGAGCAGCATTGGGGCCCCTCTGGAGCACCCCTCGGGAGCACCCCTCTTCCTGTCTTGCTCTGTGTGCACCAGGTGTTAGTTCCCAGGGCTGTCTCTGTCTTCTCACAGATGCCTCCTCTTCTCTCTGTGTCTTCTTCCCTTCTGTCTCTTCGAAGGACACTTGTCATTAAATTGAGGGCCCGTCCAGATAACCCAGAGTGACTTCATCTCGAAATCTTTAAGTACATCTACAAAGACCCTTTTCCCAAACATGGTCACACTCACATGATTCCGAGGTTAGGACATGGGCATGTCATTTTGGGGCCACCATTCGGCCCACTACACACTATAATCCCAAGCCTGAATTGTGTCCTAATGTATTCTTCTGTATCTTTCTTAAGGTCTGCCAGTGCCTTTATGCCAGCCCTGGATGGAGTATGAAACACTCTAGAATATCCCTTGAACAACACTGAGACACTGTTGACTACAGAACTGAATTCCATCTAAGAGTCCAGGCTCAGTGCCCAAGAAGTTGACATAAAAGGCCAAAAGAGCCTTTAATCTGTGTTTTCCTCTAAGCTCCGTCATGTTTCCTAATCCGAATGACCATCGTCTTTTACCTGAGTTACGACAGTCCCTTCCTAACAGGCCTCCTGCCTCCGTGCTTGCCTCCTTCCATTTCCTTTCCACACCACAAAGTGATCATTCTAAAGTGTAAATCTGACTGTGCAAATGCACACACATCACACTCTGAGACACCCACACACATCTGTTCCCATTTCTCTTAAAAATAAAACCCAGATCCCTAATATGACCTGCACATAATATATATATATATATATATATATATATTTTTTTTTTTTTTTTTGCTGAGGAAGAGTCTCCCTGAACTATCATCTGTGCCAATTTTCCTCTATTTTGTATGTGGGTCACTGCCACAGCATGGCCACTGATGAGTGGTGTAGGTCCACGCCCAGGAATCAAACCTGGGCCGCCAAAGCAGAACACGGGAAGCCCATGTTTTTGTTTTGAAGGTTCCCAGCTCATATCATATCAATCATATTAAAATGAACCAACCTGCCACATTAAATATATTTGGGTGCAAAAATATTTTTAAAGTTTTAGTATTTTGGCTTTTGAAATTATTTGCCTATGAGTGACTCCTTTCATTTGAGTGCCTGTGATTTCTCAGCCATCTTCCACATGCTTGAGGAGTCTTACGAACTGAGAGCATCTAAACTGGCACTTTTTTTCAAAAACACTGAAATATTTATGACTGGTAAATCCTAACAATACCGTTGACCACGTGTTTTGTTTTACTTGCATTTTATTCAACAGTAATGTCAACTTTGCGGTTTTCCGTTTATGTTTTGGGGACAGTACATTTTTTCAAGTCTCACGCTTTTCTGTAATGTCTCTCTCCTCACCCTGCCTTTGTCCGGCCAACTTCTCCTCATTCTTCTGGTCTCTACTCAAATACAACTTTCCCCTCGGGAGCCTTGCTTGACCCCTCTTTCCAGGTCAGCTCCTCCTGTCACATCACCTTGTAGCGCTAGGTTGCTTTCCTGTAGTGCACAGCTCAGACTAAATTCAGGGCTATCTGTGTGGCCAGCGCTTCACAGTTTTTCTCTAGCACCTGACGGACTGTAAGTGCCACATGTCAGAGGCCTCGGCCAGCGGGTCTCCATTGCGTCTCACCTGGCGCCTACCTCCATTGGTGGTGACTCAAAAATGGCCAGTGTTATCCCTCTTTTCCCGTGCTTGAACCTTATAACAGTAATCAAAGCATCTTTTGCCCCATTTACCTTTTCTTATATTCAAACACAATCTACCATTATTCATTATTTTCTTCTAGTGACTTAAGATAATCCTAATAGCCCACAATTTGGGAGTCCAAGTCAGGGAAATGTGTGACCTAGAGATTTGTTCAGTCTCAATCACCCGGACATGGACACTTCCTCAGGGAACAGCATATGTCCCTGGTCATAGCGAATTTGTCACCATCATCATCCTGGACACCAATGTGTAGTGTGCTCCATTTTACAGAGCTCTCTGTATTCCATGTTAGTGGTCTCCTTTGCCACTCAACCACCCTGTAAGGCAGGTCATGGAAGGAATGCATCCTCTACATAGTTACTTGTGAGGCACAAGAGATATGTGGTCTGCAAATCACGTAGCCCGGGACCTGGATACAGCGAGCATTCAATCCTTTGCAGCTGTTCTTGCTGTCAGGCAGTTAGTACCGAGATCATGGGAATATTGGGTTAGTCAGAGAGTGCTTAATGTTTAGTCCCAAATGTATTCATGTCACTAGGTACCTCGGGGTCGGTGTGGCTCACATAAATGCCGGGAGCCACAGAATGCCAGTTCAGCTTTCAATTTATAATCTGGACTCTAACCCCAGAGAAAATACTGTTCAATCGTAGACCAAATGGACTGATTGTTTTGACTGTTTCTAGAAAAAAGACAAGACTTAAAGTTGATTTGGTTAAGTAACCATTTCATTGAACTTTGAATGTCTTGCCAAGATCATTCTGCCCATTTCTTTAAGCTTGACTCATTGGTGCTCGCCCTGCAGAAACTGGTACCGCATGCTCTCTGGATCTTGTTTATTCTAGAAACATTTATTAGTTGCCTACTAAGCAAAGAGTTCTACTTGCCATGTAAGAGAATAAAAAGCTGAATAAGGCACAGAAATCTTGTCCTGGAGATGGTTGGGAGGACCAACATAAACCTCCTACAAGGCAAGATGAAACCAATGGTTTAATAGAGGGAGAAAGTGCTGTGCTGCAGAGAGAAGAGTACTTGTTTTGAAGGCAAGGAGAGGGATGGAGATGGATTCGTGGAAGAGTTGGCATTTAAGCTTTGACTGTGGGTAGGGGTGGAATGGGATTCCAAGGTAAGGAACCCAGAGCAAAAGCAGGGAGACAGGAAAACGCCTAGCAGGGAACAGTAAGTAACTCACGAGGAGAGGTAGAGTCCACGTATGGATGTGGTAGGAATTGCTGGTCTGAGCGTGAGGGGGCAGAAACGCCATGCCGAGGGGCTCGGACTCCACATCTTCCCTCTTCCGTGCCTGTAGAGCACAGCATTTTGTTCATTTTCAGATTCAACAAATGTGTCCATTTATTTAATAGATTGCGTCTGATATGGGCCAAGCACTCGCTAGACCAGAAATACAACAATGTACAAAACAAAGACCCTGATTCGTAGAGCTTTTAATCTAGTGGGAAGAGATGGACAGTGACATTAATATAGTGTTGGGTGGGTATAGGCGCAGTAGAGAAAAATGAAGCAGGGTAAGGAGGATAGAATGGAAAGAGTGTGGGGGAGGCTATGGTTAGTGCTTTATGTGTAGAGATCAGGGAAGACCTCACTGATGAAATGACATTTGTTGGAGTAGAGTTCAGAAGGATGTGGGAGGTAAGCCATGGCTGATTAACTGAAAAAATTATTGCAAAAATGAGTGAAGGCTGCCGTTTGACACAATCGAGTCAGTTTCCATGGTTTATGGTATATCGATTTTCTTTCCCATTGCCCCAAGTACATCTTAAATATACCACTTAGAGTTCCTCTTTGCAAGGAGGCTGTGCTGAGCTGGAAGGAGCGACACAATCAGAGTTACGTGCATTTCTGGGAAGGCTGTTGCTATGTTGGGTGTTGGTCTATGAGTAAGTGGCTAAGCGTTCTGGCTTTGGAGTCATCCAGATGTGGTCTCAATTTCCTCTCTACCACTGACTAGCTCTGTGACCATGGCCACGTCATTTAACTTCCTTGAGCCCATTTTCACATCTCTAAAATGGAAATAAATAAGATCGCTACATATGAAGCACTCAGCTGTCTGCCTACAACAAAGATGTTTCTAATAAATGTTGGGCAGTAATTGCTGTAGTAATAGTACAGGGAGCATGGTGCCCAAAGGATGGCTCATCCTGGTTGTGTTTGTGTCCAGAAGTTACTCATTGCCCCACGCCCACCTGTGGCCTCTTTGCTTGAACACACTGTGGTACTCACAAGGACAAAAGATTGATCTGATCTTCATAGTCCATACAGTGCTCTTCACGCACAGCAAGGGCTAAGTAAGTGTTTGATGGAGAAGTGAATTATTGACTGTAATTCATCTGCGAAAGGCCGCAGTGGAGGAAGTTTTCCAGTAGAGGAACATGTCTTCTCAAAGTCTCAGGAAATGAATTTCTTTCTATCAAATCTGTTTCTCTACATTTTTCAAACGCCGTTTTTACGATAATTGGAGGAGCATTAAAAAGAAGTGCGAATCAAGGGTAATCAATTTTTTTTTAATAGCAGCTCTGTATTTCACTGGTAAAACTAGCCTGTAGTCCCTGCATACGTAACCAAATTATACCGTGTGGGAGAAGCCGGGAGGGAAGTGACGAACTGCGTCTTTCTGATTGACAGCCTTCAGCCCCCGCCCCTGCCGCTGGCCTGGTTGGGAATCTTTGAGGCAAGACCGCCAACATCGACCTCCGCCTTGAGGGTTTTAATAATTTCCACTTACATGCAAGGAACTTTGAGATGCTGAGATGAAGGTTGGCATGGGAGCTCAAGGTGCCTTATTATGATTTTAAAAGTCCCTGGGCCCAACTCAGGGGCATTGGACATAAGGGGACAGGTGCTGCCTTGTGTTCCAAGGATCCCCAGCTTGAAGCGGGGTGGGAAGGGACCCTGATTGCGCAGACGTGCCAGGCCCCGCGGGTGCCTCTTGAGGGAATCTGAGTGACTATTCCATGCCATCGTCTGAATATCTTAGGATTATGCCAGCCAAGAGGTAGTCATAATCTTTTCATTCAAGCCAGGTGGAGCACAGTCGTATGTTAACCAAGGCTATGACAAGACTCTGACTTACAGCGAGGGAATATTACTCATTTCAAACCAGCCATCAGAATGTTTACATGAAATGTTGAGCAAAGGCAGCGTCTGTACTTTATGGCCGCTTCGGCAGCACTTCCATCTTCCGGCGTGACTGTTAGGAAGTGAATGGGCATATCATACACATCTGAGGAGCAGCTCCTCCTACTGGAGAAGCCGTGGTCATCCCTCTCCTTCCACTGAACACAGCCTGTTTGTCCGTTAGGGACTGAGGAAGAATGCGCGTGTTTATAATCCTCCGAGAATGTTGAAAACCTTGCTTTTAGTCAATTTCAGAAAAAAAATTACTGATTTAAGTGTCGCATTTTCTTCTTGTATCTGTTTATCCTGGTATACAGAGAAATGTTTGGAAAGTGGGATGTGGAGGAGAGAGGGGGGTGTAAATGGCCCTCAGTTATAGTCTTGGAATAATCAGTCAGCTGTAGAAGCAGCAGGCAGCCTATGGCATTTTCTCTCGTTTTTTTTTTTGGTGAGGAAGATTGGCCCTGAGCTAACATCTGTTGCCAATCTTCCTCTTTTTGCTTGAGGAAGATTGTTGCTGAGCTAATATCTGTGCCAGTCTTCCTCTATTTTATGTGGGATGCCTCCACAGTGTGGCTTGATGAGCAGTGCTAGGTCTGCGCCCGGGATCTGAACCTGGGAACCCTGGGCCACAAAAGTGGAGTGCACGAACTTAACTACTACACCACCGGGCCCACCCCTGTGGCATTTTCCTTTCACGTTCGCTGGGCTGTCATGCATTTGCTTCCTGACAACTTTGGTTTAAAAATTTCCACGATCTGCAGAGAATCGACCTGCTGGTGTAGGAAGATTGGTGCAGTTTCCAATAACGGAATGCAAATCAAGATGCGAACTGATTTAATGTTATTATTTTCATGGAGCCAAACTGCTTGAGAGGTCACCCAAGAAAACTCGGACCCCGTGTTTTTCCATACTACAAACGGCCTGGGTGCAGCATACTCATCTGCTTCACAGGGACTCCGACTCAGTGGGATCGCTGATCCTTCAGATGACTTCGATAAAAATCCAAATGACCTCAACTAGTTTATAAAATGGTCCCACAAAACCAGAATGAAATTCCTTGGGTTAAATGCCAAATGGTCGGTCACTTTGGAACAATTCCCCTTCCCCTTTCCACTAAGGAAGAGAACAAGGCGAATGACCAGCTAGAAGGGGTTGTGGGACCACTTAGGATAGCTGACCTTGATTGAGACCAACCTCCTGCAGAAGTAGGCTCAAGGATGGAGGTCACCAGTATGGGGGCTTTCCTAAGAAAAGGTGCACTTACCTCCCCCGATCCCTCACATATGCCCAGCTGGGAACACACACACACACACACACACACACACACACACGCACAAGGAATAACTCTTATTTGTGGGGCACTTTCTATGTGCCAGGCACATACCAAGCACTCTAATTACATTTTCTCACTTAATCCTCACAACAGATCTACCAAGTATTCTCTCTCATCTGTGGGATGGATTTGGAAAGGTGGGGTGACTCGCCCAATTTCATGGCTAGGTTAAGTGGTGGGGTGGGAGCTGAACCCTACATCTGTCTAGCTACCTGCTTCCCTCCCTACCCACCAGGATCACTGGGACATAGACTGAGAAGGACAGGTCAACACATGGAGGTGCTAGGTTCCCTGGCTCAGAGCCAGAGTGGGCCAGGAGCTGGGCAAAGGGGAGGATGGCGTCTATGTGCTTTGGCGAGTTCCCGCAGCCAGGACCCACCCACTTCCTTTCCTGAGATGCCATATATTTCGGCGGTTGGATAGAGGAAATGATAAATGTGTTGTTGGTAAAAAAATGGTACAACCCAATGAATCACTGGAATCCCTTTGTCATCCTGAGGCCTCCTCTTCCTTCAGGATTGCTGATAACTTGTCTTGGCATCTTGGCCAGACAGAATGTAGCCCCAGAATCCCACCTCGGGCTTTTGATGCTGCAGTTCTGGAGGGAGGTGCTAGGGGAGTTTGGAACCAGGAGCCAAAGGTCTCCAGAGGATGTCTGACCTCATTCCTCTGGCAGAAAGGCTATTAGTGGGAGCGTTTCACTAAAACCAAGAGAACCGAAAAGTTGAGTTTAAAGTTAAATGAGGTGGGTGGGTGGAATGAAGAGCAGGATAAAATTCAAGTACCACATGGGTCGTTTATTCCACCTTCAACAAGCATTTGTTGTGGCACTGGGATAAAGTCATGAACAAGCACCCTTCCCACAGGGGACATATGTTCTAATGCGTGAGTGACACGCATGGTCTGTATGTTCTAGGACAGAAAGCGACAAAGAAATGGCTAAAATAATTTCGGTTGTAGTAAGTGCAATGATGCGAGTAAACAAGAGTCTGAAGGAGAGAATATTTGGGGATGGGGTGAGAAGGAAGAAAAGTGTTGCCACGGAAAAAAGAGGCGACGTTCCAGCTGAGACCAAAGTCTGTATTCATTGCAGGGCGATGGGCAGCCCCTGAGGAGTGTTCAGTGGGAGGATGTTATCGTTGTAATCACATCACTCCTGCTGCCTTGGGGAGAAAAGATTGAAGAGGGCCAAGGCCAAAGCAGAGAGACTGCTCCGAGGCTGTCCCTCCTGTGTCGAGGGAGCTGCATGAAGATGTCAGGAGAGAAGGAGAAATGAGAAAAGAGGGTGCATACTTTTGGATAGAGCCTCAGTAGGACTTCCTGGTGGGCTGGATATGAGCGTGGCCAGTGTTTTCATTGCAAGCATCTTTGCCACAGACATTTTCGCCGCATAACTAGTTGCCCATGAGGCAGTTTTGCCATGAAATATAAAATCATGAAAAATAAAAAAGGACACCAAAAAGTCGTGAAAACTGAATAACAAAATTGAAAAGACCTTATTGCGAAGCACAAAATATTTGAATATATTAAAAATGTGTGTAGATTGATGACAATACTGCGCAAATAATTGATTTTATTCTGTGGGTTGTACCTAAGCGCTTGTCTTCAAAGTGTCTCATTCATAGTAGTATACGTCTTTTTTGCTTGTAGATTCATCTCGTTCAGCATCTGTCACACTTTTATTTTTCGCTAAAAGTTCTTCCTTCATTAAGAGAGGTATTGGTTTACAAATACTAGGATGCGTGTTTGTAACTGAGCTTTGTATTGCACCACGAAAGCCTTCTACGCTGTCAGTTCGTGGCATATTGTCGCATGTCTGTTAGACATTCTGAAGTTCTATGGGAAATGTGGAGCTAAGATTTCTATAATATAAAAATGAGAGCACTGTGTGAATGGAGAAATGAAACCAAACTGTCAACCAGTTATTTTATCTTTTGCGGAAAAATTGCCTTATGGCCAATTAGTTATGTGACAGAAATGCAGCAAAAATACTTGCTGCAAAGATGCTTATGGCAAAGATGCTTATGGCAAAAGTACCCAGAAGCAGATAGGAGACTGTGGGGGCGGCAGGAGTCAAAGACGACTGACAGATTTCTGACTGGGTGGATGCCGTGCCATTTTCCTAGATGGAGAAAGTAGTTGTCAAAGCAAAGGGCCCTGTGGTAGTCGTCTGGGCTCTTGAAGAGCCAGGGGGATGAGAGGGCGGGGAAGGCTGTGGATCCACTGGTCAGGGGTGAGGTAAGAGGAAAGCAGAGATGGGAGATCTTGTAAGGGTTCGTCAGACGAAGTGGGCCATTAGCACAGTGCTAGGGGCATCAAGATGACTCAGTAAGTGGGAGTTGTTACCTCAGGAACCCGCCAGGTCCCTTCTAAGAGCCAGGATGGAATCGGCAGAGGAGGAAAGGACAGGGGTGAGGCATGCAAGGCAGGGCTGGGAAGACCCTGTGAATGCTGTGTGTCCGCTCACAAGGGAAAAAGAGAGTGGTGTAAGGACGGAGTGGGTTTCCATCCCCGAAACCTGCAGGCGGGACATAGATGGCTCTTGGTGGTCCTGGGAGGGTCCAGGCTCAAGGCGTGGGCTCAAGCTTCTAGATCTCTGACTCTTGACTGCAGTGGCTTCAGCAGCATTTGACCACAGCATCTAGCCAGGCTCCTGTTGCCCTCAGGCATGTGACCCTTGGCACTCGCAAGCTCACTGCTGCTTCTTCTCCTGCCCATGGAGGAGGGGATTCCCTTCAGTCCCCACGCGACTCCTGCTGTTGCCCATTCCATGTGACTCCCTCACCCCTCCATGTTGTCCAGTTTGACCAGTCCACTCAGACACAGTGTGATGAGAACACAACATTGGGATGCAATAAGCAAATGAGAACTGGGGACCAAATGTTTTTTTTGTGATCTCAGTTCTTTCTGTACCAAAATAGACACTCCATTTTAAAACATTTGCTTTTTAAAACTTAAATATGGAAAGGTGACCTTGATCTGAAATCTTTACTCTCAGACTAGATTTCCACCGACTTTAAACAGGTATCTGACTTGAATAAGCCCTATGGAGTTGGACATCAGTAGGAAGAATACTCACATTAGTAATCAGTAGTGCCTGTCTTCTCATCAGAAAATGGGGATGATTAAATTTACCTATTTCATAGTTTGTGAGCTATTATGACTGAAAGTTAATGTTTTATTATTCTTCTTATTATTTTTCTTGGTGAGGAAGATTTGCCCTGAACTATCCGTTGCCAATCTTCCTCTATTTTTTGTATGTGGGATGCCTCCACAGCATGGCTGACAGTAGAGTAGGTCCACGCCCAGGATCCACAACCATGAACCCAGGCTGCCAAAGTGGAGCGTGAGGAACTTTAACCACTCAGTCACAGGGCCGGCCCCAGAAAGTTAATATTTTTAAAAAAACAGAACTTGAGACTTCCCTACGGGTGCTTTTGAACTGCAGGGTACTTATTCCTTTTAACACACACGCAGACACACGTGTGCACACACTGTCGTCTCTATTCACGAAACCACAAACATTTCCACAGGATTTATTGGCAGTCCTGATGGAAACAGCTCACGGTGGCCACGATACTACAGGAGAAAAGGCCAGCGTTGAAAGCTTTAAGTAACATGTTCCTGATTTTGAAAGCTTCCCACTTGCCACCTTCCCTTTCGAGTTTTCCCTCTAGGGTGTATCAAGATTTGAAAAGATGTCACAGTGAGGCTGTTGGAAAATGTGATGCGTGGCTTCTGTGTTCACCTTTGGGACCTTCCCAGGCTTTTCTAGGTCCTAAGAGGGAGGTGGGAGAGTACACAGACTGTCCCCTGTCGCAGCTCATCCTTCACAGGAAAAAACATCCAGCCCATCCCTGGGTGCGCTGCTTCCCTCTATCCCACTTCCTGACACACCTGAAGTCTCTCACCTTTAAAACCTGGGGAGCCAGGCTGGGCCACAGGGTTAGCGGCCTGCTCTGTGATGAGAGACATCAGGGGAGTTGCGATCCTCCATGGGGGACAACATCTGGAGCCTTCTGGAAGGTTCTGCACATCTTCCAAGCACTCCTGTTCCCCAAGTAAAGATTGCATGTCAGAGGCACTTTGAATGGTCAACAGGACGATCCTGAAAAAGGTTTCATGAAACCCTGCCTGGAATAGATGACATTTTCCTGATGTTCTTAGAGCAGCACATCTCATTTTTTACTATCCATGCGCCATTAATGGTAAAGGAGAAAAAGAAAATCTCCATCCTCTGGGAGCCGAGGGCACAGCAGTGGTCCATCACAAGCATTGAAATAACCTTGTTTTATCACAAAACTCACGTGGAATCATAAAAACTTGCACAAACCTTACGCTCTGTTCCACACGTAGGTTTGTTTCAAGATGCAAGTCATGCTTTGTACCATATCCAGCTACCTGCTTCACTCTCTGACGACAGCTCCTCGCGGTCTTTAAATGAAATTGAGGCTCTACAAGAACATTCAGTGTTTGTCCTAAGGCTCCGTATGCCCATGTGCCCCATTTGTACCTGTTGGGCCGTGAGCCTGAGCACTCTCTGGTGCTGGGGCCTGCCCCTTGGAAGTGCCTGGGCATCTTGCAAAGCTGTCTCCACAGTGTCCCAGTGGGCCTTCCAGACTCCTGACTCTCTGATCTTGTTTTGTCCGTCAGTCTTTCCCCCAGTCGATTTGCCTCCGTGGGTGTTTTCCCAGCACCCACCATTTTATCTGTTGGAAACTGAGATCGTTATCTGCCTGCCTCCTTTTCTTTCCTGTTTCTCCAAGGCTGTTCAAAGCTTTCAGACTTTTCTGCCAGTTTCCCAGCTTTGTCTGCTGTTTGAATATGTGGGCAGAGGTGGAGACCTAAAGCAAACAAGTAAACAAACGCACAAAAACAAAGAGGCGGCTGGGGGCTGACGCACAAGTTCCCAGCGTGTCCCATTGGCGGCTGCGTTTACTGAAGAGGATGCATCACCTCGATACTGAGGCCAGGCTGGAGTGGGAGGGAATTTGGGACAACGTCACAAATCCCAAGTAGAAAATGTTCCTTCCACCTTTCCAGCATCGTGTCAGGAAGGCAGCCTCCCCACAGCTTGAGGAGATCCAGTGCCATGCCCACGTCAATATGTTTGGTTAAGCTCTGAAAATCGAGCGAGCGATTTAACTGACTCTTCCACCAAATTGATGGTGCTTGTTCAAGTGTCGTCGGCACACTGCCTTAAAGAAGTTCACGGTTGTCATTGTTTTAATTCAGCAGATGATGTCCCCAATGATGGTGAAAAACCTAGAAAAAAAAATTTTTTCTTAGCTAAAGTGGAAAGCGTGCAATCATTAGGGATGCTGGAAGCATCTTGGTGATTTTTTTTTAAATAATGTCCTGCTCCTCATCTAAGAGTCTTATAAATGTGTAAGTGTATACATTTAATAATAATGGTAAATGATAGGAGTGACAGTAAATAATAAGAGCACTCAACACACACTTTCTGTGCACTGGGCCCTGTGCTAAGGACCCTCTCTCTGCACCCTTTGAAGTAGATTCTATCACTCCCATTTTGCAGATGTCTTAAGGGGATTTAAAAACTTCCCCAAAGTCACACAGCTGAGAAGTGACAGTCAGTGTCCAAACCCTGGTCCCTCTGACTCGGAAGTCTCTCTCTAGACCCAGTGTGTGACACACACAAACCCACACTCACCACCTGTCTTTCTGGAGAAAGCTTGCCTTTCTCCAAGGTAAGGAACAATATCTAAAACTAACAAGAGCACCAGGATTCTGAAATCACATTTATCTTTCTGGCTGTTAAAGTATGTCCAACTTTTTATTATTTTCTATTTAGGGAATGCCTTTAGTGAGGCGCTGTTTATTTTTCTGCTGGAGGTCATCTTGTCTTTTAAGAAGTTAGAATTCCTTCTAAGAAGAAGATATTTACGTCCATAAATTAGCCAGTTTATCTTCTGGATTAATTTTATTAGCTCCTGAGGCTGGGACTGCTACCACCAATTCATGCAAATGCAGTTTTCAACATCTTTGTAAAGGCTGCCTCAAGAGGGAGCTCCATGCAAGCCTTAGGTTTATTCAGTTCTCTCAGGCCTGAAACCTGGTTTTAAGACATATTTTCAGAGAATGACTTGCAACATGATATGAATAGAGCGGAAGTTCATGGAAGAAACATGAAGAAACAAAATAGAAGTTCAGGAATTTGAATTCTTAGGGGGGAGGTCGTGAAGATCCAGGAGTGTAGATTCTATAAAAATTGCTATAAAGAGAACCTAAAGAAAAGCTGCTATATTCTTTTAGTATGTAGAATCGTAGCTCCAGCTGGGCTCTTAAGAAGGCAGAGAGCATTGCCTTCCCCTGCTGTTCAGGACTTGGATGGGGCTGCGGGGGTGGCATGGTCAGAAGGTGGGGGCAAGTTTCCCTGCTCACCTCAGTAACTGATTACATAGCTTGATGGATTGATGCAGCATCTTGAGGCAGAGGGTATTAGGGTGTTTGTTTTTGTCCTTTATAAAATCATATTCGTTCAGAACTTCTGAAGAAAATGCAGAGAGGCACAGTTAAAAAGGCAGAAGGGAAATGAGAATGGAATTCTAAAAACTATGTAGTTATCCCAGAAAGAGGTGAGAAAGGAGGAGCAGAAAAAATTTTAAAAACAGATGGCACAAACAAAAAATAATTCAGAATAGCAGACGTCAATCCAGCCACCTCAATAGTTAACATTAAATGTAAAGGGACTAAACACTCCACATTAAAGGCAGAGACTATAAGGCTGGAGAAAAAGAAAGACCCAATGATATGCTGCCTTTAAATACAAACGCAAGTAGGTGGAAGGTAAAAAGGTGGAGTAGTATGTCATATAAACAGTCTGCTTTAGAGAGCTGGAGTGGCCACATAAATATAAGATAAAACAGACTTCAGGGTGATGAATAATACCAGATACAAGGGATAATCCTCCAGGAACACATCACAATCCTAAATCTGTATACATGTGATAATAAAGCTTAAAATACATGAAACAAATATTGACAGAATTTAAGGGAGTAATAGACAAACCCACAATCATAGTTGGCAATTTTAACATCCCTCTGTCAGTAATTGATAGAACAACCAGACAAAAAAGCATTTCCATTCATCTAGACTGGCCATCCACTGGGAGAACTGAGCTGACATCTGCCAATGGGTGCTCTGCTCACCGTAGGTTTCTATTTAATTTTCTTGGCTAATGAAGAAGCAGCTGTCTCGGCATCCTTTGTTCCCCGAAGGACATCTTGAGATTGATTATAATTGCTGTGAGCGTGAACCTGAGGTCTTTACCTTGGCAGATGAGCTAGAGGACTTCCTCTTCACTCACACACTTGAGATCAACGCTGTAGTCTGGACAGGATGAGTTTCTAGCGAGCAGAGTAAATTGCTTCTGCCCGAATAAGGCGAGCCCCTTCCTCCAAGGAGCATTTCATAACTACTAGAATACCAGGCCGTCAGAGAAAGGAGGTCCCTGGAGGGTCCTTGTGCTCTGTGTTTGATTATGTTGATGAGCCCTTGAGCTTGAGATTGGAGTTGTACCTCTATAGCTAAGTGATGCTTAAAGTCAAAGATCCACTATCTCACAGCCACCCACTTCAAGATGGGACTGTGTTGTGCCGGGAGCCGCTTTATAGGATTATCGCAGCACAAGGAGAAGACTGATTCTCTGGGCTCCAGGCAGAGTTCCCTCTCACCCTCTCACTTATCAATTCCCAGCCTAACCAACTCTTGAGAAGGGAATTTTTCAATTTCCTGCAGGCATCCAAACTAACAGTTTTCCCAGCCTGTAGAAATAAAGGATTCAAAAGTTGTGGACACTCCATCAGGATAATTCAGAGTGGTTATTTAGGTTAAACATCTTATGTTTCTGTGTCAGTTAAGGTTCGTGTGGTTGTGGACACTGGGCCCTCCATTCTGGTCTGGAAGTAACTCTTATTTCTAAGTTAATATTTTCCTAGTTCAGTTTAAGCCTTATTCTCTTAGTTTCTAAGTTAAGAGGAGCTAGAAAATAGAAGATACGCTATTATCCAACTCCATACAATGGGGCGGGGGTGGGGGACATACAAGCTTAAGTTGAACCAAGAAGCCAGATTAAAGAATTGCACGTGTCTGATGACTTGGAGGAAATATCCAAGATCAAAATATTATATTTTGTTAGGCAAGGGGAAGAAGTCCTAAAATGTATTGAATAGAGGGAGCTGGTTTCCACTGGGCTTTCATCTGTGGACCAGTAACACACGTTACACAAAATCCCACCTAGAGCAGGACAGTCAGAAAAACACTAGGGACCAAGCCATGTAAAAGAGAGAAGACTGAATACTCAGGCTAGTCTATGAATCATTCGACCCGCTCTGCCCTGAGACACTCAGGTTCCCCAGTCAATTCTTTTATTTTTAGAATCAAGATTGTGATAAATGCAGTATTTGTTTCTTTTGTACAGTACATTTTGCATCTATTGTTCTTTCCATCTGGTTTCCTCAGATAGGCTGGTAACTCTACCTGATGCCAAAGAAAACCTTTGTTGCCCCTTAAATCCTCACTGGTCCCAGTGGCAGGTTCCCTAAATGCAATATGGCATTTTTCCATTTTGTTTTTAGTGAAAGAAATGGAACGTGAAGGAACGAATTTTCCCTCCAGCCTCCTGAAAGACCCTGCCGTTTCCCCTTTTATTACTGTTCAGATAATGAATGGGAGGGCAGGGGGAGAATTATGGTATCATTTCAGAAATAATCTGATACATCCTCTACATTAGTTACTTCTCTTCTTGTGATTTCGTTACATCTTCCAAAGGGGAAAAAGACATACGGAGCCCATTTATTTTTATATGATAGATGTAGGAAAGGGGAAAGACTTGTCTTCCCTTTTTCCTTCAAATCATTTGACAAGTCAGGAATCATGGCGCTTTAATGGAGAAAGGCCGTAAGACTTGAGTGAAGGAGGTCCCTGGTTATTCACTTTGTGACCTTGGGCAAATGAGTCTTTTCTGAACCTCACTCTCCCCATCTGTAGACTGGGGAGTTTCATCCTTTCCTGCCTGCCCTGTGAAGTCGTGTGAGGAGAACACACTACAGGGGAGAGGTTGACACAAGCGGAAGACCTCACAGATGGCCGCACAGTGGTTGGTTATTATTTCCCAGTCTTGTTACAATCTGGAACTCTTCTTTCCACTTAGCGGTCTCATCTCATTACCTGTTTTTCTTTTCCCTAATTTCAGGCCCTTATTCCTACTATAGCATCTTCCTACTTCCCTTTTTTCTATTTCCTCTTTCACTTGACTGGTCAACCATCATATTTTTCATGACTTACCACGTACCCCAGTTTTAAGTACAAAATTCTTGTCTCAACACTTCACGACACCTTCCCGTTTTAAGGGATGAATTCTTCAGATCCGTTTGGTAGTTTTCTGATCTTAACATTCCGTAGCTTTGTATTCGGTACAAGAAGCCAGGATTCGAGTTCTATTTTGGGAACTTGATCTGATGGATGAATCGAGGACACTTGTTTCTCTGCCTCTCTTTGCTAGGAGTGCTGGGTACCCTGCCTTCACTCTTTCCTCAGAGCGGCTGAGCGGGACTCCTGCCTCCAGCAACAAACTAATACCCACTGGATTCCAAAGCTCCTATTTTTCTTTTTAAACTCTTGATGAAAGTCCCTTTTTAAAGAATTTTAACAACTGATTTGTTGTCAGACATGAGGCTGGGAAGTCCTGTTATCCTGTGTTGCTCTTACACTCTCGTGTTTGAGGGCTGGTGGCCTGATTCTCCTTTGGAGGATATGTCTCATTGATGTAATTCTAAAACAATTTTAAATCCACAGATTAAGAACATGTGTTTCTTCGTGTCACATGTTGAGAGACTTCAACTCAATCTGAAATCTATATGGAAGAATGTCTTAAAGCAAAATTGCGACTTTACAGCTCTGTTAACTACAAATTCTGTCAAGTCTGAAGAGTGCGACCCAGAGAGTCAGACCAGAGGCCCGTCCAACT
Source organism: Equus quagga (assembly GCF_021613505.1). NCBI lineage: Eukaryota > Metazoa > Chordata > Mammalia > Perissodactyla > Equidae > Equus > Equus quagga. Next base: position 12,583,279 of record NC_060274.1, on the reverse strand, counting down.
CAGAATGCTTCCTCTGACAAAGGCCTCAGGCGTTTCGTGGTTGTGCAGGGAGGGTGGGTGGAGCGGCAGTGTGATAAGGTGGTGAGATATCTTCCCCCTCTCTGTGTCTCTCAGAATGTCAGGAATGTCCCTCAAAGGCGGATCTGTCAGCCTGACCTCTGCTAACTCCTCTTGAATCTGTTTGAATTGTATCTGCTACCTCTTGGAACATCAGTTTCATATTTTTGTTATCTAGAGTAGCACAGTACTTCCTCTTTTTGTCCTAAAATTACTTCTTTCAAGCTTCAAAGAATGCCCTGTGCCTTAAGGATTTGGAAGCCATGATTCCTTCTGCATTTTCTCCATTTGGTTCCACTTGATCCTGGAGGCTCTGATGGTATCTGCCCAGCCTTTGTCAAGGCTGAGAAAGCTAATTTTGATTGCGAAAATAGAAATTTTTCCAAGGAACTTTCTTCCACAAGCCAAATAGTTTTTGAGCTAGGGTGCTGCGGTCCTCATTGTGGAAATGCAGGAACACATCGTCGTGGCTGTTGACAAAGGGTTAAGCGTCGTGGACGGCATTAGCAGAAGTGAAAAACACAACTGATCCAAAACATATAATGTATACTCCAAAATAAGCCAGGCTCGCCCTGCTTAATGGGATCATGGTAGACATGCCAAATTCTACAGCTAGTCAATTGTATACATATGGTAAAACTTTTCATTCCATTCAATGTTTGCTGCAATGTGATTTTAATTACGTACAGACTGGGTAGCTGGAAGAAAGCACTGGAATTAAATAGAATCAAGTTAAACACAAGCCCTTTTATAAGTGGCCCTGGTTTAGGTTAGGATGTATGCGAATGGCGAGAGGAATGTGTGGTTTGGGGAGCTCTAGGGGTGGGACGACGTGACTCATCTTCAACCTGGGGACCCAGTTGTTTATCTGAAAGGAGAAAGTTTCCGGAAACAGTGATTATACTCCTTTGGAAGTTGAAACTGATGCTGATGTGCGCACCTTGTTCCTTTTTTCCTGCCTAAGTACAGGCTTGTCTCCAAGAGACAAAATTGCTCTCTGGGCAGACATTGTATTCAGTTTGAAAGGCTGCGGGCTTTGGAGATGGCAGATTGGTAGTTTGGAAGCTTCTCCTTTCCTATCCAGACTTTATTCAGCTGGGCTTCTTGTTTCTCTGAGGGTAACTTTACATAGTGAATTCAAAAGTGATGCTCTTACTTCATTCAGTAAAAAAATGGGAAGCAAATTTTGCTTCAGATGGGCCTCGGCTGTGCAGAGGGGAAAACTACCCCTCTGGAATGTGCTTTTCTCAAACTTGAACAGCATACCTTTGGTTTTCTTCAGAATTTACCCGAATGGCTTTGACTGACTGTCTTTTGCGTAAGCCACTCTGAATTCCAGCTTTCTCTTTTTTTTTTTTTTTTTTTTTTTTGAGGAAGATGAGCCCTGAGCTAATATCCGTGCCCATCTTCCTCTACTTTATATGTGGGACACCTGCCACAACATGGCTTGACAAGCGGTGTGTAGGTCCGCACCTGGGATCTGAACCGACGAACCCTGGGCCACTGAAGCGGAATGTGCAAACTTAACTGCTGTGCCACCGGGCCGGCCCCCAGCTTTCTGTTTTTTTGTGAAATGAAGATACACCCCGCAGAGCTGAGTTCCTGAGGTTTGCTGAAGGCTTCAGGACACAAAATGTGCTCATGTCACAGGCCCTACAAATAGGGCTGCTGTGACCTCCCAGAAGAGAGCAGATGGAGTTAGTGTAATAAGGAGTAGAGAAGACACTCGGCTTTCTGGAGCCTGTCCTATGATCACATCAGACCATTTCAAGGCTGGTGAGATGGGAGTGTCAGGAAGTGAACCCACTAAAGGAGCAGGCCAAGGGGTGGATCAGGCCTGGAAGATTCTCCTCACCCAGTATCCATGAAAAGGAGGCAGAGTGACCTGGGAGCACCCAGGGTCGCGGGAAGGGTGAGCTGTGGGATCCCAATTGCTGGGGAGGAAACCACACCTCCCACCACGGCTGCCTTGGGCCTGGCAAGCAGCAGCAATTTCCAGCTGTCCTACTGCCCCTCGGCCGATCTGGGCAGCAAATGTCTGTGTCCACGTTCACCACCTCTTTGTGAGTGTTTATGAATATTCATGTGCAGATATATACGCTCTGGTCTATTTTTCTATTGTTTGGGCTTTGGCTCAGTAATTTTTCTTGGGAAAACCACCAGTTTTAGCCTACAGGGGATTGTGGGATAGTTAATTAATTAACTAATTAATTAAAGTTCCTCCATAATAGCTATCTATGGACTGAAATGTCTCACTCTGGGGGAAATGGCAAGACTATCAATGAACTAAACGTAGCCACTAGATTATGAATTTCTTGAGGGCAGCTTCCACGTCTTACCCTCTTTGGTGGGATAAAGGCTAAATTGATTCTAAAATTCATTTAACTTGGTTGAAATGGATTTTTTAAAAAATGGACTGTTTAATAATGTGTTCAAATACGTAAAAATGACATCTGCCAGTCATACAAGCTAATTTCTCCACATTTAGGAAGGAAGGAGGGGAGAGAGGAAGGAAGGCCATTTGTACCTACAGTCTTAAGTCATGTAATCAGGGGGATACATTCTGAGAAATGTGTCATTAGGCGATTTCGTCGTTGTGCGAACATCATAGAGTGTACTTACAGCAACCTAGATGGCATAGCCTGCTCCACATCTAGGCTATATGGCACTAATCTTATGGGACCACTATCGTATATGCGGTCCATCATTGACCAAAATGTTGTTATTCAGCACATGACCGTAATTTCAAATATGGATTCCTCATTTCCTCTTTCATATTTATTCCAGTGGCCTTAACATATTGGCCACAAAGTTAGCCACTTCTAGAAATACTTTCCTGGAGCCCAGATTGTTAGTTCCCAAACTCAAAAGAAGTGAGAGATACTGGAATGAGCTGCAGGGGATCTCTTACTGCGGGGCGGCCCAAAGAATCAACTTCGTCCATAGGAAGGTGCATCCTTTCCCTGTTGCTACCCCACTGCCTCCCCCATTGAAACCACAGCTCTTTGGAGCCTGGGCTGGGCTCAGCCACAAGGAGACCATCTTTGTCCATACTAGAAAGGAGACAGGCTCACAGGAGCAAGGCAGGGCTTGTGCATCCCCAAAAGAGTGAGTGCTTTAGATGGGATTTGGCTCAGGCCCCCACTCTGGGGACCTAGTTTTCCTTTGCTGACCTTTACCACTCTTCAATTAGTTCGTAATCTACTGTGTGCCAAATGGCAGGGGAGGAACTGAAGAAACCATGACCCCTTAAAGTACAGAGCCTGCTCTCAATGTAGCAGAAAGCACAGACAAACAAATGATTGCAGCACAATACAAGAATCTGCTACCAGAGTGGTATAAACCAAGAACAGGCAGCACTAAAAAAAGAGCAAATAATTCTGCCTTGGAGTATCAGGGAAGGCCTTACAGAGATGGGGATATTGGGCAGAGTCTTGAAGGGTGAATAGGGGTTCACGGGGCAGAGACTCAGGGAAGGCATTCCAAGCACTGGAGATGAAGTAAAGATATGCAGGTATCAAAGAACCTGGCACATTTTTAGGTAACGAAAAATTCAGTAAGTTTGGAATACAGGAGAAATGGGTGAATGGGGATTCTCTGGATCTGAGACTGGTACTCCAGACTGGGGCCAAATCTCAGTCACCTGCTGAAGTGTTTGCACCCTAAGATCTGGGTTTTACCAATTTTCTTCAGGCTTGCTGAATCCCACTGTGTTTTTAAGAGGGTCCAGTGGATTGTGATTGAATGGATGCATGAATCGATGTTGGTTGGCATTGGAAGTCATTTTCGCCCCGACTTATGAGCTGATTGGACTATAAACTCATCGTATACCACAGTGATTTGTTTGGACTTTATCTGTTGGGGAATATAGAGCCATTAAAGTTTCTAAAACAGAGGAGTGATCTAAACCCATTTGTATTTGAGGAAGCAATTCTGGCTATAATGTGACTGATTGACTGATTTGGGAGAGACTGGAAGTTGGAAGGCCAGCGAGAAAACTATTGTAATGGTCCGGAGGAAATATTAGAAGGCCTGAGAGGGTAGAGACTTGAGATTTATTTTTAAGGTAGAATTAGAATCCAGCCTCAATTTCTGGAGACCAATGGAATGGGAGGGGAGAAAATCAAAGATCTCTGTTGACTCAGGTGAAACTAAGTCTGACTTTCAAGGAGATTTATACTCAAAGATTAGAAGAAAAAGAGATCCTAACACTTGGCACTAAACATAATTAACTTATCGATGTTGGTTTAAAATAATGAAACTTAGTGAATAAGAGTTAACTAATCAATAAGATTTACATGGACAAGTGATAGAAGGAACTGATTGATGTAAAATGTGTAATATACATATTGCTTTTATAATATACATAATATGCAAATACACAAGTAAAGAATATATTATGACGTTACAAGTATAATCAGGCTGCCACATGTGGCCTCACAGGTTGTACACTGCACAATTCTAGGGGACAGCACTAATAATAGCAACAGGTCACCCCATAAAGCTACCATATGTCCCTCTTATCCTTCAGCTCAACATGTTCACAGACTGTTTCGGATGGGAACCGGATAGACTTGTGAGGTGTAATCATCTGAGAGGAGCCTTTCCATGGGCAGATCGTTGGTGTTAGATGTGTGTTGGGTAGGGGGTGTCATTTCATGTTGAAAATAAGAGAGATTTTTCTCTTTTTGAAGGAATTGCAAGGTTATGCGCCTGTGCTCCCCTCTGACAGCAACGGGAGAAGCCAGCTTTTTATGGGTGGCTATGTTTTAAGGCTTCCTAGTGTGTGATGTGTCCCATGCCATAGTGCTCGGTGTTTCTGTGTCTTGTTCAAAGCGAGTAATGCAGAATGACATGTGGATTTGGCCATAAGAAGGGATGGATTCGTAGAAGTGGCTGAAGAAAATACACTTCCTTATATTCTTTCACAGCAATCATATGTTGCTTTAAAATTTGTGTGGATTTTGCTCATCTGCTTCGGGGGAAATCGCTTCAAAACGTGATGGAGCAGAATATAGGTTGGGCCTGCTCTCGGCTGTGCCTGCTGTGGCTGGGGGATAGATTAGACACCTATCACAGCATTTCTCAATGGCCCGAGACTCAGCTTGGGGGATGCAGAAGGCTCTGCAGAATGTGTCAGAGAAGAAAGAGCATCTTCTTGCATGCCAGACTGCCGAGGGCTAACCGAAGGGAAAGGAGTCTTGTTGATTTCTAAGCAGCCCCGATAGCTGTATTGCAGACAATCTCCAGATACGCAGGCCCTTGGGACCCATTTGCCAAATTGTGGTCTGGAATGGGGCCTGGGCATGGCGTAGGTAGTGTACAAAGTTCTGTGCTTCTCCACACTTATCCATCCAGCGTCACATGTCAGGCTGCCCCCTCCAGGGCCGTGCATTTATTTTAAAGAATGTCAGAGAGGAAATATATCGCTTACCATCTTCCTCTCTCTTTGGGTGTGTTTATTGTGATTGGAAATCCTTCCAGTCCACGTCGCTGTGACTTTCCCTCCACTCTTTGTGCTCCTGTGTTAAACAACCCTCTGTGCAAATAAACAGAGAAAGGGAAAAGTATTTTATTCAGCTACGGAAAAAGGAGTGAAGTTAGGCTCAGGAGAACTGAAATCTCGTCCCCACGGCCTGCGTCCTCTGCAGGATGCTTTGTGTTCTCGCCCGCGGAGCGAGGCCAGGACTTACAGTAGAGGCCAGTGGGAGCCACGTATCCTACAGTAAATGGGACTGCTGGCCCTGGTTTGTTTAGGAGAATTTACCTGGGGTTTATCTTGACTGTTCCAGTTGGAGGAGGAAATTTTGGGATGCTCTGAACTTAAAACCTAGAAGCAAGAAATAAAGCTGGAGAACTTGTGCATTTTGGATATGATACATTTTCAAATGCAGTTCCGAAGCTAATAAAACCTCCATCTGCTGGGACAATAGATTAGACTTATTTGCCATCAAAACCAATTTGAACACATTCTTAGACGGAAGGGGCCAGATACTACCGAAGACCACTCAGTCATTGACGCAGCGTACTCTGTGCCCTAGGCTCTCAAAATCCAGCCTTTTGTATGACAAATGAAGGGACCATCGCCTTTCATTTCCACTCTTTTTGTCCTACTAGACCTGGAAATAACAACTCGTCATCATGTTGTTAGTTCTCTATTTCAAAAAAATGATTTCTTTATGTATATCCCTTTAGTTTGAAAGAAAACAAAAGTCCACAAATACAGAAAGCCACACAAATCAAGGGCATGGCTTAATGAATTACTGTAAGGGGAGCACCACCCAAGGCAAGAAATAGAACTTTACTGCTACCCCCAGAAGCCCCTTCTCTCTAGCCCACCCCGGTCACAGACCCTCTGCTCCACCGGGAACAACCACGTCTGAACTTCTGTGGGAATCAGCTTCTCGCGTTTACCTTTTAATCGCGTTATTACCCATATGTGCATCTCCAGATTTGAAAGTTTAATCTTGCCCATCTAAAAATATTGAGTATCTCTTTCAATACTTTTTTAAACTGTAGATACTTCCTCTGCCCTCTTATGATTTATCTGTTGAAGAAGCTTTAAGTAGAACTTAAAGTAAGTTAAATGCCACCAACAACACATTCGCTTTATTACCTTTCCTTGTATTACTTGTTATTTTGAGACTTTTTTTTCTGAAAACAAAGTGGTACCACCTGATTTTAATTGACACATGGTAAAACCAAAAAACAGTTATAATTTAAAAGGCTAAGAAGGCAAAAAACTTCCTTTAAATCTAGACTAGCAATAGACAGGGTGAACTTGTCTTGCTGATGATCAGAAAGATCCTTTCGTTCACTAAGGCTGCTGGTAGTGTGAGGTGTGTGATGATAATATATAATAATCATTATGTTACATATAATCATCTATATTCTGGACAAAGACTAGAAAATAGCTTATGGCTCTATAAGGAAAAGCAAACCAATAACCGAAATCATGAGCAAGGCTAGAAGTGAAAGTCACAATGGTCTGACTCTGTGTTCTGGTTCTGCTGCTGTGTGACACTGGCCAAATCATTTAGTGTCCTCGCTCCTGCTGCTTCATCTATACAACGAAGATAATAGAACAAATTTACTCATCAAGGGCCATCTGCACTTCTGTCTTGAAGAACAATTATTTATTAAACTCTCCGCCTTATTGATGTTAATCCTTGAAGATGTTAGTTAAACCTGAGTCCTTGTGTTTAAAAATAAAGATGTGCAGAAAACCACATATCCAGGAAACATCAAATACAATTTCACTTACTTGTGGGCACTAATACTTTTAATTTTTTACTTGATAATAATTTATTAGCATTGGTAATAATAACTGAAATGTTTAATATTTGCAATATACCTTTTAGTACATGAAGCACTTTCACGTGAACTATTTCATTTGTTTCTTAATAGAACAAAAAAGAATCGTACCCTAATTATTTCTCCTGCTTTCAACACATACTACTGTTCTCTCCTGAGCCATCAGCTGTAGTGAAGAGGAACTTATTAAAGACCTTGTAATTTGTTATTTGATGGGTAAAGAAACTTAAAACATAAAATCTAGTCATTATTTTTCTATACATTTCTAGGGCTGTTTATTTTATATAGTACCCAGTTCTTGTCATTATCATCATAAGTCTGTACAAGGAAAAAATATGGACTAAATAACGAATACAATAATTAATCTTGACATCGTCTCATGTTGCTTGATAAAAGGTAAATACACAATAACCAACTCCCCAAGATAACGATGAATTTGACTGCCCCCTGAGCTATTCCTTATTCCATGGTCACTAAAACCCCACATCAGAGAAGCTTACAACATGAATGACTTGTGTTACTCTGTGGGAAGATCTTTTTTCTCTTGCCTTGAATCCATACTCAGAAACCCGAGAAGATATCTGCACATGGCAGTCTAGTGGATTGCCACAAATCCTCAACCTGTAAACCTGGTATCCAGAATATGCCTGAAGGAAGTTTTATTAAAAGAATAGAAAATTTAGTAACTATCATATGTTGATAAGGGAGATTGCAATGACCTATCATCCCAAAGGAGGTACTGCTCTGGAGATTAAGATCATTTAAAGGACCTCACATGTGGCGTCTTGTCTCCTGCCTTCCAGATTCCACAGGCTCTCTGCATTCTATCAACAGTGGGGTGATGGGAATTTGTTCCAGACCCAGCTGATACTGGTAGACGTTCCAGCAGCTCCCATAGTTCTAGCGATTAAGGTTGGATTTGGGTTCCATCTTCTTGAGGTTTAATCCCCTCTTCCAGAGCCTGGCTTCATCGTGCAAACACAGAACTAGTGTCATTGTGCTTTCTTATGCCTTCATAGGTGCCCACCCTCTTTCCCAGGCTACAGGAGAAGGGACTTCCACTCTGTTTTCTTCCCTAGTCCCTGAAACTTCATACCAGTCCTTTTCAAGCTCTTCTTAGCTCCAAGCATTAGATTTGGGCATCCCATCCTTCAGAGACTTCTTGGTGAGAAACCAGAATGGTACCCAGCTCACTCTGGAGCTAGGTGCTAACTAATCCACAGGCAGACACTCACTCCTTTTTGCTCTCACCATTTTGCATGAACTTCTAATAAAGCACTTGTCACTTTGTTCTGTAACTTGAGAGCTTTCACACTTTTTTTCACCATGACCTACAAGAGAAAATATATTGTACATTGCAAACCAGTACACACAGACGTATATATGATTGATATAGATATATAGACATATATCCATGTGATATTGCATGCACACTATTTTCCATTCTGTGTTATTCTCTTCTACTTTATTTATTTGTTCATTCATTTATTTTTCATGCTGATCAAGATCCACTAAATTATTTCATGAGCTTCTAATGAGCTGCTGTTTGAACATCACAGTGCTAATTAAGTTGCCTGACTCCCCTCCCCCATCCCTGCCAGAATGTGACCTTCCTATGGGCAGGAAGCGAAGTGTGTCTATTTCTCCTTTGTATACTCAGCACCTACCTTGGTGCCTGACATGTAGCAGATACTCAGATAAGTAGTCAATGAACCCAAGAACTCAGCCTCCATCTCTGTGCCTGTGTATCCCTCATGAGGCAATCATGACAACTGCGTGAGATCATGTATTTAGAGCAGAGAACACAGGGCCTGGCACCAAGAGATGCTCAATTAACATACATTTCTTTTGAGTTTTTACATCTAGTGCTCCCGTTAACTGACCCTCTGACTGTATTGCAGTTTTTTAAGGGTAATGAGAGGTTTGAACTCTATTAGTCTAAGGCCTCAGCCAGCTCAAGAGCTTTAAGATTTCCAAGACGTGGAGCCAGGGACAAATTGCCGTTCAGGAACAGGCTGAAAATATGGGAAGGTCATTGCAGAGTGTGTATCCAATACAGTGCCTAAAACCTCTTCTCTCTATAACCGTTCCTTGCCACTCCCAGGCAGAAACCCTAAATGATGCTTTAGCTGTCCTGAGAACCAATGGGGAGAGTCGGGTTATCTGTTATTTGTATAAATTAAGCCTCAAAACTCAGGCATTTGCATGGATCATCGCTGCAGTTTGTTCTGAATTGCACTTCATCTTGTCCATGAAATGTGAGCTTTTTGTTTGATGTGGTGTGAATTGATAACTCATGCGAGTAATTAATGAGCCTACTTGTTTTCTCCTAGGACAGAATGACTTGGAAGATGATGGAGCTGCTCAGTCAAGCGGAATGTGAAGTCTTTCCTCTTCAGCTCTGTGGATTGCATTTAAGAAGGTCAGTGTGGGGGCCAGTCCCGTGGCCGAGTGGTTAAGTTCGCGCCCTCCACTTCAGTGGCCCAGGGTCTCCTTGGTTCGGATCCTGGGCATGGGCTTGGCACCACTCGTCAAGCCACACTGAGGCGGTGTCCCACATAGTACAACCAGAAGGACCTACAACTAGAATATACAACTATGTGCTGGGGGACTTTGGGGAGAAGAAGAAGAAGAAAAGAAAAAGAAGAAGATTAGCAACAGAGGTTAGCTCAGGTGCCAGTCTTTAAAAAAAAAAGGTTGGTGTGAATTCTGTGTGTTGCATGCTGGTCCCTGCATGTCTTCATGAGTCCTTGACAAGCAGGCTGTCCTGAAGTTAGCTGGGTGGTCAGGAGCATCTCAGCTGCCTTGGGGTCCTGTAACTGCCTTGGATTTCAACTCAAGATTTTCTCAGCTGTCTAGGAGAAGTCAAATGCTTGGTGTGGAGGGGTCATCAGTGCAATTCTCTGCTGCCAGCCCCACAACACAGGAGCTTCTGATTTGCTCCTTCTCGGCACTGCCCCCTGCAGGGATTCTGGTGGAAAAGAAAATGACATAATAAGTGGTCCAGCTCAAAAGGCTAAGCTCCCACCAAAAAGTTTCAAAAAGGACCCCCTTCTCTTTGTTGCTTTCAAGATGAACTCAGCTTCTCTGCAATGCAGGGGCTGGTGTGTTGGTGCTTGTAAAGAGAGAGAAAGAAGTTAGTGTTAGAAGTGGTCTTTTTCTTACTTATTTGCTCTCAGTTGGCTGCTTTTTGGCCATTGTTAACCTTCTGATCAGTCCCCACGCCCTACCCTAGTTTCACCACTTTCCACCTAAAATAGGATGCGTATCCAACCATGTCCTTCCCCTGGGAATGCCCCTGATTGGCTCCCATCTCCTGCAGATTAAATCCAGCCTCCCAGCCTGGCTTTTAGGGACTCTGTGGCCCCTTCCCACCCTCTCCTCAGCCTCGTCTCTTAATGCCCCTTCCTCGCCCTCTGGCCCGTCGTCTGGCAGGTTCCTGCATGTCTTTGCTGTTGCTCTTCTTTGGCATGATATCCAGCCCCTTCCTCCCCTGTCTTCTTGCAAGGCTCACTCATGTGTCAGCCCCTCTGGACAGCCTTTCCAGGACCCATTGTAATGGCTGCAGGCCTCTCCCACGTGCCCATGGTCCCACCATACGCCTCCGCCCCTACACTCACCCCGTCATGTCCATATTCCATTTTGACTTTTCTCCCCCTCCTGCTGTCCTGAGCAACTTCTAGGTCAGGGACTTCCGCCTTCTCCAGGCAGTACAGCTCAGTGGTCAAGGCACAGACCCTGGAGCCTTGCTACCTGGATCCAATCGCTGTTTATCCCTAGCTGACTGCATTTCCTTGGACTCAGTCTCCTCCTATCTTACTTTCCTCCTCTGTAAAGTGGGGGCAGTAAAAATACCTACGTTGCAGGGTTTGTGCGTGTGAAGTGAGTCAGTGTGTAAGAAGCACCAGGGACAGTGCAGGCGCGTGCTAAGAGCTATCTAAGTGTTGTCTGTTCCTAGTGCTCCTCACACTGAAGATTCAGTTCAGCAAAACCACCCATTTCGCCCTTGAAGATCAGAGCCATGCAAATTGCAACAACAATTTGTCACTAATGGATATTTTCTGGAAATTTTAGGACATTTTGCTGAAGGAAGTCAAATGCAGAGATAGTATTTGGTGAAATCTTAGGGGTTTCTTCAGTTATTCTTCATTAAATGGTAGAATTGCCCAGCCAGGAAGGCATTACCACTGCTTTGATTCCAGATTCTCCTAAGCTTATCGGCTTTTGGAAGCTTCCAAAATTCTGGCTGCATCATAGTTTCCTTTAAGGCCTATCTTAGTCCGTTTGGATTGCTGTAACAAAAAGACCACGAACTGGGTGGCTTATAAGCCACAAACATTTATTTCTCACAGTTCTAGAGACTGAGACATCCAAGATCATGGCCCTGGCGGAGTTGGGGTCTGGCAAGTGCCGTCGTGCTGTGTCCTCACGTCGGGGAATGGGCAAGGGAGCTCTCTGCGGCCTCTTTTATAGGGGCTCTGATCCCAGTGATGAGGTCTCCGCCCTCATGACCTAATCACCTCCCAAAGCCTTCACTCCTAAAGCCATCACCTCAGGGCTCAGTATTTCATTATATGAATGGGGGGGGGGGCGGGGCATAAGCGTTCAGACTGCAGCACCTCCCATTCCTGCGCCTCTACAGTATCCGTGCCGTGTGAAGACATCGGCGGGCTCCCTCCAGCTTTCTCCAGTGTGAAGGATGTGCCAGAAAGGAGCCTCTGACCCTGAATCTCTCTCACTCAGGAGATGTCAGAGTCCGTGTTCCTTGGCCGACTCATGGGTACTTGCAACACAAGTGCTTAGATTCAGCTGGACTCAGTTGTGACATCCCAGAGTTGTGGTCCACTCGTGGGGAAGAGCAAGGAACTCACAGTGCCACTGCCCCATCCCTTTGATGTGGCCACTGTGTGCGCTTGCCCGGGGAGCCCACAGGCCGTCTGCTCTCTCTACACAGTCCCTACCAGCAGCACATGTGGCTGCGGCCTTGAAACCAGCACCGGCGCTCAGAGTTCCAAGAAACGCTCAGTTCCTGGCGCCCTGTGGCCTCTCCACATGCTCCCCAGGCACTCTCTAAGTGGGCTCTTTCTCTGGGCTCAGAGGGGCTTTGGACACAGAGGAACCACATGTCCAGAAACCTGGGCCATTTAAAGGTGTAATGTATGGACCTGTCAGCTGGAGAAGAGAGTTGGGGTGCCTGTTCCCACATGGAGCTTTGACACCATGCTCAGGATTGAGGATTATTATAACCTCCCCCAGTCTTGCTCCTTCCTGTAGCTCCCGAACGGCCACCTCAAGGGCAGCCCACAGCCACTGCTGCTGGTGTCTTCATATTTTCTTTCTTCTGAATCTGTGCTCTGCAACCTGGCCTCTGCTCCCCGCACTTACTGAAGTGTCTTGCTCCCCGCGAATGACCTCCTTTAAAAAAACTGCCATGTCTTTCCTCGGGCCTCACTTTCTTCCAAGGCTGTTGCTGTTGACACCCCACTGCCGTCATCCCTGCCCCCGTTCCTCAGGAAGCTCTCCCTAGAGGTCACCTGAGGCAGCCTGGCCTGGTTCCCTTAGCTCCTGGGCAGATCCTCCGGGTACCCTTGGCTGGACCTCTCCCCCGCACCCCGACAAGCAGATTCTGGGGCATGCGCGTGATGTCTTCGCTTTTCAGAGCAGTCACTACACGGGTGACGTCTAGATTGGAATCTCTAGCCCTGACTCCTTTCTGAGTCATAGTTGCCATCTAGATGTTTCAGCTTGGGGATCTCTTCAAATTCCCTGTGACCAACAGCGGCCTTATTTCCCCCACATCCTCACGCGAGTGTCTCTTAGGGGGGCATCTCTTTCAGTGATCTGATCTCATAGACTAGAGACAACTTTACACTTGCATGTCTTCCATCTCCTTGAAAGTGTCCCCAAGTTCTGCTTTACTTTCTGAAAAATCTAGATTTACCCCTAGTGTCTATGCTTGCCGCCTCTGGCAACAGTTTCCACTCTGGTGCCCCACTGCTGGGCTGAAGTACAATTTTTCCTCTCACCCTCTGCTCAGAAACCTTAAGTGGCTCCTTCTGGCCGATGATGGATGAAGACCAGGTTCTTCTGCTCGGATTCCAAAGCCCCGTGTAATCTGACCCCAACCTACCGCATCTAAGCGTGTTCCCCACACTCTCACTAGACGTCGTGGAACGTCTCTTCAAGGCACTGGCCTGGGTTCCAGGGGAATCAAAACACGAGGAAGGTAAGCCCCTTTCTCCAGGACCTTCACAGTGACATGGAAGGTTGGAGGTAGAGTGTGGCCAGGCACAAAAACTCCAATTATATAATTATAATGGTCACAGGCAGACTAAGTGCCATGGGGACCCAGAAAAGAGAGCCATCAGTGCAGACACATCCTCTCCTCGGGTAGTTACTTTTTGTCAACTTGAAACTTAACACTGTTTCTTGAGCCATTTTGTTAGCAACAGCTCCAAACAATTATTGTGAAACCGTATCAGATTGTTCCATATAATTTTCTGAGTAGAAAACACGTAACTACTTTCCCCCAAACAGGTCGATTTTTGAGGTAGGTTGAGAAAAGTGTGTCTCCTTTTCACTAATTGGGGGTGGGGGGGGGAGAGGGGAATGGGGGACAATTTGCCTGAATTTCTGTTTTAAAAGAGCTCCTTTAAAACTTCTTGTTATTGGTAAGTAATCCATTGAATGTTTATGTGAACATAAAGTTAAATATCCAGTTAGTGTGAAATGGTCTTCCTGGAGAGTTAGTTCTTTGTCAAATGCATAACAAAGGACTGGTTTCGGGTGAGGTGAGAGAGTGTGCCCTCTTTCTGTGAATCGCTCTAGTTCCAGCGCCCCCGCAGCTGCTTCCTATGTGATCCTCCACAGATAAATTTGGGGTGGAAACCTCTGTGAACTGAGGCTCCCATAGGAAGAGCTCACGTCAAGAGAATTCTGTTTCTGTGGAATTTCACAGCCCGCGCCCACGGTCTGGCATTCATGAGACGCTGTTGTGTTTGGACAAGGAGAAAAATTCTCTGTGAACTTGAAACTTTCATGATTCCTCCTTCTTTAACTTCCTCGTTGTATTAATGGCTGTCCACGGGTCCAAGACAAACCATTTTCCCATGCCTGCTGAGAGACTGTAGCTCGAGCATTTGATGTTTTATTGCCACGTTAGGAGGACCAGCTTCCTAATTTGCACTGTAAAATTCTAGAGGGTGAACACCTGGGCGTATATTTTCATTTGTGTGAAACTCACACTGTGAGCACACACAGCCTTTGTTACCTCTTTGAACTTTGAGATTTCAGGTGTATGCCCCTAGGGGTGGCTCCCCGCCTTTACGCTGGGTACAACCCTACTCCAGCCCCACCTGTACTTTTCCCCTTACCTGAACATCTGAGCCAAGGGAGAAAAAGCAAGCAAGCGTCACCCCCTCACCCCCCGCCCTACTGGCAGCCCCACCTTACAAACACACACACACTTATGCACGTGCATGTGAAGCATGCACTTGCCTGCAACCCCTCGCCCCTCAGCATACACACACATACTTAAGAGTTTGTAAAAGGCTCTCCTCAAACACACATTGGATATCCGCATGGAGAGTCCAGATATGGGAAGAGACTGTCCAAGGCCATACCTTGGGTAATTTCTGAATGTTCCTCTCCTTTCTCTTTGCACTTTGCCCTTCCTCCCCTCTCTCAGCCAAGGCATATTCCGTGAGGCCTTATTTCTCATGGCTCCTGTCTTTCCTTCCGTCACTGTCTTTTCTCCCTGGCAGAGCTCCAGCCTGAGGTATCCCTCATGTGGATGCTACTATGATCTGTTGTTTCCAGAGACCTGTGCGGGGATTATTCTGAGCCATCCACACTCTGCCCCTCCCTCTCATAACCAATGGCACTGGCAAATCCATTGGACCATCTGGGCAGGAGACAGCTAAGGCCTTGTAGGGAGCCAGCCCCGAGCCCATCATTACTTTATTCTAACCAATTGTGCTCACTGATCCTAGTAGGTCATTATTGGCTTGAGGAGGGACTGCTGTTGTAATATCAGATTCCATTGATCTAAAGATGATCTCTTCAGCCTAACACTCGGTGACCAGTTGAACCACTCTCTGAGAATATATATGAGCCATGTGACCCTACAGTCATGTCAGGTTTTATTTTTCGAGTTTAGGCAAGTCACTGTGCACAAAAAACGTTGGGAGAGTCTATGCACATTTGCAAGAAAAGTTTCAAGTCATTATTGCAGAAAGTCTGGGCCCTGGCCAATGGGATCAGATTTTAAAAGCATGTGCACCAATATGGAAAGAGAAGAGTGAAGAACCAAGGTTCATTTCCATGAGAAGAGATTTAGGGCAGCAGAAGCCTAAAATAAGCCTTGGCCTTAAAAGATGCAAAAGATGGTAAAAAGGACTTTTAAAACTATCTTCAGAAGAGAAAAAGTGAGAATGGGGGGTAACAAGTGCCCTGCTGGAGGAACCAAGCATGGGTTGGGCAGCCATTGGTGTGCATATCACAGAGGGAATTGAATGAGCAAAGGAGTTGGCTAGGTGACCCCTCCAGCCCTGAGGGTCAATGATTCTGTGCAACAGATGTTGATATTTTGTACAAAGTCCATAAATGTCCAAAGATGTAAACTAGTAAGATACTTCTAGAAACGGAAAGATTGGTTATTGAAGAGTTAGTAATTATTGCTTTTCCCCTAAAATGTTTAATGTAGCTTCCAAAAGTACCAAATTTGTTCCCAGGACAGAGTTTATTCTCCAGGAGGATCAGATTTGTTCAATCCTTAGCTGATAATACTCTGCACTTAAATAGCCCCTTTCATCTGTGGATCTCAAAGAATTTTATAAGCATTAATTAGTTCTCACATGTGACTTTGATTTATTTGCACAGTTGTGAAATGGAGAGTAAACAGTTTTTCATCCAGGGAAAGCCAAAATACTGAGATGGTGTCTCCTGGGTGTCTAACTGCTGGTGGATGAGACTCTGGTACTGATGCCCAAATGAATTCCAACCTTTTCCCACCATTTCTGTCAGATCTTCTTCTGACATTAAGCTATCAAATATGATGTGAAATTTGGGAGAAATTTCCAAACTTCTAATCAGTATATGGATTTGGGAATTGTTTATGCTTTCTGACTTTACAAAATGAGAGCTATCTTATCTTCTGTCACACACACAAAACCAGAGCTGTCTGGAAGGTTCTGGAACGGGATTGAACACCATATTGTTGCCTCACCACCCCCACCCCGGGTCCCACCTCCCCAGCCCCAGTTACCACTTAACACTGTTTAACGACTAATAGGGAATTCCTCTGGGGTCGGAGATGAAAGGGAAAGCTGACACATTACATCGTCCCACCCCCTACCGCTCTGACTTTGACACTGACATTTTAAGAGTAGAAATCTAAACATAACCGGCTGCCTTCATTTCCTCTCCATTCGTCCCCTCTTAACCCCCTGCGCTCCAGCTCCCACCCTCTCCCCCCTACTGAAGTCACTTTTTGAAAGTTTTCAATGACCTCCTCATGGCATTCCAGAAGGCATTTCCCGGTTCATTCCACTTGACCTCCCTGATACTTTTGCCCAGCCTATCCCCCTCAAAAGTCTCTCTTCCCTTGAAATTCCCATTTTCCTTTCACCTCTCTAGCAAGTTGTCTTTCTTGTCCAGAGGGCGTTCCACAAGGAATTCCATCAGTCTTTGTGGTCCTTGAGCTTCTCTGAGTCTCCTTGTGGGAGCAACTCTGCCATCCTTATCTCTAGCAGAGATGGCGCTGTCTCTCCCCACTCCCAGAGTGGAAAACCCAGAGAGCGCATCCATCCTTCTCTTCCTTTCATTTCCTCATCCACTGGCTCACCAAGTTTCTATTTTTCCTCTGAAGTAGCTTCTAGCACTCACTGCCATCTCAAGTTAGGCCCCTACCACCTTAAAGCATTTTCCCCAAAACTCTTTTGATCATGCACATTGTGAAAATATGTTCTGTGTGCTCCTCAATTTGTTAAAGTTTTTTTTAAAAAATTGAGATATAATTCCCTCTTCCAATTCTTGATTGTTGACCTACTATATACTGTATTAGTCTGTAGGGTTGCCACAGACTGGGGGGCTTAAAGAGAAATTTAGGGGCCGGCCTGGTGGCGCAGCGGTTAAATTCGCATGTTCCACTTCTTGGTGGCCCAGGGTTCGTCAGTTCAGATCCTGGGTGTGGACATGGCACTGCTTGGCAAAAGCCATGCTGTTGTAGGCTTCCCACGTATAAAAAAAAAAAAAAAAAAAAAGAACAGAAATTTATTTTCTCGCAGTTCTGGAGGCCAGAAATCCAAGATCAAGGTGACCTTCAGGTTGGTTTCTGGGTAAAGCTCTCTTCCTGGCTTGTAGATGGCCCCCTTCTCACTGTGTCCTCACATGGCCTCTGCTCTGTGCATGTGCAGAGACAGAGATGTGGTCGCCTCCTCTTTTTATAGGGACACCAGTGCTATCAAAATAAGGCCCCACTTATGAGCCTATTTGCCTTTTATTACCTCCTTAAGGCCCTGTCTCCAAATCCAGTCACGTTGGGGCTTAGAGCTTCAACATATGAATTTGTGGGGGTGGGGAGGGGCACAAGTCAGTCTGTAACATATTCATTTTCTATTAAACTAGTATCTTCATTTAAAATATATAAATATACACTCAAATAGATGATAATTTAAAAAATAAATACAAGTAAGAATTTCCATATTTTCTTCCCACATCCCAGTGGTTCTCCTTGAGCACATCTGGGAATACACACCCATCGTTCGAAGCCGTGGGCCTCGATGATGACAATGATGTCCTAACAGCTCTGTCCACTACCAGGCTTCTGATTCTTCTTACCCCCACCCCAGCACAACCTCTGTATTAACCTTTAGAAAACATCGGTTTCTTCTTCTCCCTTCTTCAGAAACCTTTGCTGCTCTGGGTTGCCCGGGAGAGGACAGGCCAACTGCCAGCTTGACTTTCAGGGCACTCCATGTTCCAATGTGACCTCTGCTTCAAGCCACTCTTCCTCCCCATGCCTCCCTCAGGACCCTCTTCCTCCTCCTCTGCAGGTTCTGAGCCTCTAACAGCCTCCTCGCCACCTTCCCTGCTCAATCCAACATGTTTATCTCTCCCTCCTTGAAGCTCTGCCCATCTTTGGGTACATGGTCACTTCCTGCTTGACTTACACTTTCATGGGCACCATCTTATCTCCTCAACTGGATTATGATCTCCAAGAGCTCATGGTCCAGGTTTCTTCTTCATTTCGTGTCCTCTGAGCACAGACTCTGGTCCTGTCCTCTGTTGTTGCAGTGCTTCCAGGTCCTCCTTCCAGGATGGCACAATTGACAGGGCTGCCTGAGCCTGCTAAGTGGTTGTGGTTGGGCAGAGACAACTGTGGAGGGCTTGTGAGCAGTGACACCATCTGCTTGCTGATCACATGTGTACACGTGGACTGAATGTGTTTGGGGCAGACAGCTTAACACCGCTAAGTTCCTAAACCTACTCCAGCTCAGCTTCTTGCAAATGGTATTTCGCAGAAGTTGGTAATATATTCTCCTAAATAGAAGAAAAGTTGAGTGCTTATTGAAAAGTATGCTTTTGACTGCCAACTTGGATCACCTTAAATTAATGTTGACGAATGTGAGATTTATTAGCAAAGCATCCATCTCTTTAGTGCCCGATGGGGCTCAGGACATGCACATAAATCATTCAAATGACAATTTTCTGGGATGAGTGCTTGGTGCTTACCAACCACAAATCAGTGCACTTATTCACAGATGGCAGAGCTGGGATGCCGAGAATGACTTGAGATGATGGACACTCAGGAACAGAATGACTCTGAAACATCGAAAAGGCAGCAAGCCTGGAGCTGTTTGCAAATCTTCTTGAGTTCCCCTTTAAAACTCACCAGCAAATGCTGACCTGGGAATTTCAAAACAGTAGACTGAAATGAAGATGCCATCTCACCTCCTGGACTTGAACTTTATGGCCCTGCAATGGAGCCATCCTACTCCGAGGTGCGTCCACACTGTAACTGGAACGAATGGCCTTCGAGAGCTGATAGCTGAAACCCATTCTTCTTTGTGAAATGAATATCTGCAGCCTGCACAATCTTGGTCCACTTTAGAAGGGGACTGTCCAAAAAAAATTGAATTGTTTAATATTTAAACTACATATTTTCCCCTTATTTTCATGGTAAACTTGGCAGACTCAGTGAATGTCATAATCGTGTTCAGAGTCCAAAAGTCATTTCATAGTATTTAATTCAAGTATAAAAGATTCAGTGTCCTGATCCAAGGTTATCTTGCCAACTTCTTTGGATGTTATGCCGTGGCCAAGGATACTACTTGGTACTGTGGGTGACACCCACAGAATTTGCACAGACCATAAAGCTAAACATCAGGTGATTTTTTCAGATTAAAGTGTAATTGCAGCTCTCCTATTGGGGTTAGTTATTGAATTTTCTCTCTGTTTCTTCATACTTTTTCACAGCAGCTAATTGTGTCTCTCACCCTGAAAGCAAAGAGCTGAGTCAGAGAGAGTGACAGCCTTGGGAAAAGGCCGGTGTGATCCACAGAAATCTCTGCTAGTAGAACATTTCTTTGCCATTTTTGCTCCTTTTATTTTCACAGGAGACCTGCAGAGAAAGAAAGGAAAGAGGAAGGATGAGGAGGGGGAGAGGGAGAGGGATAAAGAGAAAAAGAAAAGAAAGAAAAAGAATGAAAGGAAGGAAGGAGAAAGAAAGAAGGAGGAAAGGAAGGAAGGAAGGAAGGAAGGAAGAGAAGGAAAGAAAGTCTCCCACTGTCCCATCAATTTCAGAATGAAGCCTCTCTGAGCAGAGTTTAGCTCAGGACACGGCTTTCCCTTCCAGCCTCCACCTTCCACTGTGGCTATTGGCAAGGGCCGCTGGGACCATTAGAGATGGCACCAGGGGAGGGACGCGAGCGCTGGCCTTCTTGTTTCTCCTGGACTTCTGCGGAGCCCTGTGGGGGGAACACCATGTCAGTTGCCAAGTGAAGCATTTTCACAGCCTGAGTCACACAGACAGAGCTTTACTTTGTGGACACGAAACAGGCAAATCAAGAACAGAATGCCAACGCTGGAAGGCCAGAAAATGATCATAAAGTGCCATTCTATACACTCCAGATAATTCTGAACACCATTATTCTGTGGTTGTTTGGTGTGAGGGGAATGCAAACTTGTGACGCGTTGACTAGTATGAGCCCCTCCTCACTGTTTTCTTTAAACCCTGCTTTGAAGCATAATGGTGCAAAGCAGTACAAAGTGCGGAAAGTCTGTGTTCATCATTGGGGTTTAATTAAAACACTGAGCCTTGCAGAAACTTGTGGTTTAGAGTAATGGAAAACTTAGGGGATCAGAAACAGGGACTGATCCTGGGAAGAAAGGGCAAACTTCCTCTCAAGCATTGGCTTTCTTGCCTTCCTTTTCCTCCCAGACTGGTGGTTGACTCCTTCTTAAACATATGAATTGTCATTTTTCTATGAAAGAGTTAATCAATTTTTTTGAGTGCTAAGATTAACGATTTTTTTCTGTTATTTTTTTATTGAGGTTATGATAGTTTACAACCTTGTGAGATTTCAGGTGTACACTATTATTTGTCAGTCATATTATAGGTGCGCCCCTTCACCCTTTGTGCCCACCTCCATCCCCCTTCCCCTGGTAACCACTAATCCGTTCTCTTTGTCTATGTGTTTGTTTATCTTCCACATATGAATGGAGGCATACAGGGTTTGTCTTTCCCTATCTGGCTTTTTTTGCTTATCATAATACCCTCAAGGTCCGTCCATGTTGCTGTGAATGGGACGATTTAATCCTTTTTTCTGGCTAAGTAGTATTCCATTGTATACATATACCACATCTTCTTTACCCAGTCATCAGTCAGTGGGCACTTAGGTTGCTTCCATGTCTTGGTTACTGTGAATAATGCTGCAGTGAACATGGGGGTGCATGGGTCTCTTTGAATTGCTGACTTCAAGTTCTTTGGATAGATACCCAGTAGGGGGATGGCTGGGTCATATGGTAGTTCTATTTTTAATCTTTTGAGAAATGTCCATACTGTTTTTCATGGTGTCTGCACCAGTTTGCATTCCCACCAGCAGTGTGTGAGGGTTCCTTTTTCTCCACAACCTCTCCAACATTTGCTATTTTTTGTTTTGGTTATTTTAGCCATTCTAATGTGTGTAAGGTGATATCTTAGGGTAGTTTCGATTTGCATTTCCATGATGATCAGTGATGATGAGCATCTTTTAATGTGTCCACTGGCCATCCAAATATCTTCTTTAGAGAAATGTCTGTTCATATCCACTGCCCGTTATTTGATTGGGTTGTTTGATTTTTTTCTTTTTGAGTTGTGTGAGTTCTTTATATATTATGGAGATTAACCCTTTGTTGGATATATGATTTGTAAATACTTTTTCCCAGTTGGTGAGTTGTGTTTTTGTTTCAATCCTGTTTTCCGTTGCCTTGTAAAAGCTCTTTAGTCTGATAAAGTCCCATTTGTTTATTCTTTCTATTGTTTCCCTTGTCTGAGAAGACATGGTGTCCGAAAAGATCCTTTTAAGACTGATGTCAAAGAGTGTACTGCCTATATTTTCTTCTAGAAGACTTATGGTTTCAGATCTTACCTTTAAGTCTTGGATCCATTTTGAGTTTATTTTTGTGAATGGCGTAATATAATGGTCTATTTTCATTCTTTTACATGTGGCTGTCTAGTTTTCCCAACACCATTTGTTGAAGAGACTTTCTTTTCTCCATTGTATGTTCTCAGCTCCTTTGTCGAAGATTAGCTGTCCATAGATGTGTGGTTTTGTTTCTGGGCTTTCAATTCTGTTCCATTGATCTGTGTGCCTGTTTTTGTACCAGTACGATGCTGTTTTGATTACTGTAGATTTGTAGTATATTTTGAAGTCAGGGATTGTGATGTCCTCAGCTTTCTTCTCGTTTCTC
Organism: Equus quagga; assembly: GCF_021613505.1. Lineage (NCBI taxonomy): Eukaryota > Metazoa > Chordata > Mammalia > Perissodactyla > Equidae > Equus > Equus quagga. The sequence goes on along the minus strand of NC_060274.1, from coordinate 12,560,956 downwards.
GGATATTGCCTTACCAATTTGGAGTCTTTTGTTGCCCCACATGAATTTTAGGATTCTTTTTTCTATTTCTGTGAAGAATGTCATTGGGATTCCGATTGGGATTGCATTGAATCTATAGATTGCTTTAGGTAGTATAGACGTTTTAACTATGTTTATTCTTCCAATCCATGTGCATGGAATGTCTTTCTATCTGTATGTCGTCATCAGTTTCTTTCAGGAAAGTCTTGTAGTTTTCATTGTATAGGTCTTTCACTTCCTTGGTTAAATTTGTTCCAAGATATTTTATTCTTTTTGTTGCAATTGTGAACGGGATTGTGTTCTTGAGTTCTCTTTCTGTTAGTTTGTTGTTAGAGTCTAGAAATGCTACTGATTTATGTAAGTTGATTTTGTATCCTGCAACTTTGCTGTAATTGTTGGTTACTTCTCATAGCTTTCTGATAAATCATTTAGGATTTTCTATATATAAGATCAAGTATTCTGCAAACAGTGAGAGTTTTACTTCTTTCTTGCCTATTCGGATTCCTTTTATTTCTTTTTCCTGCCTACTTGCTCTGGCCAAAACCTCCAGTACTATGTCAAATAAGAGTGGTGAGAGTGGGCACCTTTGTCTTATTCCTGTTCTGAGAGGGATGGCTTTCAGTTTTTGCCCATTGAGTATGATGTTGGCTATGGGTTTGTCATATATGGCCTTTATTATGTTGAGGTACTTTCCTTCTATACCCATTTTATTGAGAGTTTTTACCATAAATGGATGTTGGATCTTGTCGAATGCTTTCTCTGCATCTGTTGAGATGATCGTGTGGTTTTTGTTTCTCATTTTGTTGATGTGGTGTATCACGTTGATTGACTTGCAGATGTTGAACCATCCCTGTGTCCCTGGTATAAAGCCCACTTGGTCATGGTGTATGATCTTTTAAATGTATTGCTGTATTCAGTTTGCCAGTATTTTGTTGAGGATTTTTGCGTCCATGTTCATCAGTGATATTGGCTGTAGTTTTCCTTCTTTGTGTTGTCCTTGTCTAGGTTTGGGATCAGGGTGATGTTGGCCTCGTAGAATGTGTTAGGAAGTGCTCCATCTTCCTCAATTTTCTGGAATAGTTTGAGAAGGATAGGTATTAATTCTTCTTTGAACGTTTGGTAGAATTCTCCAGAGAAGACATCTGGTCCTGCGCTTTTACTTTTGGGGAGATTTTTGATTATTGTTTCAATCTCTTTACTTGTGATTGATCTATTCAGATTCTGTATTTCTTCTTGATTCAGTTTTGGGATGTTTTAAGAGTCTAAGAATTTATCCTTTTCTTCTGGATTGTCCAGTTTGTTGGCATGTAGTTTTTTGTAGCATTCTCTTATAATCTTTTGTATTTCTGTGGTATCCATTGTGATTTCCCTCTTTCATTTCTGATTTTATTTATTTGAGTCTTCTCTTTTTTTCTTAGTGAGCCTGGCTAAGTGTTTATCAATATTGTTTATTTTCTCAAAGAACCAGCTCTTTGTTTCATTGATCCTTTCTACTGTCTTTTTTGTTTCAATTTCATTTATTTCTGCTCTAATTTTTATTATTTCCCTCCTTCTACTGACTTTGGGCCTTGTTTATTCTTCTTTTTCTAATTCTGTTAGGTGTAGTTTGAAATTTCTTATTTGGTATTTTTCTTGTTTATTGAAGTGAACCTGTATTGCAATGAATTTCCCTCTTAGGACTGCTTTTGCTGCATCCCAAATGAGTTGGTATGGTGTGTTCCCATTTTCATTTGTCCCCAGATAATATTTGATTTCTCCTTTGATTTCTTCAATGATCCATTGACCGTTCAGTAGCATGCTGTTTAATATCCACATCTTTGCCCCTTTCCCAGCTTTATTCTTGTAACTGATTTCTAGTTTCATAGTATTATGGTTGGAAAAGATGCTTGATATTATTTCAATCCTCTTAAATTTGTTGAGGCTTGCTTTGTTTCCCAACTGTGGTCTATCCTTGAGAATGTTCCATGTGCACTTGAGAAGAATGTGTAACCTACCATTTTTGGATGGAGTGTTCTGTATATATCTATTAAGTCTGTCTGGTCTAGTTTTTCATCTAATTGTACAATTTCCATGTTGACTTTTTGTCTGGATGATCTATCCATTGCTGTTTGTGGGGTGTTGAGGTCCCCTACTATTATTGTATTGTTGTTGATGTTTCCTTTTAGTTTTGTTAATAGCTGCTTTACATACTTTGGTGCTCCTGTGTTGGATGCATATATATTTATAAGTGTTATATCTTCTTGGTGGAGTGTCCCTTTTATCATTATAAAATGTCCCTCTTTGTCCCTCTTTATCTGTTTTGCCTTGAAGTCTACTTTGTCTGATATAAGTATGGCGACACCTGCTTTCTTATGTTCACTATTAGCTTGGAGTATCGTCTTCCATCCCTTCACTCTGAGTCCGTGTTTGTCTTTGGGGCTGAGGTGTGTTTCCTGGAAGCAGCATATTGTGGGGTCTTGTTTTTTAATCCATCCTGCCACTCTGTGTCTTTTGATTGGAGAATTCAACCCAGTTACATGTAGAGTGATTATTTAAGTGTGGGGGCCTAATGCTGCCATTTTATTGCTCGTTTTCCAGTTTTCCTGAATTTCCTTTGTTTCTCATCCCATGAATTTCGGACTACCAGTTCAGTTAGGTATTTTTCTATGTTGGTTTTCTTAATTTTCTTCTTATTTGTAATTTGTTTCTCTGCTCTAATTATTTGTTTAGTGGTTACCATGTGGTTTGTATAAAACATCTCATAGATAAGATAGTCCAATTTCTGATAGCCTCTTGTTTCCTTAGACTAAGCTGGTGCCATCCCTCTCCTCTTCCCCTTCTAAATTGTTAATGTCACATCTTTTTTTCTTCTTGTGTTGTGAGTTTGTGGTTAAAATGGCAAGATTATATTCATTCTTGATGTTTCCCTTCCCTTTATCTTTAATGTTACACTTAACCATTTGCTAACCTGTTCTGATGGACAGCTGCAATTTTCTGATTTTCTCTTTCTGCTTATACCCTTGCTCTGGGTTTTGTAACTGCTTTCCTTTCTTTTTTTCTTTTTCAGGTATGAGGGCCTTCCTGAGCATTTCTTGTAGGGAGGTGGTGTCTTGTGGTGATGAATTCCCTTAACTTTTGTTTATCTGGGAAAGTTTGTATTTCTCCATCATATTTGAAGGATATTTCCACTGGATCGAGTATTCTTGGCTGAAAATTTTTGTCTTTCAGAATTTTGAATATATCATTCTGCTCTCTCCTAGCCTGTAAGGTTTCTGCTGATAAATCTGGTGACAGCCTGATAGGGGTTCCTTTGTAGATTATTTTCTTATGCCTTCCTGCCTTTGATATTTTCTCTTTGTCATTGACTTTTGCATAGTGAAGCTTGCAACCTTGGGGTTGGCCTTTTTGCATTGATAAAGTTTGGAGATCTATTGGCTTCTGTCACATGGATTTCCAGCTCCCTCCCCAGGTTTGGGAAGTTCTCAGCTATTATTTCTTTGAACAAGCTTTCTGCTCCATTCTCTTTCTTTTCTCCCTCTTGAATACCTATAATCCTTATGTTGCATTTCCTAATTGAGTCAGATATTTCTCAGAGAGTTTATTCCTTTCTTTTTAGTCTTAGTTCTCTCTCCTCCTCTATATGAAGCATTTCTGTATTCCTATGCTCCAGACTGCTAATTCTGTCCTCCATATTATCACCCATACTCTTCAGGGAGTCCAGATTTTTCTTAATCTCCTCCATTGTGTTTTTCATCTCCAACATTTCTGATCGGTTCTTTTTTATAGTATCAAGCTCTTTTGTGATCTAGCTCCTAAACTCATTGAGTTGTATATCTGCATTCTCTTTTAACTAATTGAGTTTTTTAATGATAGATATTTTGAATTCTTTGTCATTTAGGTTATAGGTTTCCATGTCTTCAGGATTGTTTTCTGGATACTTGTCATTTTCCTTCTGTTCTGGAGATTTAATATATTTTTTCATACTGCTTGATGGTGTGGATTTGTGCCTCCGCATAGAGATGGCGTTTGGTTACTGCTTCCACTTGCTGCCATGGCAGGGGGTGGGGGGGAGGGAGGGGCACAGCTGTGGAATCTGCGCTGACCAGGATCCCTGTCAGCTGTTCCTGACCAAGCCTGGGCCACTCCTTAAAATCTCAGTGGCCCTGTGGGGTCTCCCGTATACTGTGGGACCAATCACATGGGGACTTCGGGTTGCTGCTTCTGCTCCCACAGACCTGCCTAGACATGCTTCCTCCTTAGGGACTGCAACAGTGTTATGGGCTTTTGTGGCAGCTGGGAGCTGATTTGCCCAGATTCACAGCTCTGCCACCATCCAGTCCTGCTGGATCTCACTTTCCCCCTCAGTGCCACAGCAGAGCTATGGGTGTTTAACGCAGATGGCGGGTAGCTCACCCAGCCATGCCACTTCTGCTCTTAGGTCGCCTAGCCTTTGTGCATGATGGGTGGGGCCTCTCCACTAGGACCAAGCAGAGACTCTCCCTGCAACTGCTGTGGGACTGTGGATTTTCTCACTGGTCCACAGGGCAATCATGGGGGGCTTAGGGCTGAAGTCACCTGTTTCCACAGTTGCACTGACGTGCACGCCCACCCTCAGGGCCGTGGCGGTGCTATGAGCGTGTTAGTCAGGAGAGAGACACTCGCAGGTACTAGGCTGTTTAGGGGCTGGAAAGTTCTCACCTATCTCCCCTCCACCCCAGGGGTAGTCCATCTGCCTTCCAATGTATAGCAGTGCAGGTCTCTCAGGTGTGCTGAGGTGCTATGTGAGTATCCTCCATTGATCAATGAATGTCCATTTAGTTGTTGTTCAAAGGCGGAGAGACAAAGAAACCCGCTCACTCCACCATGTTGCTGATGTCAAGAGTTAATCAATTTTATAATTGCAAGTATTTAGTATTTACTTATACGGAGACATTTCCAAATGTTCATCTTATTTCACATTCCTTTATATTTGATTAATTTCTAAACATATGGTTATCAGGCAACTACTATGTGCAAAGCAAATGTGGGGTGCTAGGGGTACAATTGTGAACAAAACTAGACTGGCCTGGCTCCTTTCCACATGGAGCTTCTTGAATCTTTGTGGTAGCCCTTGGTCTTCCCATCATGTTAAGAGCAGGGCATTTAGCTCGGTCTCGAGAAGTCAACTTGACTTCCACGGTGTCAATTGGTTAAGAAAAATAAATGATTTTGAGTACAGCACTTGTCAGCATACAATTATATGTAATTGAATCTGTACCTCTAATAGTGATGATATAGCAGTGTTATTCAAAGCATGATATGCACATGTTACTCCCACACGTTGAACTTCATTTCAACAACTCTGTAAATCAGTCAGCGTAACTTTTCATGCATGTTGTTGGGATGCAGGTCTTGGCTGAGCTAAGGCACTTTAGAACAGGCTTTCTCAGCACACAGGTTCTGCATCCAGATCTCCTGGGTGTGTTTGTAAAAATTCAGACTCTTTAGCCTCACTCCAGAGCGGCAGAATTAGCATCTCAGGAGTTGAGGTCAGAAGTAAGCATTCCTAAGAGGCACTGGCCCAGTCATTTTTGTGCAAAGGAAAATATAAGAACATTATTTTCAGGGCATTCGTGTCAAAATCAGCACAAAAGCAATCAATCAATTGGTCAAACCAAACAAACCAATCCAGTGTTTGGAGGGCACTGATATCAGGCAGTTCTTCATGATAAGTTTCATTTGGCATCACATAGCCCCTCCCTCCAAAAGCGATAATGATATGGTATCACTTATGTTCAGCTGGCTGTGCCAAAGACCTTAGTCATTTGATTTCTCACTTTCATCATCTGCAAAGTGAGGGGTTGAACTTAGTGATCTTTAAGCACTTTTTTTAATGCTTTTTAGTGAGGAATATTGGCCCTGATCTAATAATATTGCTAATCTTCTTCTTTTTTTCTCTCTCTCCAAAGCCCCAGTATGTAGTTGTACATCCTAATTCTAGGTCCTTCTAGATCTTCTATGTGGGATGCCACCACAGCATGGCTTCATGAGCACTGTGGAGATCCACGCCCAGGATCCAACTGGCAAACCCTGTGGTGCCCACGTGGAGCTCGAGAACTTAATCACTAAGCCACCGGCCAACCCCTGAACAGATTTTTAATTAAGGTTTAGAAACGAGTCACCATTAAAAATATGCAAACTTTAGGGACCTGCGCAGTGGTGCAGCGGTTAAGTTTGCATGTTCCACTTCGGCAGCCTGGGGTTCGCCAGTTTGGATCCCGTGTGCAGACTTGGCAACGCTTGGCAAGCCATGCTGTGGTAGGCACCCCACATATAAAGTAGAGGAAGATGGGCACAGATGTTAGCTCAGGGCCAGTCTTCCTCAGCAAAAAGAGGAAGATTGGCAGCAGTTAGCTCAGGGCTAATCTTCCTTAAAAAAAAAATGCAAAATTTATTTTCCCCAGAGAAGACACCAACAGCCTCTGCCCTTGTTTTGCATGAAGAGGCATGAGTGAGTGTTGAAGGCTCCCTCCTCATCCTCAGATGTGAGATGGGTGGGCGTTCTTTGCCCTTCCCCTCCTCACGTTTAGAAAGGATCTGTCTGGACTGCTGTGGGCATTCCCTCATCATGGAGAACCTCATCTGTGGTGATTAAAACAACTCAGAAAATTGTTTTCACTTTATTGTTTGCATAAAGTAACACCCAAAGAATTTGCAGTGCAAGTTTCATGGTGAGCTAAACCGCACGTGTGGCTCTGAGAGGAGGGAAATTCTCCTGTCCAGCGGGGCAGCTAGAGGCATTTTTCCCAGAAGGTCGGCAGAAATGTGAACTAATAATTACTTCATAAGACAAACTGTTTTGTCTGTGAGGAAGAGAGACCTCGCCTGGAACAGACGCAGCTTTCAGCCTCCCTGGGCCTGGAAACACGGTGCAGGCAGCACAAGAGCCTACTTATGGCGCTCTGTGGTGCCCATTATTACACATGTTTCCTGTTTCTGATTCAGACCTTTCAGTCAATTTCCTGTGAAATGGAAATCCTGACTGCTCTTTTCTGGTGCATTCTTATTACGTGGTAAATGGCTAATTTCCTATAATTGAGGAAGCTTTTCCCAGAGAGACTAAAACTTGACTGCTGGAGAAAGTATAAAACCATATGTGGGGGAGATATATTGGTGTTTAAGGAAGGGTTGCATGTGATTTTTATGAATGCGTCACACTTCCACAGAGAAATTCAGGGACTCCAACACAGCACCAGGCAGTGCAATTTTAAAAAGCTGGTACAGCCAGTTTATTTTTATATTGAAAAACCACCTCTTTCAAAACCCTTGAGAATTCTCAAAATTCCATATATATAATAAATTACATGTAATACCAATTGTAATTTGGAAAATTTGATATTTAAACGCTAATGATGTGAACGTTTTTTTAAAATGTGAACCTGCCAGAGGCAGGGCAATGCCTTAAAAATAACACATATGACTCTTCACAGCAACCCCATGAGGTAGGACTATCCCCACTGGTCCCATGGGGAAACTGAGGCCAGAGGAAAATGAAATAGTTTGCCCAAAGTCAGATAGCTAGAAAGGAGTGGAAGCAGTTGCCCTCAACTCCACTTGACTCCAGAGCTCGTGATCTTAATGAACCTCTGTTGTATAGCCTCCCGGGAAATGACACAAACATTTGCTTTAGTTAGTGATTGACTGTGCAAGTGTGACAGCTTTCACGTAGCAGAATCCATGTATTTATTTTGACTAGCACTCTTTTTTCCCAGTTTTACTGAGCAATAATTGATATGCATAACTATAAGTTTAAGGCAGACAGCATGGTGGTTTGATTTGCATATATTGTGAAATGATTACAGCAATAGGTGCAGCCAACACCCATCTTCTCACATAGATACAATACAAAGAAAAGAATGAGGGAAAGAAAAATTCTCCTTGTGATGAGAACTCTTAGGATTTACTCTCTTACCAACTTTCCTGTCTGTCATACAGCAGCGTTAGCTGTAGTCATCACGGTGTGCATTACATCCCTTCTACTTATTTATCTTACAACTGGAAGTTTGTGCCTTTTGACAACCTTCCTCCAATTTCCCCTGCCTCTAGTAACCTCAAGTCTGATCTCTTTTTCTATGAGTTTGTTTTTTCTTTTTTTAGATTCCCCATATAAGTGAGGTCATACAGTGTCGGTCTTTCTCTGACTCGTTTTACGTAGCATAATGCCTGCAAGGTCCATCCATGTTGTTGCAAATGGCAGGATTTCCTTGTTTTTTTATGGCTGAATAATATTCCATTGTATATATATACCACAACTTCCTTATCCATTCATCTATTGATAGACACTTAGGTTGTTTCCTTGTCTTGGCTGTTGTAAATAATGGTGATTGACTAGTACTTTTTTGGTACCATATGCAAATGATCCTCTATTTCCCTAGCAAGGATGTGACTGAAGAAGCTAAATGCAGCCTGTTTGCTTGTCCTCTTCTTATCTGGAATGTTCTCTTCTCCTAATGTCTAATTTCCTTGTCACTGTCTTTCTACAACCAGTGAATCAACAACCCCATTTGTCCCTTTCATTGAAATAATGTCTGTATATTTTTGGAGTAATCAGAAGACAAAGATGTGTGAAGTAAGAAAATATGAAGAATATATTTTGATGGAGATTGTATTGCAGAATTAAGCTTTGAAATGCAACATAATTTCCTGTTTTTCCTTTGATTTAGGCTCTGATGTAAGGTGACTTTTTACAAAGTATCCCCATGTCCTTTCTGATCGCAGCTCCAGCACACCACTAGAGCATCAAGCCCTGCTGTGGCCATCTGAGGGCCACCAGGATGATGGAGAAGGGATGACCCAATCCCCCGGCTGGGCTTGCGTGTTTTCCTCTTGGATGAAAGGATGCTAAGTATTAGGTTTGGCTGCCCCGCACCCCCACCAAGGCCCTGAAATGGTCTGGGGTGGGATCAGTCTCATACTCACCATACTCTGGGCTGGAACTTGCTCTAAGATGGGAACCGTGTCTTTATATTTCCAGAGACTTGTGCCGTGCCTGGCTCAGAGTACACACCTATTGGCTGATGAATAAGGAATAAATGAATGTGTGCCGTTTAAGCAAATGGAAGATGCAATGGCTTCTGGCTCTCAATATCACACTATTTTTATGGAAATGTTGCAGTAGAAGAATGTTTCAGCTCACAGGTTGGGAACCCCTGAGCCAGACTTTCAAACAAAGCCTCAATACAAGAATTGGAAACTTAGAAGATTTCCAAGAAAAAGTTCTCTGCTAGATAAACTGACAATGTTGCTTCAATAGGAGTCTTTCTTGTGTTTCTCCCCTTACCAAATTCTTGGTGCTTTAAGCTGGCCCTAAATCTGTAGCCTTTGCTCTAAAATTTGGAGCCCCCAAAAGAGCTATGCTATGGTATGTGCCAAATTAAGTAAACTGCAATACGTAAATATGAATATAAATGCCTGCACATAAATATCAAAGTTTATTGGGCAACTTGTAACAACTTCAACAAATGGTGTATGACAGTAAACATATGGTAATGACATTGAAGCCATTTTTTTGTTTGAAAAGAAAATTACTGTTTTCTATAGATAATAGCACACACATAATAGCATACCCCATCAGGCAGCCTTTCCCATTTTGCTTTCCTTTCAAACAGATGAGTGATGAGATGGATCTTGGCACACTGGACATTGTCTATATTGCAATAAACATTCATGAAAACAGCAAGGCCCCTGAGGCATTTTAAGAGCACCCACAGCACTGTCCCTCTCAGTGGCCCCAATGATCTTTTCTGGGTCTTGCACATGGTGCCTGGAGAGATCTGACAGAGGTGTGGCCCATTAGGGGATTTTCCAGAGCCAGCTCTGACTCTTAGATTATATTCCATTGATGTCTAGATCCAAGATCTTTCCTCTCCATGGAGGAATTCTGAAAGTATATGCTCTCAGCCCAGCCTTACTGTGTCATTCTAGAAGAAAATTCAACCTGATTTGCATGGTATTGTAACATGGAGATGAAATTTCCCCACTTGCCTTAACTACTGGTGGAAACTCCTACAGCCAGCAACGAACTTTGCTTGTTCCCTTCCTGTGACCCTTATCAGTCTGTCTGGTAAGATACATAGTTGTGCGCATCTTATCACATCTTAGACTGCTTTCATATTTACTGGTTCTTTATGTAAATGTTTTCTTCAGCCCTTGCTTTGAAGGTCAGGAGACTTGGATTTGAATGCTGGCTTCACTACTACTAGCCGTGAAAAGTTGGACAAGTTATTTCTTCTCCCTTAGCTTTAGTTGTCGCAGCTGCAAAATAGGGAGAATAACGTTTCTGCCTCCATGGGTTGATTGAAGATAAATGAGACACCACTTGTGACATGCTCAGCATGATGGCTGGCTCATCGTAACAACCGAGAAGTGTCATCTGTCATTAGTCATGATACTCTTGGTAGAACCAAGATTTCACCCTAGATCTTTCCTCCTCAGGGAGGAACTCTGAGTGTCTGCTCTCAGCCCAACTCTAATTGTACTGCTGAAGCCCAAGCTCCCTCTCCCAGGGCCGCAGATGCTTCAGGTCTGCAGCCTTGCCACAGCGTCACTCTGCTCTGCTACTTTTCCATGTCACGGAGTCAGTGCAATGTGCCGATAGATTTGTATAATGAAGACTTGAGTCCCTTGAATGACTCAAGTTCTTGTATTAGGAAGATTAAGCTAACCTCAGGCTGTTCCTAACCTCTCTTCCCCATTCTCTCTTCCCCATCCTCAGCCCCTCAGGAGGTCCAGATGGAAAAATGTGTTATTGTCCATCCAACAACAAATATTTCTGAGCGATGACTTCGCTCAAGATACCACGCTGAGCCCATGGCATTTAAACAGGAGAGTGAGGCACAGTCTTTGCCTTTCAGGACCCTACGGTCCATGTTGCCAAGATGGGGTGCAGTGTTAAAAGGCAGCTGACAACACTGGAGGGTTCTAAGTGTTAACAGGGTGGTGCAAAGGAAAATAGGGTTGAAGGAAAGGAAAGGAAAGATCAATGTAGCTGGAAGAGTCGGGTCTGGGGCTGATGGCCCTTGGCTTCAAGCAAGACCCTGAAGAGGAATTTGCTGTCTTGGTGTTCTCCATGTTGGAGAAAAGAATACTTCCTTTGTTGATTGACTCTAGTAGGGATTAAAGAAGATTTATACCAAATTGAAACAAGCAAAATCTGGAAGTGAGCTCAAGAAGGTGCAGTGATTTATGAATCTCACCTTGAGATCTTCATTTTAAAGATGATCAGCATGAGCAGGCCTTGCCTGAAGGCAAATATTAACTAGTCTAATTATTGGACCTAAAAAGCAATTCCAGTCTTGATGATGTTTGTATCCTATTTTACACAAAGACTAGATGCACTAAATCTATAGCTCTTTCTTTCGACATCAAGAGTCTGCGTAAAAATGTTGGCTTTAATAATATTTTTATTAAAATTACATAAACACAGAAAAATTCACTGGTCATAAAGTACAGCTTTGTGCATTTACTCCAGTGGACACACCTGTGTAACCACGGTTCAGTTCAAGAAAGAGAACATTTCTCTCCCATGCTCCCTCATAGTCATCAAAGGTAACCACTTTCCTGACTCCTACAGCATCGATTGCTTTCACCTGTTTTTGAACTTTATGTAAATAGAACCACCCAGTACCTATCATTTTACGTCCAGTTTCTTCCTCCCAACATCACATCTGTAAGATTCACATGGGAGTTGATTCACTTGCTGTGCTGTATCGTATTCCATAATATGAGTACAGCACATTTTGTTTATCCATTCTACTGTTGAGGGACATTTGAGTTGTTCCTTCTTTGGGCTATTATAAGTAATGATGCTATAAACATTCTTATACCTACACTGTGCACATTTAGGTGCATTTTTATTTGTTATATACCCTGGAGTAGAATGACTGGATCATAGAGTATGCATCTATTCCATTTTCGTAGTTATCATCAAAAAGCTTTTCCAAAGTGATTGCATGAATTCACATTCCCACCAGCAATTTATGAGACTTACACACATCCTTGTCGACACTTGAGATTATCGTCTTTTAGTTTTAGCCATTTGGAAGGTAGGTAGTAGGGTCTCTTGGTGGTCTTAGTTTTTATTTCCCTGATGGTGGAGGTCGAGCATCTTTTTGCATGTGTATCAGCTATTTGGATATCTTCTTTTGGATAATAACTGTTCCAATTTTTTGCCCATTTTTTAATTGCAGTGACTGATTTTTCATTAATTGAATTGTCAGAGTTCTATACATATTCTGCATGTATATGGATTTGCCAGAACTTCATAGAGTCTAGTTATTGCAGATGTCTTCTCTCTGGCAGTCTTGGCAGCTTAGTGGTTGGCGAAGGCCTAAAGGGAAAAGGAAGATGAATTTTGGGCTCCCTTCTCCAAAATTCCTTTTTCTCAGGGATTTTGGTCCAAGACCTTGGTGTCTGGGTGGCCTTTTAATGACTCCCAAACATGTGAGTGTGTGTGTGCCTAATATTTTATGCAGATTTCCTCCTAGTTTTTTGCATCAGAAGGGTTGTCCTAATATAAGCTTTTCCTCCATCTCCAGAAGCATAAGGTTAAGAACAAGACTGGTCATTTTGGGCATTTCAAAGGAAAACTGTAGCATGGAGAAGCATGTGTGAAATCCTAAGGGCAATCACCTCAACATTTCACACACACACACACACCTTTCCTGGGCTTGGGCTGAGGTGGGGTGGAGCTGGGACAAGGAAAGGATGAGAAAAGTTTAGCCAGTTGCTGTGCAGGGTTCTGCTCTCTGACCCTCGGGCCTCTCCCCAGGAGAGGGAGTTAAAATAAATTAGAGAAAAGTTTGGGGGTCCCAAAACAGTGTCTTTATACCCCAAGACTTTGGGCCTCTTGAGAAGCCCCCATCCAATGGAACAGCGAATTAAAAAAAAAACGCCAGTGCTAGACTGAGAGCCAGCGAACAGCTCTCAGGTCCTGTGTACCCAAGGGCCCCAGCACCATGGGAGAGGGCCTTCCAAAACCTGCCTACTCCCCAAAGCAAGGCACACAGCTAGGCTGAAAATGGGCCAGCAGACTGGAGGCAGCCTCCGGGTTGAGATAAGGAGGGCACAGCCTATGGGAGTCCTATTGATGGGAGCCCATGGCCTGCCTGGTGGTAGCAGCATTTGCTATAAACACCTAGGTTGATGCCCAAGTCCAGGCAAGATGGACTCAGGGAGGCCTGGGGCAAGTACGCCCATCAAATGTCCCTCCTGACAGGCTGGCTTTGCCCTGGTTCTTAAGAACACCTGGCCCGCCCCACACCCAGCCTCCTCCTGGAACTTACTTCAGGTCTAGAGAGAAGAAGAAAAGGAGCAAGGATCTGAGGAGAAGCCTGAATTAACAAAATAAGCATCTAAAGGAGACCAACTTTGAAACTGGAGGGGACTGAATCTCTTGGGTGATGAGATTTAATATCCCATTATTGTTGTGGGTGGAATTGTGTCTCCTCAAAAGATATGTTGATGTCCTAACTCCTGGTACCTGTGAATGTGACCTTATTTGGAAATAGGGTCTTTGCAGATGTAGCCAAGTTCCGATGAGGTCATTAGGGAGGGCCCTAATCCAATATGACTGGGTCCTTATAAGAAGAGACGAGACGCAGACACAGAGACCCACAGGGAGAACACCATATGATGACAGAGGCAGAGATTGGAGCCATACGTCTACGAGTCAAGGACCACCAAGGATGACAGGCAGCCACCAGAAGCAAAGAGAAAGGCATGGAACAGATCCTCCACTAGAGCCTTAATGGGTTTCATGACCCTGCTGACACTTAGATTGCAGACTTCCAGCCTCCAGAACTAGGAGACAATACATTTCTGTTGTTTAAAGCCACCTAGTTGCGGGGGGTGGGGGGGTCCTTTGTTATGGCAGCCTAACACCATGGCTACAACCACTAACTGAGAGCTGCTGAACTAAGCTGAGTTCAATTATGGAAAAGGAAGGGCAAGTCTCTGTAACTGTCCCCAAGTTTTATATTACACTCAGACTTTGAGTCTGTAATTCCCCTCAAAGGTAGCCTTTCCTGTCACCTTTGGATCGGGTGACCCTGTGTCCTCAGGGTGCGGATCTGCCTCTCTCCGTGGAGGAGTTCCCCAAGTTTACGTCTGCACCAGTGTCAACTGCCTTCTGTCCGTCAACACAGCGAGTGTCAGAAGGCTTTTGTTTTTCTGGTTCCAGTCTCATTAAGCTGGGCTGAACTAGCCTGACTCAGAATTTCTACCGACTGAGGAAACAGATACGGTTTACAACCATGTGTACTTTGCAGTAAAAAATAACTCCGGCCAAGGTTTCATCAGGAAGAGACTTGCTGAAGTTACTCAGTGCCATTACGGTGTTTTCTCCTGTGACAGTGCACCATCAAGCTCGGCCTGTAGGGATGATTGAAGGGCTCTGGGGAGGTTCCTCAGTTAAATTGCCCTTATTGCTTCTAAGTGTCTGAGGTTCCATTATGTATCATCATTCCTTTGGTTCTCGAAGGTGTTGTCCATTTTCCAGTTAAGGCACAAATATCTCCTGAGAAAGTTCACACTTCAGCTCTTAGCAGCAGCCAACAGTTTATTGCTGTTTTCTGTCCTGGAACCTAGAAGAGCCGCTGAGGGTTTAACACGGACGGCCACGGCTGGCTTCCCGGTTTGGCCCACGGCTGGGTCACCATCATCCTCAACAGCCAATCTTTAATGACCATCCACCTAGTAACAATGACAATTAACTTGGAAATCTTGAACTGTATTTTCAAAATAAGAAGGAGTTCATTAATAAAATGACAAGTCCTGTCTTCCCCATCCACTCTGGGTCAGCCGGTCACTAGCTGTGTGACCACTGGCAGGTTGCTCCTCATCTGTGAAATGGGCTAATAATGTTACCTCCCTCCTGAGGAGGTTACAAGATGCAAAGGAAATAAATTCTCTAAAGCGCGGAGCCCAGGGCTTAGCCCAGAGTAAACAGTCAGTGAATCATCAGTGTGTGAATTTTCTCTCCCTAGGTTAGTACATAGTTGAGTTTCTTCATGCTGTGTTGGTTTTGTGCTAAAATCATGTGTGTCATTCCACAGAGTGATCCATATGAATTCAGATATTAGTCCATCAAAAAGAGCAATAAAGACCCCCTATATTGGCCAGAGCCCACATGATGCTTCCTATTATGTATTCTTCATATTTGAAAATACACAGAAGTAAAATAAAGCATCAGGATAAAAGAAATCCTGAAACTGTTTTTAAGCTTATATAACACGTAGATAGTGTTTACTGTATGCTTTATAAATATGAACTCATTTAATCCCCATACGATTCCATCAGGTAAATTGTATTATCCCCATTTTACACACGAGGAAACTGAGGCACTGGGGGTTAAGTCATTTCCTGAGGTCACAAAGCTAGTGTAAGAATTGGAACCAGGATTTAAACCAGACATTTAGACCCCAAGGGCTGTTAACTGTTATCCTATGCTGTGAGCATGCGTGAACACACACACACACACACACACACACACAGGCTTCTCCTTCCATTATGCTTCCATTCACTTTCCTTGAAAATGTACGATGCTCAGAATTTTATAGACATTCCTTAGTGTAATCACGTCTGGGGGGATGGAAAGTAAGATGTCCAGGAAAGGAAGAGGAGTGGATTTTTAATAAAGAGGAGCCTCTGCTAAGGTGTAATGGTTTCTGGGAGGCAGAGAGGGTTGAGCAAGAATTGCCGCTTCTGAAGACTTCTGACAACATTCCTTCTCTCCACCCTCAAATGCAGAAGCCCATGAACGTGAGACAGCCAGGAAGAGTTATCAGTGGCCAGCTTCCAGATGAAAGGAGAGAAGAGGAAAAAGGAGATTTTCAGAACCCAGTTGTGTTAAACGTGGTAACAGAGGAGCCTAACAGTGAAGGAGGCAAAAAAGATAAGAGGTTCCTGCCCCTGGGGGCAAGGCATTCAGTTGCCACATCAATGCATGGGCACAGCAAGGGATGAACGCAGCTCTGCAGAGGCCACAGACGACCCACTGGGGTAGTGAGCAGCCCTGAAGTGCCAATGCTGTTACAAGTCCTGGGCCAGTTACAACTACAATCCCCGCCCCGTCCCTGGCCCACTGTCTAGTGGGGGAGGGGGTGACCATGAGAGAGCAAATAGTCATACTGCTACGGAAGCACAGAGCTGGTTCCACGCAGACAGATCCTGGAAGATGTTCCCAGACAGACACCATGTCTGCCAGGTCCTGAAGTGGGAGAGGGCTCCCAGGAACTTGCTGCCATTGGGCAGAACTGATGGGGATGGTGGGGGGAGGAAGGGAAGTTTGGAAACTCTTCAGGACGTAACATGGAGAAGACTGGACACCAAATGGTTGTGGGAGTGAAGGTCGGACAAGGTCAAAGGCGGCCCCGAGCCTCTTGGGAAACCAGGATGTACTGACTGAGGTAGGTGGTGGGATAGAGGAGGAGAAAGTCTGGGGAGGCGTCCAAATGGGAAAGTGAATGTGGATAAAGGCCAGCCCTCCAAGGGGGTGGGAGTCAGGGAAGCGGGGAATTATATTGTCTTGGATTTTTTTTGTCTTCCCCCACTAGGAAGTCTTTTTGTACCGATGAAATTGTGTTGGATTGGAAATAAAAGAGGACCAAAATGTAACTTTCAGCGGGGGGCGTAGGCCGGGAAGAGCCTGGCAGGGACGGCGGTGGGGTGGGCAGGCTCTGAGGCTGTGGACCACTTGGGTGACTCTTGGACTTACTGCTTGCTCGTTTGCTTATCTTTCACAGGAGCTGGTAGACATTCTAACAGCAGGTCTCCGCCACCGCCCGCCCGTCAATTGCCCCTCCATTCACCTTGCCGTCCAGACGGTGCTGGGGAGACACAAAGCATCTTGAGTACTTCCTCATTACCTCATGGCAGTGAAAAGAAGATGGATTTTCCACCGCCTACTTCCTTCTCCAGTGGGTAAACATAGAGCGTCCTCAGCGTTTCTGCAAGAGCAGGTAGCAACAAGAGCACTGCTGGTTAACAATAATAATCGGGGGTGGACACATCTCTCAGTTAAAGTTCAGGTCCAGGAAGGAGTCCTTGCAAATGAATGACATCCTCTCGTTATAGAAAATTGTACTTTCACAAAGGAATTTCCTAAAACGTGACAAATTGGGTCAACCTATAATTGCTAAGTTCTATGATGGCCTCGCTGGCTAGGAGTATATATTTGCAGATGATGGATAAAGACCGTCTGTTGAGGTGACAGGCAAAAAGTCTAGCAGCTCCCTGCACGGAGCTTCTGTTTAGTCTCCCGTTCTCAGGGCTGCTTGTTTAAAACAAGCCGTCTGTTTTTGTTAGGGAATTCCACAAGAGAAAGTGTGCTTGCCGAGACTCTCATTCCAATGACAGGGAATAATGAAATACGCAGAGTTCCCCATCCCTTCCTGGAGGGGGCTGGAGGTGGAGGTGCTGAGGAAGGAAGCAGAGTATTCCAGAGGTTTCAAGAGTAGCCAAAAACTGTGTTTTCTTTCTTTCCCTTTAAAAAAATGGAAAAATAGAAATAGTTTAAAAACTTGACACAAAGCAGGGAGAAATCGTGGGCAGAAAGATTTCATGGATCCTTGACTTTGGGGATGTTGATAGTAGTTTTATAAGAATCTAGATAAAATAATTGTAATGTCAAAATGATTTTTAACTTTTTTTAATGGAAACCTATTCTTTACATTGCCATGATACAAATCTAATCTCTTAACGGCAAGGTTATGTATAGTCCTATATCTAATTTAAAAGCCTGAAGTTTGGATTTTAAAGCTTGTGGCTTATTTAAAGCTTATAATTAGAAAGTTTGGATAAAAAGAAAAAACAGTCACACATTCAAGGTATTATTGCTGTAACTTAAGACAATAAAGATTTGTTAATTCATGCATCTGTTAATTCAATAAATATTTATATTATGTGCTAGACAAAATTTAAAATGCAGATTTTTTCTACTTGACACTATTTTTCCATTCTATCACTAAAGTTTGTAAATTCTCTTTAAAAATGCGGTAGTATAAGGCTGTCCAAAGAATTAGGATTAAGTCTGTATGTATTGACGTGTAAATATATTCGTTCATATATTTATAAATATGTGACGTGTATGACACATTTGATGAATATTTACTATAATTGTTATAGGATACCCTAAGACTTTATTTTTCTTTCTTTTGAGGTATATTGGACTAAGAAGCAACTGACAAGCATATAAATCTAAGCTCAAGGTCAGGCTTTAGCTCATTTAATACCCCAGCTTTGAAATTAAAACCCCACAATTATATGTCATCACTAAATTATAACTCTTTAAGGAGGTTCATAATGTTTAACGTGTACCTATTCAATGACACACAGGTACACCTAAATGAATTTCACAGCTCTGTTTACAAGGAGAAAGCCGCTAGGTCGATTCCCTGTCAGGCATCCATGCTTCAGGTAGTTTAATTTAAAAAAAAAATCACTTCCCTACACCAGGTGGCTCTATGCCAGCAATCCTCAACTTCCAACGTGGCTTAAGTTATCTTCATCAGTGAACAGAAGTCTATCTGTTTTTCCTCCCTTCCTACCCACTTAGAACTTGACATCCAAGCCCCAAACCCCAATACTTTCAATAATAACAAGCAGCCGCATTTATATAACAGAAAGTTAGGAAGCATGTGCTGTTGAGGGCTGAGGGGAAATGACTGAACATAATGAATAGGTTTGGGAGAAAGGAGAAGGAATTCAGGAAGAGTCCAACCAGAGAGGCGGCGACCCATCCAAGAGCAAGTTTTATGGGACGAGGGAATTGAAAAAGTGGAATTGAAGGCCATAAAGGGAAACTTGAGAGAAAAGGCGAGCTCATATTTTGTAAGTTTTGCATTTCACAGGACGTTTATGGGTTCAGCAAACACATTTCCTATGCTGAGGGCTCCAGTGAAAAGAAATGCTGGCCCTACTACTAGCTGGCGAGCAAGAGTTGACGACGTCATAGGGTAGATAGCATTATAATAGGCACTGTATTTTGATTCAGAAAATATCAATGTTTACATTTTCAGTTATGTTTATCGGATTGCTTATAAATTATGAAAAATGAAGCAAACTTAAAACAACATCAGTTTTATCAATTTAGAACAATCAATGCCAAAGGCAATTTTTTTTAAGGATATATCTTTTTTTTGGTGAGGAAGATTGGCTCTGAGCTAACATCTGTGCCAACTTTCCTCTATTTTGTATGTGGGATGCCACCATGGCTTGATGAGCGGTGTGTAGGTTCATGCTGAGATCCTAACCCACAAACCCTGGGCTGCTGAAGCGGAGTGTGTGGACTTCACGATGCCACCAGGCTGGCCCCAAGGATATAGCTTTTGAGGGTGAAGTCTGACGTTAAAAGTCTTTCTCTGTATTGCTGTGGGTTACGAGGAGCCAGACTAGTGCATCAGCATCTTGGGCTGCTCCACTCAAAACTCACAAATTTCAGCGGGGTACGTTTCTTCCCAGGGAGCATGGAGGACAGCTGTCTCCCCTTTGAAGATGCCTGGGGATGCTTTCTAGCTCTGGGATGGAGTAGTGACAGTCCTGGCCCTGGCCAAGAGAGAGTCTGTGGGATTAAGCAAGGTTTTTAGATCTGGAATCTTGAGCAATCTTCAAAACAAATATAGAACTTCTATCACGGGGTGGTAATCCTACCAGGCGACCTTACGTTTTGTAGTTTTTCTTCAAAGTTGTATAAGTTAGACTCTAGTAACTTGTCAGTGGGAGTAAGCACTGGTCAAATGAATCCAAGAAAAAGAAAAATCTGTCAGTCATGTGCACAGGTATGCCCCCACCCCCTACGACTCTACATCTCAACTACACACCATACACATGTGCAAATGGTCTGAAGACAGCGGAGAGTAGATCCAGATTTTTGGGTTAAATGCGGCTCTTTCAAACGGTAATCAGGCCTACTACCTTCTTTGTTTCAGGAGTTTGAAAAATGCAGTGAGCTCAATCGTGCAAGCTCCTGAACAGACAGCTGGAAGACCCGTTTGTATTTGGCCAAGTGATCTTCAGAAAGGAGAGATGTGGCCTTCCTCAAAAAGGCTATCTTCTACAAATCTCGACTTCCCCAAAATTAGCCTGACCCACTGGTGGAGTTGCCTGCCTGTGTTGGGGAGATGGCTAGACTTGAGTCAGTGTGGTCTTTTTTGTTTTTTTGCTGAGGAAGATTTTCCCTGAGCTAACATCCATGCCAATCTTCCCCTATTTTTTTTTTTTTTTTTTTTTTTAGTATGTGGGCTGCCAGCACAGGATGGCTGCTAGCATATTGGTGTAGGTCCATCCCTGGGAACCAAACCTGGGCCACCAAAGCAGAGTGTGCTGAACTTAACCACTAGGCCACCGGGGCTGGCCCAGTGCAGTCTTTACCTGTTTACTAGATCCTGGGTGCTGGGAGGGAGACTGCGTGTAGCTTGGGAATGTTACGGGGAGGAAGTAATAGAAAAGCATAACGTGGAAGTAACCATTGCTAGAATCCTCATTTGCACCCACAAATAGGCTGTAAAACTGCCTTTGAGCCCATGGAGATGGGTATTAAACACAGTCATTCTTCACTGGTATTGCCATCGTGTGCATGTGTGTGTGCGCACATGCGCGCGTCTAACGTCATTTCTGCAGCTGGTGGGGCCCAGGCTGAGGCAGAGAGTTCACACAGCAGGAAGACTGTCTTGCCTCAGTCGCTTGGAAAAAGAGAAAAGAGGGCAGAAAGCCACAACTCAACAAAAAAGAATCTTCTAAAAGCGAGAAAGACGTTTTAAGAGAGCTCTTTTGACGTAGAACTCAGGAAGGACAACTCGTTTGTTGAGGCCGTCGGCTCAGTGTCCTGCTACCAGAAAGCCCAGTGAAATACTGCACAGTACTGGAAAGATTTTGGAAACAAAATTCAATTCTGCAAACATTACGAGGCATCTTCTGTGCGCCAGAAAATGTACTAAGTTCCTGGGGATAAAAAGCTGAATTGGGCATGACCCTTTACTTCAAGGGGTTTGGATCTGGGCAATTTAAGTACGAAGACTGTGCAAGAGAATATGACACAAATGGTTATTTCTGGGGAGTGGGGTTACAGCTAATATTATTTTTAACTTTTCAGAAAATCATAGGATACTGTAGCTGAGTAGCTTGGTGGCTGTGAAGTGAGTGGCTGGTGAGGAGAGTGGAGCCGCCTCTTTTAACCTCCATGCTCTTCTTGTCTTCCCCAGGAGGGGAGTTTGAATTTATCTCTGGGAGTAGATTTGCCCGAATTGGTTCTTTGGTTATTCTACAGGAAGCCGATCCTGCTTTATAGTGAAGATGACCCAGCTCTTCTTACTCAGTTCTCTTTGCTGACCCAACTACACCTTGTGAGGGTTCCGTCTCTTCTCAGTCTGCAATCTTGACCTCCAGTATTTCAGCCATGTCCGTGGCGGTCCATTCCTTCTACATGCCGATCATTTCTCGGTCCACATCTCCAGGTCCAACCTCTGTTCTGAGCACTAGCCTCTTAGATTCCCTGCAAACCTTTCCCAAATATACCCTCCAGTCTATTCTCCACCCCTCAGCTGGACCGGTGCTGAAAACCCTTTAGAGGGTTCTCATTGTTCTAAGGATAAAATCTAAAATTCTTAACATGCCTACAAAAGCATGCATGACTGGCTCTTATTCGCTTCTCTGGGCGCATCTCCTGTGGCTCTGGCCTTCCTCCCTTTCCTACAGTTGGCCCAGCTCTTGTGCACCCCGGAGCCTCAAATCCACCATTCTCTTTATCTGGAATCATCCAACTCAATCATCCTTCAGAGCTCAGCTAAAATGTTGCGTTCTTCAGGGGGCCCTCTCTAATCCCTTAGAGCCATGTCAACTCTCATTATATGCTCTGTGTCTTTAGCAGAGACATGGAGAAGAACGATTTGTAAAACGATCTGTTTACTATCTATCTCCTTCAGATTGTAGCAATTACAGATTCCAGCCCTACGGCCTAACACAGTGCCAGTTGCTGAGTGACGCTCTGTAGATGCACTAATAAATGAGTGAGATTAGGAATTAGGGGGCTGATTTTCTCTTCCTAACATAACATGAATGTTTATTTTTGCTCTGAACAGAGCTGAGTGTCTGCAGATTATTTTTTGTTTATTGGAGGAGGACTAAGGTTGACGGGGAGGAGAAACTTTTTTCTCTCTCCGCAAGGCCCTGGTAGCGTTGCAACCTGGACTCTGGTGGGGGCACACGCTGGTTCCCTCTCTGGGGCTCCTGCTAAGGAGAGAGATGCCCTGAAACCTGTGGATGGTTTTGCCTCTTTGGGACCATTATTTGGTTTTAAACGTTTTTCTTTTCCCTTCTGTAAGTCCCTTCTGTTTTCCCAAGCCTTCTGTTAAACGTTGACCCTCACGGCTTGGTCAGGGCTGTGCTGGGAGGAGCAAAGAGAGGCAAAGCTGTAGGGGACAACACAGAGACAACTTGCGGTCAAGGGAGTGGCAATCAGGAATGAATGGCCAGCTGAGGGGACAAGTGCCAGCAGGGAGAGGGCTGTAGAAATGAGATTCTTCATCTGGAATGTGCAGGCGTATTTCCGGAGGGAACTGGACACCGCCTGGACTCCATGAAGTTCCATAGTGTGCCGCCATTGACTCATTGCCTGTCAGCTCCAAATCCATCCTTTTTGCCTTCTCTGTAAAAATGGATCTGGGCCCTTTATATCATTTCCTCTGCCGGCTGGCATGTTGTTAAGCCTCGTCCGTAGAGGGAGTGGGGAGACGGGGCAGGAGGCCAGAGCTCTGCCTGCTGGTTGCTTTGCTCTTGCAGCCGGCTCGGCATTCTGGGCCGTGCCTCCAGCACTGGGATCCTGCCATGCAGGGCAGCCAGCAGCACCCAGTGGTCTCCAGCCAGCATCTCCTGGCACCCTGCTCTTTGGGTGGTTTTGTGGTGAAGTGCTTCTGTGGGACACCTTTCCCCACACGCTAGACAGTAGATTTGCAGTAAGTTCCACTGGCATGATACCACAGTGACAGAGGCTGCCATAGTGAGCCATGGCCATGCTCTCCCAAATGGAGTCTGGGTCTCAGCCCACGGAAGGGGGAGGCTCATCCTTGGGTGCTCTTTCTTGGCTCTAAGGGTTATGGCTGCTCCTTAAATCTCCTATTCCTATTTTCTTTTGTATTTTCTTTACTTCTTACTTGTCAATCCCTCATTGCTCCAAAGCCTGTTGTAGTTAATAATTTTTTTTGTGTGAGGAAGATTTGTCCTGAGTTAACATACATTGCCAATCCTCCTGTTTTTTTTTTTCTTTCTTGAAGAAGATCAGCCCTGAGCCAACATCTGCACCAATCTTCCTCCACTGTGTATGTGGGATGCCTCCACAGCATGGCTGATGAGTGGAGTAGGTCCACACCCATGATCCAAACCCATGAACCTGGGCCGCCAAAGCAGAGCACACGGAACTTTAACCACGTGGCCGTGGGGCCAGACCCAATCCTTCTTTATATTAAACTTTCACTGTTTAAGTACTGCGTGGTTTCTCTCTCCTGATTGGACCTAGACTGATACACACAGGATGGGGCTCAGACTCTGAGCACTTGGCTGACAAGGGAAGGTGTCTCTAGAAGACTGAGGGAATTGGAGACATTTGGGCTGTATGTATTTTTCCGAGTTTGTGCAATGAACATATGACTTACATATGCAGAAAAAAGAAAAAAATTTAAAAGTTTGAAAAAATGCAATACAAGAAGCAAAGGGGACAAAAACATTCAAAAAGACCCACCCCAGTGCGGTAGGTGTGTGGCAGAAACAAGTTATGTGCTAAGGGGGGAAGTGCCTTAGAGGAGGTGATGCTTGAACTGAATGTAAAGGGTGAGTGGCAGGGGGCACTTTCCCAGGCAGACACATGTGTGCACTGGTGTGGACACAGGACCAGGGAGAGCCTATGTCATGGGAAGCGGTCAGTCACCAGCTCAGTGTGGACGGCGCCTGTGGCGGTCAAAGGTGGAGCGCCAGGTCTGGGTGATGACAGCAAAGCCTCATGGCTTCATTTAAAAACTATGGGGTGGGTGGGAAAGTGGACTCCGTTTACCTTTTGGACCGACCGCAGCTGTGAGAATCTTCCTTGCAGATCTTCGACCATCTCCAGCTATCCTGGAGCTTCACTGACCAAGGGCCCTGGCTGCTGTGCTCTGAAATTCATCTCTGGGTTTGTACCCAAGGCCACACTTCCCACCTGGCTGCTCCCAGCCAATGACTGGGAGAGATACCGATGCTAAGGCAGGTGGGTTCCAAAGAGAATTGGGAGCCCATGATGAGCAACTGGATGTAGGACTCCCCGATGATGTTCCCTAGACTGCAGGGAGGTTAGAATGATGGGGTCCCTCTCCTTTACTGGGGGCAGAGTTGCATAAAGCCTGGCTCGCTCCCATCCCTTCCTATTTAATCCCACAGTCATTTCCCCTAAGAAAATCCTTCCAGGCCCAGCCCTGTCTTGGCGCCTGCTTCTTGGAGGACCCACATCAGCTCCTGGACTACGCCTTCCTTCCCTTCCCTCTCCTCTCCAGCGAGAGCCTTTGTATAGGCGAGGCCGGCGATTGTGGGACACAGCCTTCGTTCCCGCTTCTCCTGGGCATTCTCCCCCTTCTGTCATCCAGGCCCTTGGCCTACTCAGGTTTCCCTAATGAACCCTGCAGCTTCTCCATCTGGAAAGTCCCAATTCTCCTGGACTCCGGGTCACCATCCGAGTGTCACCTCCATCTCTGTCCTCTTCTCGGGACGGGAAGGAGAGACTCTCCTGCCTGCCGCAGGAGACTTCAGATTCCGCCTGCTTCTGTCCTTGGTGGCACCCGAGGGAAGTCTCCGCTGTAAGCTCTTTGGGGAAGGGACTGGATCCTATTCACGCATCGCATGCACGATGGCAGGCAGAGCGCCCAGCTCCTGGTAGGCGCTTCCTCAGCGCTTGTTGAGTTCTTGGTTTCCATCAGTTGGGACGTCCCAAAGAAAGCGCAGGAGGCGGCGGTCGGAGCAGCAGGCAGGAGCGCGGGCCCCCCCAGTGCGGGCGGCGGGGTCGGGGCCCGGCTGGGCGGGCGCGGCGGGGGATTGGCGCGGGGGCTGGGGAGGGCTGGGGAGGG